>NC_091950.1:112267892-112595697 GCF_031021105.1 Erythrolamprus reginae
TTCTGAGTTGTGTTATATTTGTTGAACGGACTTTGTGTTTCATATGCATTGCCGAAAGGCACCAAGACTTCTACCTGCTTTGTAAAAAATCACAAAAGTTGTGACAATGTGACACAATTTTTTTTTACTTCAAATCCTATAAACACTATTACGCTCACAAAAGATTCTAGGAACTAATCACAAGCAACATTTTTTTGAATTACTGTGTGTTATATTAACACAATTCATTAATATAACACATTATACATAATACATTAACAGTGTTGATTCAGGTGTGTATGAATAGAAATATATACACGTGCAGGTGGGCATAAATCTTGTTAGATATTGTACTGAGATGGACAGCATGTAGGTAAGTATGCATGCATTCATGTATAAGGAAATGTATGCTCTTTTGTAGTCTTGATATGTCTTTGTAATTTTCCTGGCAAACGTTTTGGAAGTTATTCCTCAGTTCCTCCTTTCTAAGGCAAAGAGAGAGTGACTGCCTCCAGGTGTAAAATAAATATTGGGGATTCCTTCTTTTTTATTTTTAAAATGAGTGTTCATGACAGTGTTTGTGTGTGTTCATTTGTGCAGGGGAGGGAGCTTCTTTTCAGACACATTTTTCTAAAATAATACAAAATCTGACCATATGGGTATCTCTTCAAGAATTAGTGAGTTTGTGTCCTTGGTGCCAGGGAGATCTCTCTTATGCTCTCGGAACATCCCAATTTCTCTTTGGTAACATTTGCCCATTTGATCCCAGATGCAGCTGCTGGGAGTGGGTAAGAATTTTCTTTGGCATACTTATGGTGTGTGTTCGTGTACATGTGAATGTGTGTAAAAAAGAGGTAGGGAGAAAGAAAAAAGCAAAACTGACATTCTTCATCCTTAGGAGTATGGATTTTCTTTTTTCCCCTAGGGCATTCAGTCAAAATGGAAAGTAGAGGGGAGACAGTTGAGTATCCTGCTTCAGGCTTCCATCACACATGTTCAAATACAGTTGCTTTGAAGATTATCAGTTTTACTTCCAGGCTGAAGAGTTAACAAGGAACAAAGAATGTAAACAAAAGCAGAGGCTTGCCTGCAGAGTTTGCTCTCAAATAAGAGCATATAGAAGAACTGTCCAAAGTCAGTCCTGGGTTCCAAGAGCCAGGTCAGAATTATCAGCCAGCCAAGAAGTGCAAGGTTTTGTCACACAAGATTTGGAGGTCAGACATTGTTTCCAGCAAAGAAGCATGGTGAGACCTGCTTCTTAAATAAAGCAGTAAATCAAATCTAGGCCATGACTTTGAAGAATAGGGGATTTGAAAAATATGTAAGCCAAAACCCCTGTCCTTCCTGGGTCTATTCAGCTGGCATCAGAAAATAATATAAGAGATGATTATAAGGGGGTTAGCGTTTGTTTGTTTGTTTGTTTGTTTGTTTGTTTGTTTTGGCAGAAGACAAGAAAATGTTCTTAGTCTCCCCCATTCTTCAGTAAACATTATTATTACTGATAGATAATAATACCAAGGGACGCCATAGTCAAAAAAAAAAAAAGAACTGGGAAAAAAAATCACAAAATATCATGACCTGGCCATCGAAACTATGTGGTTATGGGTGAAACATGTAACAGCGATATCCATTGTAATCGTGGCACTTGGTGTACTATGTCCAAGAATTATAGAAAATATATCAAGAAATTACAGCTTCCAATAAAAACACCACTGCAAAAAACTGTGCTACTCGGAACATTATACATCTTAAGAAAATACTTGGTTGATACCTAGGATTCCGGAAGCAATCCGTATCAACCATTTGCACTAGTCAATTATATTTGTTATACATTTCTAAATGTTCAATTGACTGAGTTTCATGTTTAATCAATAAAAGAGGTGATGATGATGACATCAATAGCAACAATGATAATAATAATTGAAAAGTCCAGAGACAAGGTTTAGGTAAAGACGGTTCCTTTATTCAGCTCTTAGAAGGAAGTGACAATCAGCGGAACACGTCTGCTCTACCTGGAGAGAAACCGCTCTTTTTATACATTTGCGGTTCCCGCCAAACGAGAGCAGCTCGCGTCTGAGCCAATCAGGCGCGACTTCCTGTTTCCAGCTCAGACAGCGTTTCTCATGGAACCAACTATTTACATAGGATACAACACCCCTCCCTCCTTAGTCAGAATACATCAATCAAGAAAGCCACGTGACGAAATCCTCCAATCTGCTCGGTCTCCGTAGGGCTCGCTCCGACCTGCGCAGTTCATTTGAGTCCTCGCTTCCAACGGTGGAGGTCGGTTCGCCTATACTTCCCCAGTGCGGCTGGGGCCTAGTTTGGGCTCCGGCCCACTGAGTCGATTTGGCAGGCACAGCACCGACCTCTGAGGATGAAGATGGCTCGGCGTCGCTGGAGGACCCTTCCTGACTCGATAATTCCATTTGAATGTCCATTAAGGCGGGTTGCGCGTTACAGTCTATTAGAGTGGGAGAGTCTGTTTTAGCAGTTTGCTCAGGGGAGGTTTCAATGCGCTTTCGTACATGGTCAATGTGCCGCTTCCACATTCGACCATCATCCAATTTTACAATGTATGTTTTAGGAGCAGTTTGTTGTACAATTATTCCCTTCATCCAATTCAAACCCCCATCAAAATTCTTTGCAAAAACACTTTGACCCAAATACAATTGTCTTTCAGGGTTCACATACATAGGATTATGAGTACAATACCTTGGGTGTAATCTATCCAGTGGGGACCTAAGTTTCCTTCCCATTAGTATTTCAGCAGGGCTTATGTGTGTGTGGGAATTTGGTGTAATATGTTGTGTTAACAAAAATTGGTCCAGATGCTGTTGTACATCTCCAGGGCCTGACCTGCGCAATGCCTCCTTTGCCACCCGAACGTATCATTCTGCCAACCCGTTAGCCCAGGGCGAGTAAGGCGAGATGAAAGCATGTCTGACCCCCAAATTATCTAAGAATAATTCAAATTGCCTGGCTGTCAATTGGGGTCCATTGTCTGACACTAAGATGTCAGGACAGCCATGGGTGGCAAACAAATGGCGCAGAACCTTAATTGTGGCACTCGTGGTTATATTATTCATTGCAATGATTTCCACCCATTTGGAAAATGCATCTACCACTATTAAGAAATATTGTGACCCCACTGGTCCTGCAAAATCAATATGGACCCTGGACCAAGGCCCTGCCGGTTGTTCCCACTCTGCTGGAGTTGTTTTGGGGGGAATAGGCCGAGACTCTTGGCATGTATCACATTTGGCTACCCACTTTTCAATATCTGTATCCAGACCTGGCCACCATAAGTGCCCCCTAGCTAGGCCCTTCATCCTGACAATACCAGGGTGGCCCACATGTAACATTGTGAGTACTTTGGTCCTTAGACTTTCAGGAATGATTACTCTATCACCCCACAACAGGCAACCTTTAACATATGACAATTCCAATCTTTTGGTTTTAAAATCACTTAAATTATTTTCTACAGGGTCATTTTGCCACCCCTTAAGTACACAGTTTACCACCTTTTTCAAAATTGGGTCTTGCTGCGTGTGCGCAGCCACCTCCCTTGCTGTTGTTAGTGGGTTATCTTCGAGCTCTATCATTAAAACATCAGCAGATGGGGCAGGGTCCTCTACTAACTCTGCCATTGGGCACCTACTGAGACCATCTGCATGGTTGATCGTTTTACCCCCTTTGTAAATGAGCTCGTACTGGTATCCTGATAGAAACAAAGCCCACCTGATTAATCTTGGAGACATAAATGGGGGGGTTGGTTTGTTGGGGGCTAAGAGGCCTAGTAAAGGCTTGTGGTCGGTAACCAATTCAAAACTCCTGCCAAAGAGATAATTATGAAATTTCTTCACCCCAGCCACTAACGCTAGAGCCTCCTTATCTAGTTGGCTGTAATTTCTCTCCGTATTGGTCATTGTCCTTGAAAAGAAGGCAATTGGGCCCTCTGTATTATTTGGCAACACATGTGCCAAGACCCCTCCCACGCCATATGGGGACGCATCGCACGTAAGCCTGACGGGCAGTAAAGTGCTATACTGGACTACTACACTTGCAGAAGTTAACAACTGCTTTATTTGTAAAAAGGCTTCGTGCTCAGTTCTCCCCCATGTCCAAAGGGTTCCTTTCTGAAGTAGCCGGTGTACAGGCTCTGCTGCTGTTGCCTTCTGTTTTAAAAAGACAGAGTAAAAGTTTAGAAGGCCTAAGAATGCCTGCAATTCTGTTTTATTCTGTGGCTCTGGGGCTTCCCTGATGGCTTTTAATTTTTCAGTAGTGGGGTGGATGCCTTCCCCATCGATTCTATATCCTAAGAATTCTACACTGTTGGTTCCCCACACACATTTGTCAGGTTTGATCCTTAACCCTTTATCTTGTAGTCTATGTAATACCTCTCTTATTCTTTCGTTGAGTTGAGATTGGTTTTCTCCTGAAATTAAAATGTCATCAAAATAGGGAATGGTCCCTTTAATTCCTGACAACAACCGTTCCATTATGCTTTGAAAAATCCCGGGAGCTATGCTTACCCCAAATTGTAATCTGGTACATTTAAATGCACCCCTGTGGGTGACAATTGTCTGTGCGAGTGCTGTCGGTTCATCGACAGGGAGTTGCTGGTAAGCTTGGGCTAAATCGATTTTTGCGAACACTTTCCCTTCCCCCAGGGAGTGAAGGAGCTGTTGTACCACTGGAATGGGGTAAGGGTGATGTTGGAGGGCTTTGTTGAGCGTAGACTTATAGTCAGCACAAACCCTCAAAGAGCCATCTGGTTTAAGGGGCGTGACTATGGGTGTTTCCCATGGCCCCTGCTCTACAGGAACTAAAATGCCCTGGCTTATGAGCTTATCTAGCTGCAGGTCAAGCTTGGGGAGGAGCGGGAGGGGTACCCTGCATGGTTTGAGCCGGACAGGAGGGACCTTGGGGTCAATAGAAAAGGAGATAGGGGGCCCTTTATACGATCCCAAGGTGGGGCTAAACACTTCTGGGAATTCCTGTAAGAAGTTAGGCATGCTATCAGAGTTAACAGTACAGATACCAGAAATTTCAATTCCCAATGGTTCCATCCAAGCCAAACCCAGGAGAGAGTGTCTAGCCCCTGCAACAACAATCATAGGAAGGGTACATTTAACAGTCTTAAACATAATCGGTACATTCACTTGGCCTAGAACAGGTATTATTACCCCTTGAAAATCTCTAATTACCAATGAGGTTTGTAAAAGGTCAGACTTTGAGAGGCTAGGCATGTACATTAAAAGCTTTTCCCATGGCATAATGGTGTATTTAGACCCCGTATCAAGTTCCATAGAGCATGGCTTGTTGTTTAGGAGCAGTGAGATTACAATCTTGCCCCCATTTTTTGTTTCCGTGCTATTCACGGAAAATTGATTGTTACCTCTTGAGTAGTCGCGGTTAGCGGTTGAGTAGTTCTTGCGGCCGGAAAAACGGGGAAACCGGTTTTCGCACGGTTGAGATGTTTGGGTCTGGAAACGAGGAGGACGAGGAGTGGAGAAAGATTCCTCAGGCGAAGGTGCTCTGCAGGCTTCGGCGATATGGCCGCGTTGGTTGCAGCGGTGGCAAATGGCGTCCCGGAAAGGGCAGCATTGGCGCGGATGGTTTCCTCGGCAGCCGGCGCAGGGGGCGACGGGGCGAGGGAATCTGGGTTGTCTCGGCTGGTCCTGTTGCAGCAGGAAACAGCTGTCCTCGTTGAGGGCTGGTGGGCTGAGGTCGTCTGGGGCCTCAGCGCGGGAAAATGTGGAGTCGATCTTGGCGATGACTTCTCGCTTGTCGTGCTCCTTCAGCTCTTTGGCAGCAGCGTCGGCGACCTCTGCGGTTTGTGCCAGCTTGATTACTGCCTGGAGAGACGGCTCGTCTTCGGTGAGGAGCTTGTTCCGGACCATGGCATTTCTCATGCCAAAAATTAAGGCATCAGTGAGGCGAGCTTCCGGGCTATCAAACTTGCATTTTGAAAGCACCGTTTGAAGACCCGTAGCGAACTGATTAATGGATTCGGATTCGAGCTGGGCCATTCTTGAAAACTGGTGCCGGAAAACGACGGCTGGTTTCGTAGGCTTGAAATGGCTCGCGAGCTTGGTTTGCAGGACGTCCCAAGCGACGGATTTGGCTGGGAGCGGATCGGTGAGAGTCTGGGCGAGATCGAATATTTCTGGGCTGCAGTAGTTCAGGAAGATTGCCCGCTTTCGTTCGGCATCGGCGTCCCTTATTCCCGCGGCTTCGAGGAAGATCTCGAACTTGGCTATGTAGGCGTCCCAGGAGGATTTCTCCGGATCGAAGAACTCAGGAGCCCGGCCGATTTGAATGTTGTTCATTTTGCATGTGTGGTTCTTCCGTCCGTCGTCACCAGTGAAAAGTCCAGAGACAAGGTTTAGGTAAAGACAGTTCCTTTATTCAGCTCTTAGAAGGAAGTGACAATCAGCGGAACACGTCTGCTCTACCTGGAGAGAAACCGCTCTTTTTATACATTTGCAGTTCCCGCCAAACGAGAGCAGCTCGCGTCTGAGCCAATCAGGCGCGACTTCCTGTTTCCAGCTCAGACAGCGTTTCTCATGGAACCAACTATTTACATAGGATACAACAATAATGATGATGATGATGATGATGATGATGATGATAATAATAATAATAATAATAATAATATTTGTGATGCATTTTTGAATGTTCAGTTGATTGAATTTCATGTTCAATGAGTAAAGTATATAATGATATTATATTAAACTTGTATGCAACCTAACTATCAGTGACTCAAGGCAGTTCACAACAATCAAAGAAATTACAATAATACATTTACAAAACTATGCTAAGCAAGTAATCTGTGGAGATTCTCAATCTTCCATATCATGGTTGTTGCAAATGTGCTTTTTTTCAAAAGGCAACTATTTCACAACAGTGAAATAGGGACACCTGCCTCTCTGGGGGCATTCCAGAATGTAGACACTCCTACAAAGAAGGCTCATTTCTGCAGTCCTGAGAGATGACATTGTTTAATCAAAGGAACCTGGAGCATGCCAATCCTGTAAGGTTGAATTGGACATGATAATGTTAAATGCAACAAGGAGTCTTTCAAGTAACCAGGTCTTATGCCATGCAGGGTTTTTTTTACATAACAACCAGAATCTTTAATTGTATACAGAAGCAAACCAACAATCATTTCAGCTCCCTTGCCTTACATAGGATTTCATAATACTTAAAATTTGATTGCATTCTGATGAAAACTAGAATTTAAAATAGAATTGACTAGCCCTTCTAAATCTGTTATCTGCCATATACTTTTAGGAAGGCTTTAGTAGGGTAAGACATCTTCATACTTCATTTTGTGTTTGGAAAATACAGTATATGAATATAGTTTATATCAGAGGTGGGCTTCAGTCAGTTTGGACTGGTTCAGGAAAACTGGTTGTTAACATTTGGCACAGTTCAGTGAAGAAGCAAATCCCACCACTGGTAGGGCCACTGGTCTTCTGACTTGAGCAGAAGGTTGAACTATAAGACCTCCAAAGTACTTCTAGCCTTTGATTCTAAAGTTTGCAAGACAAGAGAATTTGCTTAAATTGACTGAGGGAGAGAGAGCGGGGAGGGAGGGAGAGAGGAAGAGTTGTGGCTTCTTGGGGGGGCCATACCTTTTGGAAAAGTATCAAGAGAAATTCCAGAAGGGCAATCAGTTTGGGATTAAATCACAAATGAAACTGAGTCTTCATGATAAGGAGACATGAAGAACTTTCAACTGCATGTTTCTAAAAATCTTATTAAAATTAATATCTAGAGGCAGCTCTTTAACTCATTAGTCCAGAGGGAGCAAAAGAGATAGGATCCCAATGTGGATCTTAGCTATTTAGCTCGGGAATAACAGAGTTGAAAGGGATTTTGGAGGTATTCTATTCTATTCTATTCTAATCTATTCTATTCTCTCCTCTCTCTCTCTCTCTCTCTCAGAGAGAGATAGAGAGACAGACAGAGAGACACAGAGACAGAGAGACACAGAGAGAGAGAGAGCGCCCACATACCAAGATGATTTACAAACTTCTGAAAATCATATCACAGTAGAATGGGGCCATATCTTTAATGGCACAAATGTCAGTAGGGCAACAGCGAGTTCTTTACCTGTGTAATAAAGCATCAGATTTGCTGACATATTTAGTGACCTATCTAAACAGAATGGAAAATATTACAAAAAGCCTTTTGGCAAGTGTTCTGCAGCCTTTGTTTTATTATTTTCCCTATGTTTTTTTTCTTAGTTTGGGACCACATACATTATGAGAGGCAAAGGCAACACTTTGATATAATTACACATTGTATCCAAATTTTCATATTTGTTGGTTTTTGGAAAAATGCTTTGAGTCAAATGAGTCAGAAAGTGACTTCAGATTTTCATACAACTTCTTTCCTAAATACTAAAAATAATCAGAGTAATAATCAGGGAGATTTATGTTTATCCAATTACTTACAAATAAGTAGATCTGAAATACAATTATCCTCCATTCATGCACAACTATCCTCACTCCCATAAATATGCTTGGGATCTGAAAGTTAAGACGTCTTTCTAAAATTCTGTTATTTTTTAAGGTAATCCTGAGGAATTTTATCATTTGCAATGGTATCCTTAGATACTAAATAGATTCTTGCAACATTGAGCCGGGGTGGCGCAGCAGGTAGAGTGCTGTACTGCAGGCCACTGAAGCTAACTGTAGATCTGAAGGTCAGCGGTTCAGATCTCATCACCGGCTCAAGGTTGACTCAACCTTCCATCCTTCCGAGGTAGGTAAAATGAGGACCCAGATTGTGGGGGCAATATGTTGGCTCTGTTAAAAAGTGCTATTGCTAACATATTGTAAGCCGCCCTGAGTCTAAGGAGAAGGGTGGCATAAAAATTAAATGAATGAATGAATGAATGAATGAATGAATGAATGAATAAATAAATAAATTTAAACCAAATGTCCAAACATCACATAGACAATCAAAATATTGCACAGGGTAAAACCCGAACTCAGAACAATCTACATGATATATATATATCAGCCTGAAACACAGCTGAGGAGCTGCTCAGCTGGCTTCAGGCAAAGAAATAAAGGTTGGTATTAAAGGTTGGTAGGCAGGAGGGCTTTTTCCCAAGCAGAAGATGAGGAGAAGCTGCCCAAACACAGAAAAAAAATCAGAGAAAATTCTCCCCAAAAGTTGACGGTGGACATGGATCGGCTCAGAGCGAACTTTATCTGTGATGCCATTTTCATGTCACCAAAGGGTACCTAACAGTTCGGGCGATCTGGTCCAAACCGGACAAACCCAACCTTCTTGTAGGGCAGAGGGCAGAGTTGAAGTCTACAAGTCTTAAAGTTGCTGAGGCTGGAGAACTCTGTTCTAAAGTAATTACCAACCCAGTAATGTAATCCTCATAAATTTTCAATTCTGAGACTCCTCACTGTCTTCTGAACAGGTGCTCCCCTGAATCATATCTGGGCCTGTACTAGGTCTTCATCTTCATTTGTAAATAATAACATTCATTATGGACTAAATGTAGTCTATATATAAAGCTGAATATAAAGTGCAAATGGAGCCAGTTCTTTCAGACGAGCCTTGCTTTTCATATTTTATCATCACAGATGGTACTATACTTAGGAAAATTCCTGAATCATTAGCTAAATTGCCTTTAATCAAACACAATTACATAACAGAAAAGTATTTGCCTCTCCTTCAGAATCCAGAAGGGATATTAAAAAAAAAAAAGCCACAATGGAGCAAGAGCCAGTTAAATGAGTCTTATTTTCTTTGTAGGTCATCAAAGAGTTTGTTAACATTGTTCCTTTCAATTCAAAGAAATTGCATGCTGATATGGTTACATGTGATAAGGAAAGTTGTAGCTATGCTATTTTTTTTACAGGTTACATAATTTCTCTATTCTGATTCCCAGTCAATATGAGCAGCAAGCTGTTGATGTAGAAACATTTGTATGTTCTAAACCAGTGTAATTTCTCATACAGAGCAATTAATTGATATGTGAGTGTACTGAATTTTTTTTGTGTGATATGATTCCGGGAACTTTTGAATTTGCTATTGTGAATGATCATGTTTACCATTAAAATGTCCTTATTTTTATGTCCGCACAGGCTGTTTTCTTAAGTAGTAGAGTTTTATGGTGCTTGACAAGTAATTTAGAAAAGATGCTGCACATGAGGAAGCAAGAACTAGATCTTCCCCAGAGATCACAGTTTCTTTTTGCAGCTGCTTCGTGATCCCAGCGAAAGGGATCATAAAGGCTGCTGATACTCCTAAACCCCTATATAGAATGGTCCAATGTGCTGCATAACCCTATTTTCCAATAGAATTTTCACAGGCAGAAGCCGAAGAACTGAGCATTAATACTCAATGTAGAATAACATTATGTCCTTTCAGCTCACCTTGAAACGGTTCATCTAACAGCCACAAAATCTGTAAACAATAAGGTAACCTTCTACAGGTAATAAAGGAAAAATTATGTAGATTCTTGATGCTAAACACTACATTTTGCATTGGATTAGCATAAAATTACTGACACAGGTGTTCTGTAATTGGGAGTCATTTGGAGAATTCACTCTTTTCAATTACCCTCTGCTGGATTGTTTGCCCAGTTGTGATGGAGGTAATGTGTTAATATTGTGGATTCTGTCATGTAAAATAATGCAGCACCCCAGTCCTGACAGCATTTATGATGATAATTTTATTCTTTGTGAACTTCTGTCCATTATTTAACTGGATTTCTTTTATATAGAAACACTAGAGAACTTCATTTTTAAACAAATTATTTTTTGATTGGGACTAACAGAAGGGCAGGCTTTTCTCACTGGGAGAGAAGATTCAATTAACCTGAGTATTTATTTGACAAGGCCTGTTTTTTTTTAGTTTGGGTTCAATAGGCCAGTGGACTTGGAGAATTATTTGAAATGCTGGCTGCGTCTATGACTTTTAGCCCTGTAAGAAGGCTCAAGAAGCTGTCAGGTATAGAAAGTTCCACCAAATCTCTAACAGAATTTAACACATACAGCCTCTACTTCACTTTCAGCTGTTCTGCACTTTTTGTGTATGCAAGCCTTACTTTTATAGAAATATATTACTTTTCATTGAAAGGGAAGGTGACAGTGAGACTAAAATAAATAAGTAAGTAAGTAAGTAAGTAAATAAGTAAGTAAATATATATATATATATATATATATATATATATATATATATATATATATATACATACACACACATATATATATATATATATATGTTTTTCTTATGTCGGATCACCCTGGTATATTTTTAAGGAACGTCACAGCTCCTTTTTTTGCCTCTAGGCCCAACCCAGGGCCACTGCAAGGCAGTAATATATTTATAGCCGACAAACTATATTTTGTATGTGTTAAATGTTTTTAGCTGGAATTTTAAAATTAAGGGAGACTAGGATAGATCCATTTCGGCCTTATTAGGCCTCATCAGCTAGCTTATTAGGCCTGTGGCTAGCTGATGAGGCCTAATAAGGCCGAAATGGATCTATCCTAGTCTCCCTTAATTTTAAAATTCCAGCTAAAAACATTTAACATATATATATATATATTGATCTAGGATTGATCTATGGAGTCCTTGATGCTCTGAGCCTGGTAGTTTGTTTACAGAGTTTTAATGTCCAATTACCGGTATGTAACATCATTGCTAGTGACTGTGGGGTTTGCTCCTTGTTTATGTATACTAGCTTGCCCTGCCAATGTAAGGATGTGGGTTTTTTCCCTTCGTAGAACTTTGGTTAGGTTACTGTTTTGCATTGGATTTTCTGTTTTGGTGTTAATCCCTGCTTATCTGAGTGTTGGCTGCTTGACAGTATGATTTGTTTCTATATGATCATTGATGAGTGATTTGTCTGAAACCCAAGATTCCAAAAATTCCCTAAAGATTTTGGCTTTATCTTGGTCTAGGACACTCAATTTCCCAATTGAAACTATGCTTAAATCTGTTCAAGTATTGTAATATTAAAGAGGTACCTCCAGAGCCATAGAGGCGAGCCCAATTAGGCGTTCCAGCTAGCAGCCCACCACTGGTTGCAATCCTTATTCTATAAGTTGTAGGTGACTTCTGGTTTTATTTCTCCCTTGGGCTACTAGGTCTTTTGATTTACTTAAGGTGTTTTGAAGGGCTTTAGCCAATTGGTGTGCTATCATGATGCTATGTAGTTATAATAGTCTACTAGTAGTGTCTGAGATGACGATATGACAGTATTATCCTTTTCATAACTTGCACTGGGTTGAATGATCAGATTTTTTTAAATAAGGTTGCATATGTGTTCATTTTGTTGGGAGATGTTATATACGCAGTTTGGTTTCTCTTCCTGATGTTTTGGACTGGTGCAATGGATTTATATCTAGCTGAATAATGTTCTTATACAGCTCGTCTTGTGGGAGATTGTGTTGTTATTTTGGAAATGGAACAACCAACTTTGTATGAGTTGTTTTTCAATAGACTTGTGTTTCTCCAAACAATTTCAGATTCTAGATGCTGCTTTTATTTCTTTTAGTTTTAGTTTTAAAACTAAATTGAATAAGTAACTGTAGGAAGACACCCTCCTCAGATTAAAATATTCTTTATTCTTAATATCAAGAGATGCAGAATATTATATTTCCACAAAAGAGAAATGAAGAAACACGTGTTTAAAGGCAGAAAGCAGCCCCAGTCTTCCTGCTACAGCAAACAATCTACAACAGGTGCCAGAAATCTTTAGAGATGGATATTTTGTGCACATTAAGAAATTCAGGCCAGCCTATTCATAAACAAAACAGCTTCAGCACAGTTCCCCCAGAAGGAATTAAAAGTAGAAAAACAAATATTCATAAAATGTACATTCCTTGCCCAAATTCTAGGGACAGGACATGACCTCTAGGACATAATAGGATTAACCCACTTCCATTAGAATAGTGAAAAGCACAAAGTTCACTACATTTCACAACTCCCTGGAGCATCTCAAATAGAATCCTATAAACATCCATTCATTCATTCAGCCACTTGGTCAGCCGTCCAGAAACATTGCTATTATCACTGAAGTTTCTGGAAATCAAATAAACCTTCTTTCCTTGCAATCAATCAGCCTTCATTTTATTTCCAGCACCTTTCTACCAGCTTGGAACTGGATTGGATTTTTCTTCCTACATAACATATAGAGAAGATAGATTACCAAGAGACTATCAGAGTAAATAGTGTTTCTGCAATCACCTTTATTTCCAATTGTCAAATAAAACCTTAATTATTTGGGGTTCAGACTATAGCAGGTTTTCTTCAAATATTCAGAACTGCTTTGAATTGCATTTTAAAAATTCAACAGGCTCAAATATCACTTACTACCTCATTCAATGAATGAGAATTGCAGGGGACACAAAAAAGTTTGAAAGTTTAACTTGTGGTTTCATGTATGCATTTTCTTATTCTTAACTTTCACATCAACATAGTTATTTTAGCAGTGATTTCTCATGTCAGCCATCATACTTTCTATATCTCCCAGCTTTTAAAAACACACGATTGCATGTATAATAACATCTATGGCTAGAAAATATTATATCATACTGACTATCAGTGAAGCAGTAGAAGTAATGTGCCAGTGTCTGTTAGGGTTTGGATGGGTGTCAACAAGCTCATACTCAACCCCGACAAGATGGAGTGGCTGTGGGTTTTGTCTCCCAAGGAAAAATCCACCTGTCCATCCATTACTTGGGGGGGGGACTTTTGACCCCTTAGAGAGGGTCTGCAACTTGGGTGTCCTCCTTGATCCACAGCTGACCTTAGAACACCATCTTTCTGGGGGGGGGGTTTCGCTCAGGTTCACCTGGTGCAACAGTTGCGGCCCTATCTGGACAGGGAGTCTCTACTCAGAGTCACTCATGCCCTTATCACCTTGAGTTTCAACTACTGTAATGCTCTCTACATGGGGCTACCTTTGAAGAGCATTTGGAAACTACAGATCATGCAGAATGCAGCCGCGCAAATGGTCATGGTGCTTTCTAGATATGCCCATGTCTCTCCAGCACTCCATGGGCTGCATTGGATGTCAATTGGTTTCTGAACACAATTCAAAGTTTTGGTTATGACCTATAAAGCTCTACATGGCATCAGACCAGATTACTTATTGGACCGCCTTCTGCCGCATGAGCCTCAGCGACCAGTCATGTCCCACAGAATCAGCTCCCTCCAGAGATTCATACCGCCACCACCCTCCTCGCCTTCCGCAGGAGTCTGAAGACCCACTTGTGCCAATAGGCCTGGGGATATTGGACATGTATGGCTGATGAATAGAATGTACGTTCGTTTGTTAGAGTGAGAGTGACTGGTTTTAAGAAATTGTGGTTTTATATTAGTTAGTTTAGTTTTAGAAACATAGAAACATAGACACAATAGATTTACAGTAGATTCTATTCTATGTTAAGTGTGGAATTTAGAATCTTTTTTTTACAGTATAAAAAACTAAACATCAACAGGTTGGAATTCTGATTTTAAATATTCCACAATATTCAGTTCCAAATACCTAGTTACCAGGTACTGTGTGATACAGGTCTTTAATTGTGTAACTTCAGAGATTTAACCATAACATTTGCAGAACTGGATTTCCCACCGACTCCCTTTCTGTCCACCAGCACAAAATCCTGCCATAAACTACCCAAATAATATTTATTTGCCAATGTACAGGGTTACAGGGTTTTTGAAATTGGATTGAGGATATTCTGTATTGTTCTTTTGTATGCTGTAAATCACCCCAAGTCTTTGGAGAGAGCCGGCATATAAATCAAATAAATAAATGAATAAAATTACATGGACACTTTCACTAGACTGTTTCATAACTTTTGCAAACCACCCTATATCCATAGACAAACTACATATGCCACATCTTGGTATGTTTTAGTACCCTGTGATACTTCATATTTGTTGAAAAGCTGGAAACAGTACAGCTTGCTAAGTAGGCTCCAGGTTAGAAGGACACTTTGCAGAGAAGAGTAGTATGATAGTATGGGATAGCATGGGATATAAGTAGGTTTAGTGTGTTTGTGATATACCATAGTTTATACTGTTGAATACTGTATTTTATACTGTTGGAATAAACTTACATAGCCAATTTTTCTTTTACATTTATTACTATCTTTGAACGTATAGATAGTATAAAAAGTATTTGAGAACTCTGAAGTTCATTACTTTCAAAAATATATTCATTGCTTTAAATTCAGTACCTCTAAATAGTACTTAAAATTAGAGTTTTTTCTTTGGCAATTTCTCTCTCTCTCTCTCTCTCTCTCTCTCTCTCTCTCTTTCTCTTTCTTTCTTTCTCTTCTTTCTCTTCTTTTGTGTTGATGATGCCAATTGAGGCTCATTATCTAGAATTAGATGCATATTGGTACCAAGCCATTCAGAATGTGTCATGATAGAATAGCATGCCTAAAGGAGATTGAAGAAAAGCATACTGTGGTGAGATGTATATCTAAAAATAACCCAGGGTATTGTGAGTTCAGTTGTACTGAGAAAGCAGTTTGAATTTCAAAGATTGCTGTCAATTAATATTGTTGGGTTGCTATCCTACTGAGAGCTGGTTCTTCCTGTGTTTGGCATGCTAAAACATGTTGCACTGGTTCTTCCTGTGTTTGGCATGCTTGCACTTGGAATGTTGGGTACCTTCACAAAGGTAATATCATCTGGCAGGATTTAGGAAGTATGTCTTCTCCATTGATTTCTCCATTTCCCTTAAGATATAATTTGTTTCATTCTGCCTTCCTTTGGAAAAACATTAAAGAGTTGGATTTTTTTCTCCTTTCAAGCACTGACTCTGAGGGATAATAAGCTATTGGATGAGCTTCTTCCTGACACAAATTATTTTGAGTTACATTTTTATGTTTTATTTTATTATGTGGCTTTTGTTACTGTTTATTGTAGAAATACTGTACATCAGCCAGACCCATGTGGTAAATAAGGGAAATGTATACATAAATATTTGCAAATCAGCTCAAACCAGAAACTTCCCAACACTAACCGAGAACCTATGCCTGATTTTCATAATGCCTACAAACTACAGTAGATTCTGGGACCATATTCTCATTTCCCAATCTTAGCTATTTTAGGATGTGTGGACTTTAAATGCTGGCTGGGGAATTGTGAGAGTTGAAGTCCACACATCTTAAAGTTGACAAATTGAGAAAGATTTTTTTCTGAGGAGAATGTGGTGTTACAATAACTTTTTGTGGTAAAAAAAGACTGCCTTAGTGTGGCTTCCCGTGCTGCTTTGAGCTAATGGGATTATTGTATCCTGCATTTTCAAATGCAGTAGCAAAATGTTGTGATACTATGCCTTGCTCTTCCACTCACTCAGATTTTTTTCTGCAGACATGTCAATTAGCCAAGCATAAAATTGCTGCCATTTTAAAATAATTGATTATGACAGATTATGCGTTGTTAAGTTGTTGGCGATCACATAAATAGATTTTCTCCATGGCAATCTATCCCTAACCTTTCAACAAGGGTCCAACACGTCTTCCAACAATGCAATAATTATCTCTGTAACTGGGAGTAATATTTTGGGGGGTTTTGTGATGAGTAAGTCAGAACTACTGCCCAGACTCCATGTGTCTAACCCCGATTCATGCAATTAAATAGGCTTCAGAAAAGAAAGCTGGCACTGGTATTTTTATTCTCCTTCCAGGACAAGTGCTGCCTGCTCTATGGAAACTTCTAGGGTGGCAAAACAACAAGAACAAAAACGTTGCCTTCTGCAGCAGCAAAAATGTTGCCTTCTATATGTTGTGATTCAGCCTGAGGCTCCTCAGGGAACGGCTGGAACTCTGCCGGATCCATGCTCAGAGGGGGAGGACGATGAACAGGAGGGGGAGGACCAGGCAGAAGAGGAAGAGGAGGAGGGAGAGCAGCCTGAGACCCCCCCCCCCGGGAGGGGCTCTCCCCAGCGAGTAGCCTGGATTCATTAGATGAAGACGCCCAAGGCTATCATAGATATGAGGCAGAGATGGGCAGCCCAAAGAAGGGGCCAATTAGCAAGGTATTTCCATCCCTGAATTGGTAACAGCTGGGTTTGGGTGTGGTTCTCCTCAGCAGGGTTGAAAAGGCAGGCCCGCCTTTACTGTATTGTGGAGAGTTATCAATTGGGAGTCCTGTGACCTTGCTTCGATTCTTGGCGTCTCTGATCCTGGCTTGTGGCTTCGAAGGCTGAAGACTTGGGCGAGGCGTGGGTTTTATTACCTCCAGTGTTGGTTTTGCCAGCAAGAATCCTGTTTTATTGCCTGGCCGTCGTGAAACCTTTGTGAAGCTTCATAACGTTCCTGTCTGTAAGAACAGTTTTTGCTACCTGTGTTTGCTTTCAAATATATAAACTGCCTTTGCTTTTTACCAGTGTGTCTGGATACTCTTTTTAGTTGGTGTTGGCGTTTGGGGGGACCCAGACAGAACACTATCAATCAATTATTTATCTTCCAGCTATATCAGTAACTAACAAGGTGGTCTCTTTTGGCTCTTTCATCACTGGAGCTGCCACTGTTAACATTCAGTCTTATTGCTGCTACTAATTTAAAATCCCATAGAGCGGCCTCAAATGGAAACTGTTAACTGTTTTCATACAGATTGCAAAATCTTACAGGTTTTAAAGAATTTTGGCACCAATCCCTCTCCTTTATTTTCCCCATGTTATCATTTTCACTCAGCTAAGCAAACTTTTTAAACTTTTTGTCGGACTTGTGTTAAACACTTACTCATCGTCCCAGCAACATAGCCCTTTTATTTTCCCTCAGCTGTGGTGACACTGAAGCATCATGGTGCCTTTTCATATGACTTCAAGATTTTTTACAGCCACATTGTTCTCTTTTCTGCCTGTCATAATGAATATGACTAAGCAAGGACAGGGAATGTATGGCTTCAGTGATTAGAGGATTTGAGGGTGGATGCTGGTTTCTCTAATCCTTTGTAGATCAGGTGGAGAAATGATAGGTGGGTTCTGGCAATATTTGCATGCCTACCGAAATTTCTATTATAGGCATGTGGCCAATTGACAAAGATGGCTCAGCTTTTGTAGAATGTTAAAGACATAGCAAAAGTAGTGATCTCCCAAAGATGAGCAGTGATGCACATTAGATTATTCACTGATCAATATGTCTGAAAGATAAACATGAATCCTCGGAAAGGGGCGGCATACAAATCTAATAAATTATTATCGTTGTTGTTGTTGTTGCTGCTGTTGTTGTTGTTGTTGTTGTTGTTGTTATTATTATTATTATTATTATTATTATTATTATTATTATTATTATAAGCTGAAGCATGCTGAAACCTGGCGAAGTTGTGTGAAAGAGAAGATCTTAGCCAGGCATTTACTGGTAGTTTTCATCATTAAGTAAATGTCTGGTTTTAACTGAGGGAAGCATATTTTACTTGAAATACAAAGCTTTATTTAATCCCACTCTAATTTGGTAGAATCAAGGATCACAAATCAATTTAGAAAAATAAAGGTGTGGGATTAATTTAAAAAGCCAGATGTTTAAAAAGGATCAGTGTTCAACTGAACTTGTGTATTTGTATACAAAGGGTTAGGGATACAAAGCACTGACAATAATGGCTGAGGAGAGGACAGTGCCAAAACAGTGTTTAGAGACTTGCCAAAATTTTAAAAACATCTGAAAAAATACCTAGAGCACTTCATCTCCAACTGGCAAAACAGATGCTATTCTATGGTCTGTTTGGCTGATAAGCATTTTTCACAGGTATAAGAAATTTAAATTAGTGCATCATGGAAGAACTTAAGACTTGGAGCAAACTGACTAACAGAGGAAAACATGTATTTTATATGTTCTACACCATTGTTTGTAAAAACAGTCTGTTCTATATAAGAGATCTTCCTCTATGACCTTAATCTACTGTTCTTTTTCCAAATATGTATAGATTTTCTATAGCAGGAGTGACAAACTCATGTCATCAAGATGGCATCACATGACATTTATTTATTTATTAGATTTGTATGCCGCCCCTCTCCGTAGACTCGGGGTGGCATACAAATACACAAACACAATTCTTGGGCCTCAACACATTTTTTCCAGTGACTCTGCCATGACTGGTACGCGTCCTGGAAGGCGTCTTCTGGGACCTCTTGCAAGGTCTTCGTCATAGCTGATTGGATCTCTTCTATGAGTAAAAAACGGGTTCTTTTCAGGGCTGCCTTAATCTGAGGGAACAAAAAGAAGTCTGCTGGGGTGATGTCAGGACTATAAGGGGGGGGCAGTGTCGGCACCTAGTGTTTGGCCAGGAACTCACGGACTCATAGCGTGTTGTGGCAAGGCGTGTTGTCGTGATGGGGTTGCCAGGGAGTGGAGATGTCTTTTCTCATCCTGATGACCCTTTTTCAGAGTGTTTCCAACACATCCACGTAGTAGACAGTGTTAACTGTCCTGTCGAAAAAGACAGTGAGCATTGTTTTCGCTTTTGATTTGGTCATTCTTGCCTTTTTGGGCTTGGGGGACTGGCCAGTGTGCCACTCAGAGCTTTGGCGTTTTGTTTCTGGGTCATATTCAAAAACCCAGGTTTTATTACCAGTGATGACATTGTCCAAATAATCAGGTTCAATTTCTATACATTGCAAAAGTTTACTTGAAATTTCCATTCGGTTGGTCTTTTGGTCGTCTGACAAACCTTAGGCACGAGCTGGTCACACACTTTCCGCATCGCTAAATCTTCAGTAACAATGCGAAACATGACAAGTTCAGTTCATTGGCAACCATCTTGATACTCAATCGACGGTCAGAGTCCAACAATTGTCGAACACGAGTCACATTGCTGTTGTTTTTGCTGGTTGATGGCCGCCCAGAGCATTGTTCATCATGAAACTCTTCCAGACCCTCCTTAAAGGCCTTTAACCACATCAAAACTTGTGAGTAGGACAGAGCAGAATCCCCATAGGTCTCTGTAATTTTTTTTGTCAAAGAAATGGATGTTAATAAATTCAGAAGTATTTTTCAGCTCAAAGAATTTCTTTCCTGAAGATCTGGAAGGTTTATTGAGTGGACTGGCTTAATTTTCAGTGAGAGTTGTTGAGTTTCTGAAAAACGTGAACTATTTTCAGAAAATGTTGGAAAATAATGTTTGTGCACTAAAGGAAATAGTAAGCCAGTATTAGACAATGGACAATATATGGAAATCTTTTGTTATACTATCCATTCAGCAAAAATCTTTATTGCCCCTTCATTAGCTTTACACTGAATTATTATGAATGATAGCTAATACTAGAGTATGCGTTTAAGTTGTGAGTGAATAGCTTCTGCTGCTTGACATATATCAATTGAGTTTTTTAGGTACTAGATTGCATTGCAAAGTCAGAATCCTGCAGTCTTGATTCTTATGCCTAGAACAACTTTATTTTTAATGAAAGATTTCATCATTAAAAAAAAATTAATTTCAGACCTGTCATAACTCTTCAACTATCTCGGTTTTCCTTTTGTAGCTTTGATCTGCAGCTTTGATATGACTCCTTCATATGTTATATTTTTCATTGCATGCCATGCGCCTAAAATTCCTGCATTATGGCTTTAAAGTTATTTATTCCTTCATCTATGAAAGTGAATATATTATAAACATCAAGAGGATCTGCTCTGGCCACTGTCAGGAAGAATGCTATTTTCTGTTCATCCTCTTATACGTGGCTGACAATTGCTCTTGTACAATAAAACCCTTTGTTGAAAACATCAATATTCATTTTCCACGTTGCTGGGAAGTTTTATTCTGTTGGTGACCTCAGACCATGGTAAGAAAGAAAGAACTAAATTGAGTTTGTTACTTCACAACTCACTCCAAAAAATGGTGATTCTCTCTGACAGAAGAAGGGAATTGACAGCAGAATTGTTAATTAAGATTAAGTTGGATTCAGTGCAAAAAGGACCTTTATTATTGCAAGAAACATTCCATTATGCTTCTTCTTCCACAGTTGCATAGATTATCATTTCCATATATTGAAAATTGAAAAGCATATATTTTTTAAAAAAACAATTCTGATATTCAAGGAAAAAAATAATTGAAGTAGAGGGTACTACTAAAAAAACCTTTGCATTAAATCCTTCAGAATTGATATTTTTTCCTCTTTGATATGCCAACTCAAAGATTTTTATTGTTCTTATGTATGAAACAAAGATGGCACAGCAGTTAAAGACACTGTGCATGTCAGCTGGCAAGCTGACAGCCAATGTTAAATACCCAAGTATCACATAATGAGATGATCTCCCATTACCTTTCTCAACTCCTGCCCACCTAGCAGTTTAAAAGCATGCAAGTGTGAGTAGATAAATAGATACCACTTCAGTGAAAATATAACAGCAATCTGTCTACCTCAGCAAATAGTTATGTTGGTCACAGAAAATGTCTGATCGCTTAGCTAAGAAACAGAGATGAGCCCTATTCCCTGGAATCAGAAATGAATGGACAGGGGAAACCTTTACCTTTTATGTATGAAACATCCATACATATAAACCAGGCACAATACTGACGTTGGTTTTGCATGGCTATTTTATTTTATTTTATTATTTTATTTTATTTTATTTTATATATTTTTATTTTATTTTATTTTTTATTTTATTTATTTAAATTTATAGGCCGCCTTTCTCCAAGTGGACTCAGGGTGGCGTACAATGTTAAAAAGGCACAACAATAAAAATGCAATTATAAAAATACAATTTAAAACCCAAGTAGGGCTTACTTGGACAGGGAGTCACTGCTCACAGTCACATATGCTCTCATCACTGAGTACTACCATTTTTCCAGGGTTTTTTTCCTTCTGTGCAGGCACAAAAGCTGCATTTCCAGTACTACACACGAATCGCCATCTTGTTTTCAACTTTTAACTTTTTTAAAAAATTTGCCACTGCGCATACGCGCATGCACATGTAAGTGAATCATTAGCAAGGTAAGTTAGAACCCACTCCTGCCTTGAACATCTTCACAACAGACAAACGCAGTTCGAGAATGAGGTATTCATACACTCACTAAATTGCACATATATTCCATTTACAGTTTTCTTCCCATGAAAGACCATACAAAAGAATTATTTCCTCTGGTAATACAAAGTCAGCCACTATGCAATTGAGAATTTGTACAGAATATGTTTGATATTAGTTTGACTTAAGAATAGAGCAGGAAAAACCAAATTTTTGGAAATCAAGGAGGGTACTAATCTTGTTCAAACAGACTGGGGAAGCCAGCCAGACTTAGCCCTCCCAATGGACAGACGGATAAGGTAATACACATTTTGAAAATTATTCAGAATAAATGCATTGGGCCCAATGTGGGCACAGAAGAGCCCGTATTCATTAAAGTAGCCCTACTTTCTTAAAGCTTTTTGTTTCCCCTCAAGTGTCATTGCTTAAAGAGATATACAGTATAACTTTATTTAATGGGTTTCTTAAAACAGTGTCATCCTTATTTCAGATTCAGGTAGAAGACTGAGGGAAAAAAGGGTGAGCTTATGCTAATACCAGAAGGGCAAATGAACTTGCATGGCATACAAAATGAATAATTGTCAAGGCATGCACAAACCTAATATCTAACTAAGCCTGAAAGCTTTAAGCTAATTTTCACTCAAAAGTAGTTGGAGCATGTTGCTAAAACCACATTTTTAATTTGTTTTCCTCCTTTGAATCATGGATGTGGGATTATTTCTTGCTTACCACTTTGAATGAGTTCTTTAAAATGCAAAGCATTACTATCAGAGTTCTGTGTCAGAAGTATTCTAAGAAGCTAAAATTTAGTTTTGGTAAAGAAATAACACACCAATATTTTTTTTAAAAAACCCATCTATCACTAACAGTATCCTACATAGAGATATGGCAGCATTGGACAAGGCACAGATAATGAAAGACCAAGAAGATTACAATAATGCAAAGAAAATACTAAGCAGTTTCCCAAGGAAGGAGAAATAAATAGAATCTGTTAAAAATTGGAAACCATGCAATGGAACGGGAATGTGCATTATTTACTCCAGCAGTAAATTTGGAAAGCATTTTAGGGAGAAATAATGACCTTGGCTGGCTTTCTGTTTTCAACATGTTTTTTTATATATGTTTTCATTTTGTACTGGCAAGCACAAATGGAGTTTAGCTTCATCTGTGTAAATTAAATTGACTGCAAATTTAAAACTTGATATTCAGTCAAGCATGAGAAGATTTCACCTGTCACTCTATAATTTATAAAACTCATGAGCCAACTTCTGTGTGGTTCCACAAAACTGTTTTTTATCCTTCCATTAATGCCAGTTCAATCTTATTTTATTATTATTTAAATGTGATAGTATGTTTTAAATTTGTTTAAGGGGGAAAGATCATTTGAACCAGTTTTCATTTATACAGGGCAGAGTATAGAGAATAAAACTGTAGAAAGTCAGCAACCATGCACTGTCCTAGAGAATGCAAGATTTTGGATGTGAGAAATAGACTCACTAGTCAGAAATTAAATGTATTTCTCACATGGGGAATATTAAAAAGGCAGGATAGAATATTCCCCTAAAAGAGAAATGGGGAAAAAATCTTAAGGGAGGCAGAAACCAGTTCCAGTCTACCTGCCCCAAGCCGAAACTGAGGAGGCCAGTTTTTAGAAATGCAGATTTGGTAATCCATTCAAATAAACTGGGTCAGACAGAAACCTCAAGCAACAAGCCAAAAGTTGACAGAATTAACTCAGATAAACACCTGAATTTGCATTTTTTCCTTTTGCCTGTAGAGCCAGCCATGACCACTACATGAATCCATAGAGATCCAAAAGATATAAAACTCACCCACTGTCAACTCCATTTTGGTAAGCTGTCCCAGAATTACATGCCGATGGTAGTTCTGCTCATCAATAAACCAACTTTCTTTCCAATCAGCCTCCATTTTATTCCTAGCTTGGAACAGGAGCTTGATTTTTCTTCCAACAAAATCCTCTCCTTGACAGATTGCAGCTTCAACCAGTTTGTCCTCAGATTAAAGTGATCTTTAATTTTATTAATTATTATTCCAATGTTTCTGCCTAATTTTTTTCTAGTCTCTCATGAGTGGCCATGTGAAGCCTTTCCTAAGAGGTTATGTATGTGGCCTATCAATAATAGATATAATAGAGTCTTCGGAGAGGGGCGGCATATAAATCTAATTAATAATAATAATAATAATAATAATAATAATAATAATAATAATAATTTTACTAGAAAATATCAGTAAGTTCATTAATTTTATTTTTATTTCAATATGTAGCAATCAGTTGTATTGTATTAATCTTAGATTTTCCCTTACTCATAACTCACTATAGTGTAGGTATCTGGAATCTGAGTAGTTTTCCAAAGAAATAACTACTATTACCTGGGGGTTGAGGGCATTTCCTGATTCACAATGGTGTTTTGTTTTTTTAAGAAGGAACATTCGTGTGTGGGGAATAGTTTGGTTTTATTTACTAGGTAAACAAACATCAAATGAAAAGAGAAAAATAAAGAAAATAGAAAATGATACATATTCTAGACTGCAGGTAGAAGAAAAAATATGATTATTTGTTAAAAAAAAAGAGGCCAAACAAAAGACAAACCAACAAAAAAAGGAAAAATATGGAAAAAAGAATTCTTATAGTCCCCTTGTTTTGCCTCTTAAATATATTTATACTTTGCTTTGGATATATGGGGCTAGTTTTATTTCTTTTTGATTTGTTTTAGTTAGCATTAAAGAACTTAAATACTTTTTTCAAAAGTCGTATGCTCTCTTAGTTTGCTCTGCTTGTGTAATATGTTATATATAAGAGAACCTTCCCTGCTCATTTCTGCTGTGAATGTATATAGTCCATTTTTCCATTTCCATATATTATATTCCGACTTTTGTACTGATAAAAAGGTTTCTTTTTCCCAATGTTTTCCCAGATTGCTTTTTAAAACAGTCAGTATTTGCGATGCCTTCCATTTTCTTTCTTTTTTGAGGGGTGGGGGGTTACTTATCTATCTATCTACCGTGTTTCTCCGATAGTAAGACACCCCCGATTGTAAGATGTATCGGGGGTTTCAGGGGGGTTGGCTAATATAAGCCGTACCCCGAAAGTAAGACAAATGTCTTACTTTCGGGGAAATACGGGGGTATTGCCGGGGGGGAGCCGTTCCCGGAGGGCTCTTCTTGCCCGGGGTTTTCTTACGCGCCTTGCCCGCTGCCGCACCCCGGCCTTTGCCCGGGGAGCCCCGCTCGCCGGCCGAGCCTTGTGCGGGGCTGTGGCGTGGAGCGGCCGGCGAGTGGCAGTGGTCCATTTTCAGGCTGCCCAGGATCTCCGCCTCGAGGAGGTCTTCGGCATTGCTCAGCGAGCCCGTGGACATGGCCTCGGGATGGCGGGGGCAGGGAAAGGGAGTCGTCCCGCCGCCCGGGGACCCCCGCTAAGCCTTCTGCGCCTGACTCAGCGAGGCGAGAGGGAAGAAGGAGAAGCGCAAGTGGATGCGGAGCGCCCGGGAGGCATTTATCCATCCTTCGCTTTGACGGCGCTGGTCCGAAGCGAGCCGAGCGGGCGGCTGGGACGAGCGCCTTCGCTGCAAGCCACCGCCCGCTCAGCTTGCTTCGGACCAGCGCCGTCAAAGCAAAGGACGGATAAATGCCTCCCGGGCAGATAAATGCCTCCCGGGCACTCCGCATCCACTTGCGCTTCTCCTTCTTCCCTCTCGCCTCGCCGAGTCAGGCGCAGAAGGCTTAGCGGGGGTCCCTGGGCGGCGGGACGACTTCCTTTCCCTGCCCCCGCTGTCCCGAGGCCATGTCCACGGGCTCGCTGAGCGATGCCGAAGACCTCCCCGAGGCGGAGATCCTGGGCAGCCTGAAAATGGACCGCTGCCGCTCGCCGGCCGCTCCACGCCACAGCGGCGGCTTGCAGCGAAGGCGCTCGTCCCAGCAACCGAGTCCTGCCGAGGCTCGGCTGCAAGCGGCCAGCGAGGCCGACCGGCTCCGAGGTTGCTGGGACGAGCGCCTTCGCTGCAAGCCGCCGCCCAGGAGAGTCTCCCTTACGCAGCCTGGTGCCAGCTGGCGGTGGCGCGCTGCGCCCAGAGCTTGGGCCACCCGGCGGGCGAGGCGGCAGCCCTGGCCGAAGCGGCGCGGTTCTGGCTGTGGCACGAGCGGGAGCTTCGAGGCGCTCGGAAGAGGGAGTCAGGGCTCCCTCTGTGGCGGGTTGAAAAGCAACGGGACTGTGGGGAGAGGAGTCCTTTAAGGGCTGGGAGAGGACGGTTTACAGCTCGCGACGTCGCGTTAACCTTACGGTGCCTCATGCTCTTCCCGCCGCGGCTTCTTTTACGATCCGAAGGAGGGAGCGAGCGAGCTGAGCCCTCTTTTGCCTCAGGACTGCAACTCAGTACTGGCTGGGGAAAAAGGGAGGGGCGGAGAATTCGGGCCAGAGGAGGCCGCGATTTTCTCCAGGGCCTTTAGGAGGTGGGAGGGGAGGAACCAATCGGAGGTGACGTTTAAGATCTGCGGAAGAACCACAGAGAAAAACTAGAACGGAGGGAAATAAATCCTTCTCCCTCACATTTCCTGTGCAGTGGAGGACTCTTCTCCATTTTGCGGATTGGATGGCAATCTCCGGAGCGGTCAGCGAGATCGGGGAGCGGGAATGGCGGCCGGGGGTCGGGCCGAAAACGAGCCGGCCCCGGTGCCTGGGACAATATAAGACATACCCCGAAAGTAAGACATAGTGGGGCTTTTGGGGATAAAAAGAAAGTAAGACGCTGTCTTACTTTCGGGGAAACACGGTATCTATCTATCTATCTATCTATCTATCTATCTATCTATCTATCTATTCGATTTTTATGCCGCCCTTCTCCTTAGACTCAGGGCAGCTTACAACATGTTAGCAATAGCACTTTTTAACAGAGCCAGCATATTGCCCCCACAATCCGGGTCCTCATTTTACCCATCTCGGAAGGATGGAAGGCTGAGTCAACTTCATACGTAATAGAAATATTTGTGGCTTTAATTCAAATGCTATTTTCATGTTTAGTATTATTTCCAATACTTCTCAGTCTTTTTGCACGACCATCACATATGACGAAATGTTCCTTCTTTCTTATAGCATCCCCAGCATTTTTTGTCGTATTATTGCAATGTACTCCACTTGAGGCTACCTTTGAAGAGTGTTTGGAGACAGCAGATAGTCCAGAATGGAGCCGGGCGAGCTGTCATGGGTGCACCTAAGTACACCCATATAATACCAATGCTCTGCACACTGCACTGGCTGCCAATTAGTCTCCAGTCACAATTCAAGGTGTTGGTTATTACCTATAAAGCCCTACATGGCTTAGGACCAGACTATCTGCAGGACCATCTACTGCCACTTACTACCCAGAGACCAATTCAGTAACACAGGATTGGCCTCCTCCGGGTCCTGTTGACCAAGCAATGCAGGTTGGCGGGCCGCAGGCAAGGACCTTCTCTGTGGCTGCCCCAGCCCTATGGAACCAACTACCCCCTGATGTCTGCACTGCTTCTACCCCACTGCCCTTCCAAAAGTCATGAAGACCTGGCTCTGCCAGCAGGCCTGGGGGCCGTGAATGTTAACATCTAGTCATGGTTGAACTGTGATTAACTAGTATGCATGTGTGTTTGATTAGATATTTTGCTTGGGTTTTATCATGGAGTTTTATTGTTTTTATTATATAATATTTGACTTTTTTATCAAGGTGTTTTATTATTTATTGTTGTACGCTGCCCTGAGTCGCATGGGATTGGGCAGCATAGAAGTCAAGATTAAATTAAATTTGTCCATTATAGCAATGATCAACAGAATTATATGTCATTTATTCTTCCTCAAATTGTACCATTGTTTAAATTTTAATCCTCAAAGTTATTTTGCCAATAATTCTTCCCAAAGTTTTGCATCCATGAGGTGATTTGTTCTGTCATATCTGAGTAAGGATTTGTAAATACATCGTAATGACTTTGTATGATTCCACATAAGTGTTTTAAATTCTGTAATCTTTTTTATGTTTTTCCTTTCTTCTTGGGATCTTTTTTATTCAGTTAGTTTTGCAAAAAATATTACCAAATGTATTATCTATAGAATATTAAGCAATTTTTATTGGGTTTTTAGTCTGCTTGTTGAGACCAGATATATAATACTAGCTAGTAAAATATTGTAATTGACCTTGAAACAAAAAGCCTTTTATGGTGATGCTAGTGGCAACATTATTACACATGTTCTTACTTTTAACTCCAATTTCTTTTTTCTTTTTTTAAATATACTTTATTAATTTTTTCATAAAAGGACATACAAACTCACAAACATTTAAACACATTACAATTACAATTACCCCTCTTTTCTTGAAGTCAATTTTTAATACATAAAAAAGGATAAATTCTTAAGTTTTTAAGTCAACATAGTATTCTAAGTGAAAAGAAGAATTTTTTTTTACATATTCTAATAAACATAGGGTTAAGTTAATAAAGAAGAAAAACCAACAACAAGAAAGAAAAAAATTTCAATAACATTTTGATATATTCATGCAATTTTCGTAACCTTAATTTTAATTTTATTTTTGTCTATCCATGTATAAACTTTATTCCAGATAGTGTAAAAGTCAGATTCTTCTTGATCATTCAGCCTTTTTGTTAACTCCAATTTCTTAATACATTTATTTTTATAAAGAATATTAGTTTCAAAAAATGTAATAGTTTCTTCACTGAATTCTATTAAATGTGGATGGTTCCCTAATGTTCTAGGTTTGCTTGGAAATTTCTTCCAATTTTTCTAGGAAAAAACAAAAACAGGTGTAGTTTTCTTGTAACACATAATGGCAGAGGAGTTCTCTTTTTCTAATCTCATTCCACTTTTAGAATTATAATATTTCATAGGGATCTTTGTTAAATCCAACCATTTTGGAACTTTAGGTCAGATCCTTCCAATTAGATCTCATAATCTCTACATAATCCAAATTATATAGAAAAGTAAATCCTGTTTTAAAAGATGTGAAACTAATATTTTAAAATCAAACTGTTTCTTATCCTTTCGAGTAAACGACCTTTTGAATGTCAATATTCCTGTACCAGAAGAGTTATAATGCAATAAGAAGAATTAAGTACCAAGAACATTTTAACCTACAGCATTTTTAAATAATTTATCTGACTCTGTATTCATCTTTTTTCTTAGCGTCATTTTAATTAGCTTTGCATTGTTTCATAATGAGAAGAGAGGATTTCTGAGATTAGTTGTTATTTTTAACATTTAATTTTAATTGGGTGGGATTTTCAGGTGCTGCATTATCTACCAAGAAAATAACTACCTTTTATCAACTCTCTTCACATTTTATGCCAGTACTTCATAATGCAGGAGGCTCTTAACATTAACTCCTCGCTCTACAGTCTTTAGTTATCATCTTTTTTTCTATTACATCTGTCAGCTGGAACAAAAGTGATTTAACATGCTTTGTTGAAACCAGAGTTTGACTCAAACTTTTGCTAACTTATTTTTCACAGTCATCTAGGATCAAGAAATTATTTTCAAATTTATTGAAATCTGTCTGTCTACCCACTTATCCTTATTCTGTGAAAGACATTTGCCACATTCTATAAACACAGAACAACAGAATTGGAAGGGACATAGGAGGTCTTCTACTTCAAAGTCCTGCTCAGGCAGGAAACCTTATACTATTTCAGACAAATAGTTGTCTGAGGAACACTTGGTATTTCTTCCCATTTGTGAATGGGTTCATCATTGCCATCATCATATGTTTCAACGCTAAAATGAAAGACTATTGAAATTTGTTAGAAATGCTTAATTCAGTTCAATTTGCCCTTATCGACTGAATTGATTCAGCAAGTGCTAGAAAAGATATTAATATGAGGCTGGTACAGTAGAGGGCTACCAAATTTTTTATTACCACACTGTGGGTGTGGCTTATGCAGGACACCCTGCATTTTCTTTCAACATCTTCCAGTGCAAATTGGTTGTCTGGGGTGGAGCTCCATTTTTGCTACCCCCACAGCGCCCCCCCTCCATGGGCTGGTCAACATTGTAAACTACTCAAGACTCATTTATACCGCCAGGCATGGTGGAGTTGAGATATTTCTTCCCCCTAGGCCATTACAATTTATGCATGGTACGTTTGTGTGTATGTTTGGTTTTATAATAAGGGGTTTTAGTTGTTTTAGTATTGGATTGTTACATGCTGTTTTTCTCATTGTTGTTAGCCGCCCCGAGTCTGCAGAGAGGGGCGGCATACAAATCCAATAAATAATAATAATAATAATAATAATAATAATAATAATAATAATAATAGGATGAAAATGAATTACTAGCATTTTTTAAAGATAATGGTTCTGTAGAGTACTTGGTTGTTTGCTTGCAGATGTTTAATCCATCTAAGTAACATCACGATTCTCACCACCCAGCTAGGTTATATGATGATGGTATGTAATTGAATGATGTATGGAATATATGGGTGAGGTACTGAGCTTAGAAGACAAGGAGAAGAAATGCTATCTAAGAAACAATCAGAGGAGGGAAGGAGGGAGAGGTTGGCTCTCCTCTATTGGATGACAGTTGTCTTCCCTGGCCTGCTGTAGAAATAAACTCTTAGGTTTTCTTCCTATACATACAGAAAGTTTCCTTCCTTTTACTGGCACATCCCGGGCAATTCAGTCCCTAATGTCTGCCATAGTCCACCATTTCATGTCTCTCAGCCATGAAAGACAGAACCTTTGTGAGTTGGTTTTTTCCCCTTAAGATTCAGGATAGGAATTACAGTAGCAGTTTCTTTGTTCATGCTTCAATAAGATGAAATTGAGAAGAATTCTGCCTTTCTTCCCCAAGTGATGGATTGAACTTGAAAACTGCTTTGTTTTCAGTAAACATATTCTCCACAGAAAGAAGAGCAATTGATGCTCGATTTCCTGGCACGAAGAGAGAGGTGGATGGATGAGCAGTTGCAGACGAATTCGCCAATTCAGAGCCATGATAACTGGGATTCCAACAACACACAGAGAGACAAAAAAGGGAGTCTCAGTATGGCCAAAGTGGAGGAAATTTAGAAACTGAGTCATTTGCTCCCAATTTACACACAGGACCCAAACAGTTGAAGACTCCAGTGGGGGGGAAAAGTACTTAGCCTGTAAGGTAGAAACACATTAATATATACAATGTTATAGTTTATGACTTCTAGAATACAGATGTACAGAGGACATTTAGTTCTGGACTATCTTTCTCTTAGCCTTTGAAACACGGAAGCAGAATGCACTACTTGACTCTGTGGTTTCTTTCCCAAACCCCAAAATCTTTAACCTTAGATTGTCTACAGTTGACCTCTCCCCTTTTCTAAGAGGTTTGTAAGGGGCGTGCATAAGCGCACCATTGTGCCTACTGTCCCTGATCTACTGTCCTATTGTCTTCTTTTATCATTACTTTCTACTTATGTTATGCTTATACAAACTACTATTCTACACTTGTTCAACAAATCAATCAATAAATAAATAAGCTAATGTAAGTTGAGATAGGTAGTGAGAGGAAGACTCTAACTTTTTAAACAGTTTTTGAACCCCACTCCAGGGGCCATCCAGACACCAAATCACATTTTCAAATTTGTAAAGAAATAGAAGGAGACCCTATTGAGTAGAATCTGTGGCCTAGTGATTAGAACCTTTAATGCAGGTTTGAATCCTATGAAGGTACTGCTAGCTGACAAGAACTAAAAAGCTCGAAATAGATATATCCTGGTCTCCCTCTATTTATTTATCCGTTCTCTATGTGCAGGGTTTCTCCTTCCTAATGCATTTCCTGTAATTTGTACAATTCCATACAAGAATGGGATAAGAAGATCTCAGTGGAGAAAATGTCATTCCACTTCTATATCTCAAGAGCAATCCCTAGACATTAAAAAATATGTACTATTGAATATTTTAATGCAATGCACTATAACAGAATTCCAATTTCCAGGAAATAATTGTTTTCAACTGTAATCAGGAAAGATGTTGACATATCTGTTGTTTATCTTCCAGCAAAGAATTCCTACAGGCAAAGAGATTCCTCAAGTTTCTTCAAAAAGAGTGGATACTGATAAAAGCACATCAGAATGCAACTCAAAAGATGTAAGTACTATCCATTTAGATTGGTAGTCAAGATCTAATCTTTAGTATATGTGAACCATGAAATATATGGGCCCATATGACATGCAGAGTTATATTAGGTGAACACAAATATTTGATATTCCTGGTGATATAAAAGAAGTGCTTTTTGATGTAATGGTGTTCCCCCCCCCCCCCTTTAGCTGTGTTTGACTAAATTAGCAAAACTTTCAAGAGAATGAAGCAACTAGAAAATATGTGATCTAACTACAGATTACCTATAGTCCACTTGGAATTCACATATGAATTCATCGCACTAGATCTGTTTATTTATTTAAAACAGATCTAGTGTGTTGTGGTTCAGCCTGAGGCTGCTCAGGGACCGGCTGTGTCTCTGCTGGCTCCATGCCCGGAGGAGGATGACAGCGAAGAGGAGGGGGCTGAACAGTCGGATGGGGGAGAGGAAAATCAGGAATGGGATGAAGGAGAACAGCATGAGAGCCCCGGAGGGGGGGGGGCTCTCCCCAGCCAGTAGTTTGGAGTCATTAGGTGATGAAGCTCAAGCTGTCATTGACATGCGACAGAGACGGTCAGATCAAAGAAAGGAGCAATTAAAGAAGTATTACCAGCACTGAATTAGGAACAGGTGGGCTTGGGTGTGGTCCTCCTTAGCAGGGTTTAAAAGGCAGGCAAGCCCTTGAAGCCATGTGGAGTGTTATCAGTTTGGAGTTGCGTTATCCTGTCTTGTTTCTCGGAGTCTCTGTTCCTGGCTTGTGACCCAGCAGCTTTGGAAGACCCGTGGGAAGTGTAGGTCTGCTATCTACAGCCTCGGCTTGGCAGCAAGAATTCTGTATTGCTGCATGGACTTTTGCCTTCGTGGATATATCTGAAGATACAGCATTTTCCTGTTTGTAAGGACATTTTCTGTTACCTGTGTTTTTCTTGAATTTTATAAAACTGCCTTTGCCTTTTACCAGTGTGTCTGGATTCTCTTTTTGGGTTGGTATTGGCTTCTGGAGTGACCCAGACAGAACATAGTGTATATAAATATTATATCTTTGTCTACTAATACGTATTTTGTCACAATACGTATGTGACAAAAAATAATAATAATAAAAAAAGAAACAAATAAATAAATATTTTCAAAATCAGCGGTGGGTTGCTCCTAGTTTAGCCTGGTTCTGTGAATCAGTAGTGGTGGCAGTGGGAGGCTCTGCCCACGCACCTGGGATGCTTCTGTGCATGTGCAGAAGTTTTGTGTGTGCACGGAAAACATCAACAATGGGTTTTAGAACCCACTAATGTTCAAAATATATACTACCTTGGAGCCTATGTGTGCTTTAATGCTAGAAAGTGCCTGGTGCAAAGAACAAGGTGTAGTAAAGCTTTATACTATAACATTTGAACAAAAGTTGTACGTAGTCCTTGTGAAAACAAGACATTTCTAGTTTTTTAAATGCAGAAAAGCAGAAGTGAGGTGAAAGAAAGTGTAAATTACTAAACTATTGCACTAATTTATCTTTCAAGGAAATATTATGGTGTTACAAGAAAAATGAATTATATATGGAGAATAAAATGACTACTAAGCAGGTGTTGCTTGCAGGTTTAATCCAACTAAGCAACATCACCATTCTCAACACCCAACTAGATTATATGATGATGAAGAGACACATTGTCAGATAACTAATATAAGATGGATAGCAGAGATAGCAAAAGAATATAAGGAGCTAGATCTTTACTCTGTAAATTGTGAACAGACTTTTGAATTTTCAGATCCTGGCAGAGAATGGAATATATTAAGGTAATGGGAATGGCAATGGTTGGTTATTTTTCTGGGGAACTTCAATAATGGTAAGAAACTATTTCCTGAATTGAATCTGGAGAAATTAAATAATTCAAAATAAGAAAGGAAGTGAGATAAGACTCTGTATTGTCCCCATATCTCTTTACTTATATATCAGATATAATATATTGGTAAAGTAGGGGGCATAAGAAAACTGTAATCAAACTTGAAGTCTCCCAAAATCACTATGAACTATCCATAGGAGTGTGAGTTGGAAGGCCATACAAATTTGCTAAACAAATAAAATAGAATAAATGAAATAACATCATTTTTTTAAGGGAAAGTAAAGAAGAACTGAAAGATTTATTCTCAAAGTTAAAGTGGAAAGTGGAAATTTGGGGGGTAACGTTAAATATTAAAAAGGTCAGTGTAATGTTTATCTATTTATATTTCCTATTTCTAAATCACATATTTCCTGAAGAAAGGGCTGTAGGTGATGTACAGTATACTCTCAGCAAATAAAGCAGTTTATAAATTACTATTTGAATATTTAAATTAATTTAGGATTAAAATTGTAAAGTTATAAAATTAAAATAAATCAGACCAAAAAGAAAATCCCAAGTAGACAATTCAAGTAGAGTCCTCGGAGTGGGGTGGCATATAAATCCAATAAAATTAAAAATAAACTCAATCCTTTTAACATTGGATTAACAGAGGGAGGGGAGGCTTTTCATGGCACCACACCAGTGGTAGGATTAAAAAAAAATACTAGTTCTGTGGGCATGGCTTGGTGGGTGTGGCAAGAGAAGGATACAATAAAATCTTCATTCCCGCTGCACTTCAGGGGAAGGATATTACAAAATCTCCCATTTATAATAAACTCAGACAAGATCAACAAGAATAGGACATTCTCCACTGCACTGGGAAGGAGAGTCCAACATGGGGTAATTACCAATCCTATTGGTAGAGACTGAGTTAATTTAAATATTTAAATGCGAGGTAGTCACCGCCCCTTAGCAGCCCCCAATACCTCAGTTTTTAAAAACTCAGTCTAAGTGTAGAGACTGTTTTTAGTGTTGCTTCTGTTGAAGTTTTAATGTTTAATAATGTTTAATAATAAATTGATTTGTTTAATTTTTTTCCTTTGTTCCCTTCTCGTTTCAGAATGAAGAGGACTTCTTCGAAAGGGGTTTCTGCCCTCCGTGGGCATTTCCCCCACCGTTTCTCTCCTCGGGGATCCCTTCCCTCAGCGGGCATATCCTGAGCGGGGAGCAACTCAGCCTTGGGTCACTGGCCTCAGAGGCCATACCCGGCTGAGAGCCGAAGGTGAGGGGGTCCGCCCCCCTCACTGGGAGGCTCGGGGATCGCTTTCCCCTTGAAGAAGATTACCTGGCTTCGCGCCAGCGCCTCTCAGCTGTTCGGCGCTGAGAAGAAAAGCCGCGCCGCCGCCGCCGCCGTAGCCGCCGCCGGTCTTTTTGCTGTCAGAAAGCCCCTATAAGCCGCTGGAACGGCAGAAGGGATGTTGGGCGGGCTCGGCAGGATCCTTCCAGGTGGGGAGACAGGTCCCCGGGAAGAAGACAAGCGGCAAGGGTTTGCGGGGAGCGCTAATGGCCGCGCCCGCCATTTTGGGCAGTTGCCGCACCGCGCCCGCCAAATTGGATGCCTATTAACAGCGCCCGCCATTTTGAAGCGGGAAAGTGTTGCTCTCCGCCCACTTTGTGGGCGCGACCAACGTTGGGCTTACACAGGGTCATTCCCTAAGGAGCCTAAAATCTCCATTTTGGCTGTTAGCTCTCGTTCCGAACAGCGTGGATTGGCAGATCTATTGTTAACAACTGTACTTGTGAGTAATAATGGAGGAGAAAATAACTGAAAAGGCATCCTCTCCCACCTTGGTGTCCAAAGATAAGGGCAAGTCAAAGCCCAAAGAAAAATCCAAGGCGCAGGCCTCTTCTTCCTCTCTCAAAGAGGCAGAGAGGCGAATTAAAGCATTGGAGCAGAGGCTGGAGGCAGCCATTTTAACACCAAGAATTGCCTCGCCTCTCCCTGCGCAGGTTGTGTTCCAGGCCAGGGATCCACTAGCTCCTTATCCTGGGTTGAGACCAACTGACACCCTGTCAGAAAGGGATTGGTCCCCAGAGAGGCAGGGGCCATTTCTGCCTGCAGCTGGTCAATCTGCCTCAGGCCTTAGTCAAGCCAGGCCTCCTTCAGCACCTCATTCTATGAAAAGTGTGCCTTCAGCAACCTTCACACCCACTGCAGCTGGGCTTAGAGTGCACCCTGACACATGGCAACAGATGTCACCAGCGTTGCAGGAGCTTGTCACTGATGCATATTCCCAGGGGATGGCAGCAAAAGTCCAGAACACACGTCATCCTTGCCCAACAAGAAATCCTTGGTCAGTACCGCCCCTCTCGGGTATGGGGTCCTGGGTTGAAGAGCCTTCCCAGTTTGAGGAGACTGAGAAAGACTATGATTTCTCAGATGACGAGGCCACTCCTGAACACCCGGTGGTGGCTGGTCTTTTTAAGGCCTCTTATTTCAAGGTTCTACTCCATAAGGCAAAGCAAACAGCTAACTTGCCATGTTCTACTAAGACTACCGATTCTACTGAGGAACCTAAACCGTCTACTGTACTCTTCAAGGAGCCTCAGCCCGAGACTGACCATGTGCCATCCTCGGATATTTTTCTTCAAAGCATCAAGCGCCCCTGGCAGACTCCAGCAGCGGCCCAAGGACCTTCGGTCATGGAGAGGAAATTCTATACTCTGGATGAGGAGATGGAGAAGCTGTTGGAGTTTCCGCCCATTGACCAGCCTGTAATGACTCTTATTTCAAAGGCTTTGGTCCCATCTGAAACTGGCGATAGCTTAAAGCCAGAGGACAGAAAGGCGGAGATTTTATTGCGCAAGTCGCATCAAATGGCCAGTTGGGGGTTTAGGGCAGCCACGGCTGCTTCCTTTTTCACTCGGGCCTCCATAATCTGGCTGCAAGAGGTGCAGGCCCGTTTAGGCCCAGAGGATGGCCGTTTACGCCAGGACATCAGCAAGTTATTGGCTGCGGCGGAATTCTCTGCAGATGCTACCCTCAATGCAGCAAAGTTTTCGGCGCGAGGAATGGCAACTTCACTGGCTTCCAGGAGACTCCTTTGGCTAAGGAACTGGCCAGCTGACCTTAAGTCCAAATGGAACCTGGCTTCCTCTCCATACCAAGGAGAGAAACTGTTTGGGGAAGCCTTGGATCCGGTCCTCATTGAGGACAAGGACAAACGGAAGTCCCTTCCCAGAGCATACAGGCGACAGGAGCGTCGCGCTACCCCCTATACTCGTTGCCAGCCATTTCGTTGGGACTCTTCCTCCTCGGGGGGTCAGACTAGGCCTTTCCAACAAGCCCAGTATGGTCAATCAGGATTTCGAAGTGACCGGGCGGCCTTTCAGGACCGTCCGAGGGGATATCAACAAGCGAGGCGACCCTTCAGGGGAAACCAAAGGGGCTTCAAGCGCAACTCCAAGTGACTTGCATCTGTTAGCGCCCATAGGAGGCAGGCTACAACTTTTCAGTGTCTCCTGGAGAAGTATCTCCACCGACAAATGGGCGCTAGCCACAATTTCTCAAGGGTTGCGTCTGGAGTTTCTTCAGCCCCCACCGCAACGATTTGTCCAATGCCCATCAACACGAGATCCGTTGAAAAGGCATCATTTGCAGCAGGAGATAGACCATCTTTTGGACATCAAGGCGATAGAGAGAGTGCCCGAGCATGCCAAAGGCACGGGGTTCTATTCCATGGTTTTTCTCGTGCCAAAGGCGTCCGGAGGCTTCAGGATGATCTTAAATCTAAAGTCCCTGAATGCCTTCATCCGGTATCGGAGATTCCGAATGCACTCTCTCCAATCGATTCTCTCCTCTATTCGTCATCAAGACCTTCTGACGTCGATAGACCTGAAGGATGCGTACCTACACGTTCCCGTTTGGCCGGCCCATCGTCGTTTTCTCAGGTTTTGCCTGCACGGTACACACTACCAGTACAGGGCGATGCCCTTCGGCCTGTCCTCGGCACCTCGGTCATTTACAAAGCTGATGGACATTTTGACGGCGCATATCAGGGCCCAGTCTGTACGGGTGATGGCATACTTGGACGACATCATCGTCATGTCCAAGTCACTGCCCCAAGCGCAACAGGATTTGACTCTTACACGAACCGTCCTGGAGCGACATGGCTATACCATCAACGAGGAAAAGAGCCATCTTGTTCCTTCCACAAGCATCCAACATCTGGGGTCGATTATAGATACTGTTCAGGATACGGTATCCTTGACTCCGGAGAGGATCCTCAACATACGGCGACTGGTCAGCAATCTGTGTCGTCAACATCAGGTATCGCTGGCCCTGTTGTCCCGGGTACTTGGAACTCTCGTCTCATCCATAGGGATCGTACCATGGGCTCGACACCACATCAGGAGCCTCCAATGGTTCCTATTGCCGTACCAAAAGGGCAAGGTGAGCCATTCTCAACGGAAGGTGAGGCTTCCCGCTTACGTCAAACATTCACTGAAATGGTGGTTGTCCCCAGCATTATTCCGGGGTTCCCCTCTCCACAGCCACGAGAGTTTGGTCCTGACCACAGATGCGAGTCTGTCGGGTTGGGGGGCTCACATGGGTCCTCATATGGCCCAGGGCCTATGGTCTCAGGACGACCTAACCCCTATCAACATCAATTTCCTGGAGCTCAGGGCTGTGTTCCTGGCACTTCGAGCCTTTGCTTGCTGGGTTCAAGGCAGAGATATCCTGGTCCTAACAGACAACGTAGCGACCAGGGCCCACCTCAATCATCAAGGGGGCACGAAGTCACAGCGGCTCATGCTCGAGACTACGGCTCTCTTCGATTGGGCCGAGCTTCATCTGTCTTCATTGCGGGCGGAGCACATTGCGGGAACCAGCAACGTGCAAGCGGACTGGTTGAGCAGGGCGACCCTGGATCCATCAGAATGGCGACTCGCCCCGGTTCTTTTCAACGACATAGCCCGCCGCTTCGGAGTTCCATCGGTGGATCTTTTTGCAACTCCGGAAAACGCCCAATTGCCCAGGTTCTATTCCAGGTTCACAACGCCAGGAGCGGAAGGGGTCAACGCTCTTCTGTCTCCATGGCCCAAAGGTCTACTTTACGCATTTCCACCAACATGCCTTATTCAACGAACAGTGGACAAGATGGTGCAGGAGAGAGCGGAGCTGATACTTATGGCTCCCCATTGGCCGAGACGCCCTTGGTTTGCAGATCTAACAGCCTTTTCTGTGTCTCCTCCGTGGAGGATTCCAGATTGCGAGATAGCGTTGAGCCAGGGGTCAGTATGTCATCCGAACCCTCAATGGTTCCAGCTGACCGCCTGGCACTTGAGAGGCTGAGATTGGTAAACCAATGTATCCCGGACAATGTTGTATCTACTATGCAAGCTGCTCGTCGTCCGTCTACGGTGCGAATCTATCAAGCTACCTGGGCGGCATTTTGTAAATTTTGTTTAACACAGCGTGCTAATCCGCAGCAAGCCTCAGTTATTCTGGTGTTACAGTTCCTGCAAGCAGGAGTGGATAGAGGTCTGGCACCAAATACTTTGAGAAGACAATTAGCGGCTCTCGCGACCATTGTGCACGTGCCTCAATCTCGTTCACTAGCACAACACCCTTGGGTGCGAGACTTTATTAAAGGAGCGGTCAACTCTCACTCACCTCAGTTACATAGGTTCCCTACTTGGGATTTGTCTCTCGTGCTGAAGGCTCTCACTGCACCTCCCTTTGAGCCGTTAAGATCTATTCCACTTCGACTGCTCACCTTTAAGACGGCATTTCTTGTGGCAATTACTTCGGCGCGCCGAGTGTCCGAATTGTCAGCCCTGTCTACTCGTGAGGATTTGTGTGTGTTCCACTCAGATAGAGTGGTGTTGAGACTGGACCCGGCCTTTGTTCCCAAGGTCAACTCTGGATTCCACAGATCGCAGGAATTGGTCCTTCCTGACTTTTGTACACATGGCCAACATCCTTTGGAGTTAAGGTGGCACAAGGTGGATGTTAGGAGGGCCTTAAAGATTTATATCAGAAGGACTGCTCTATTTCGGAAAACTGACAGAATGTTTGTTTCATTTGCACAAAGATCTATGGGACTTGGGGTATCATCCAAATCCATTAGTCGCTGGCTTAGGGATTGTATTGCGGAAGCGTACAAAGCTAGGTCTCAGTCGCCTCCGACTGGCATAACTGCGCATTCCACCAGAAGTGCGGCGGCGTCTGCAGCATGGCATACCCAAGCTTCTATCGATGACATCTGTAGGGCAGCGACTTGGGCTTCACCTACAACCTTCATTCGTCATTATAAACTTGACTCGGTTGCTTCGGCTGAAGCTTCCTTTGGGAGGCGTGTGTTGCAGAGGGTTTGTTCCTCTCCGTCGACCGTGGCACAGCCTTTTCCCTCCCAAGGGATGTGAACTTTGGTATATCCCATGTTGGACTCTCCTTCCCAGTGCAGTGGAGAAGAACCGTTGTACATACCTGAACGGTCTTCTCGATGCACTGGAAGGAGAGTCCAAACCCACCCGGCGTAGTTGCCAGGTCGCCGGAGTATTTGGGTTGCGAGGTTTCTATGTTAATTGTTATATGGTTGGAATTCAATAAATTGTGTTACCTCTATACTGTCTTCGTTTTTAAAACTGAGGTATTGGGGGCTGCTAAGGGGCGGTGACTACCTCGCATTTAAATATTTAAATTAACTCAGTCTCTACCAATAGGATTGGTAATTACCCCATGTTGGACTCTCCTTCCAGTGCATCGAGAAGACCGTTCAGGTATGTACAACGGTTCTTCTCTGAGAACAAAAAAAAATCAGAGACAAAAAAATATCCCAAGAAAGCAATTTAATCCTGTTAACATTGAATTAATAGAGGAAGGGGAGTATTTCCTGTAATTCTGTATGGCTGTGAAAGGTAGACATGGAAAAGGAAGAAACAATAAAATGAATGAACAGTTTCATGATTGCAGGAATACACTTGGAAGAGATAATAATTATTATAGACAGATTGAGATGGCAAGCATTTGTCTCTACAGATGACCAGGAAATTAGCCTATTTTGAAAGCGTCCAATTAAGTAACTAATTGGGCAAGATATATAAATAAAATAAAGTTTTCTCACCTAATCTTTACATTATTTTCTGTGCTTGACAGGTTACAAATAAAATAAATAGGAACTCTATTACATAATGAAATTGAATAATCAAAATAGATTCTATGGGGTTTGATGTGAAAATAAATTACTACTCCTTAGTACCGTGTGAATTTCTTAGTGCTAGCATTTCTCATTAAGCTTCTGTTTCCAATACTGATCTACAAGGAACTGTGAAAGAAAAAAAGAAATAATATGTAATTAATGAGCCCAAACTATATAAAATGACACTATGCTGAAAATACATGGTTCATTTTTATTGCAGTAGTTGCTGAATAGAAAACTAAGCAAAGGAGCAGTTTTTCCCCGTGTGTATTTTCTTCCTTTGCATATATATGCTGAATTCCTTCAGTGTCTGAAACTGAACACATAGTTTTGCAAATTTTGCAAAACTAAAATATTCATTATAGTGCAAGTACAAAACAAAACAAAACAAAATATGGTAAGAGTTTTAAATCTTAATTTTCCACGATTGTATTCTATTTTATTCCATTCCACATTTTAAAAATCAAATTACATTATATCCATGCAAAACATAATCCATATTTATTCATTCAAGTAACTGATTAAGTTAATAAATTTATCATGACTAAGCTAGGTACAATTTATTGCAATTAGCCTCTTGTCAGTATGATTTATAATTATAGTTAATCTTTTGTTAAGAAGGAGACGTAATCCCTTAAATTAACTAAGGGGTCATTTATTGAGTTTGCACATCATGTTAAGCCTTAGTGATAAGCTTAATTCATTTATACCTGGCATGATGTCTGAACAACTATTGTGGTTCGTAAAGAATGGTTTATGGCATAAAACAAAATGAAAAGTATGTGGGAATGACCAAGAGATCAGTCAGATTAGATGCAGCATAGCCAGCAGTTGGATAGTAGGCAAATCAAGAGGCATAGAAGAAACCCTCTCTTTTTTGGGTTATAAAGGGCAGCAGGCAAGTATAGTTTAAGACTTGCAAAATTGTATTGTATTGTATTTATTGGATTTGTATGCCACCCCTCTCCGCAGACTCGGGACGGCTAACAACAGTAATAAAACAGTATATGACAATAATCCAATACTAAAAACAGTTTAAAAACTATTATATAAAAACCAATCATACATACAGACATACTATGTATAAAATTGTAAATGCCTAGGGGGAAAGTGTATCTCAATTCCCCCATGCCTGGCGGCAGAGGTGGGTTTTAAGCAGCTTACGAAAGGCAAGGAGGGTGGGGGCAATTCTAATCTCTGGGGGGAGTTGGTTCCAGAGGGCCGGGGCCACCACAGAGAAGGCTCTTCCCCTGGGTCCCACCAAGCAACATTGTTTGGTTGATGGGACCCGGAGAAGACCCACTCTGTGGGACCTAACTGGTCGCTGGGATTCGTGCAGCAGAAGGTGGTCCCTGAAGTAATCTGGTCTGGTGCCATGAAGGGCTTTATAGGTCATAACCAACACTTTGAATTGTAACGGGAAACTGATCGGCAACCAATGCAGACTGCGGAGTGTTGGTGTAACATGGGCATATTTGGGAAAGCCCATGATTGCTCTCGCAGCTGCATTCTGCACGATCTGAAGTTTCCGAACACTTTTCAAAGGTAGCCCCATGTAGAGAGCGTTACAGTAGTCAAGCCTCGAGGTGATGAGGGCATGAGTGACTGTGAGCAGTGACTCCCAGTCCAAATAGGGTCGCAACTGGTGCACCAGGCGAACCTGGGCGAATGCCCCCCTGGCCACAGCTGAAAGGTGTTTCTCTAATGTAAGCTGTGGATCGAGGAGGACGCCCAGTACTATAAAATACTGTTATAGTCCTGTAGCTTTGTAATAAAGTAGAATTGGCTCATCAGGCTGTGGGGATTTTTTTTATCTGGTTTGCCCTGCAAGGTTTACAAACAAAATAATTTAAACAAAATATTAATCTGCCAATCTTGGTAATCTAGTGGCACCAGGCAATCACCAGGAAACTGTGAACTCTGATCCTTTGGCCAGTCTCTCTTCCTCAACCCAACTCACCTCACAGTATATTAGGTGTGATGTTCACTTATCCCACTTATCACTTGTTTAAATTATTGATTCCCTTAGTGTTAGACTGATTGAATTTTCACATTGATTGGCTATTTTTATATAAATCATGTTCAGATAAATCAATACATTTGGCTTATTTCACTTCTTCACTTTGGAGGGAAAGATTTAAATAATCCAAATAATTCCTGAGTCAAGATTTATTTTTCTGTTTGTCTTTTGATTATTTTAAATCCTAATTCTAATGTACCGTAAACATTCGTACTTATTACACATATTCCATTTTCATCTCATTATTATAACTGGTAAAATAAACCAATTGTCTGAGATGAGCCTTGTCTGCAGTATGCAGTTTTTGTAACAAAAACTTGCTTCACTAGTTTAGCTGAATATCTTTGTCGTCCCATTGTTACTATTTGATGCTTCAATTGCACTGTTTAATTGTCAAGAGGCGTGCAATTTTATGATACTGATTCCCCCCCTACAAATTATTTTAATGAAGATGCATACTTGAGTAATCCACTTTCATAATTTATGGTCCCAGTTGTGTACCTTGCCAGCTTTCCTGTATAATTCGCTGGCTGAGCTATATTTGGGGATGGCTCAATTTTTACATATTTTACTGATCAAGCTGAATATTTTATCATTTGAGTTTTTGTCACTGAGGTACTTTTGTGGATCAAAGTGCATGGTAAACTGATCAAAGAGGAATTACTTTCAAGCAGAAGCTATGCTCCTGTTTGCTGTGCCTATTTTAATATCTCTCTTTATGAGTCTTTCTTTTATTCCTTTTTGCATATCAGGAATAATATATTGCATCATGGTTATATTTTATTTTTTTTAAAAGGCTGTTTTGCATAATAAGCAGAGGTTCGGCATCAATAAATTTTGTCCATTTAGGCAGTGCCTTTTCATAGCCAACCTAATGTATTTTAAAAATGGCTGATAACTAATATTAGCTGTTGTACATACTCCTGGTCAGTTGGAGGATGATGAAAAAATTGAGGACTCTGATACAGATAGTGTTTATGAATTAGTGGTGGGCCTGGGGTTACAGGTAGTAGAACAGGTCGGAGGCCAGACACAGGATGTGGCTATGAGTCCAGAATCTAGCGAGGAAGAATCAGACGTTCTCTGGGTCAATCCTAAATTCAGAAGGGTCCCAAAAAGTAAGGAACAGGTGTTTGGAAGAAGATATTAAGGGGAGGAATGGGTTAAATACTGGAGTAATGTATTTGGTAGGTCAGTGGGTCAGTGGGTCAGGTTAGAAAATAAGTGTCACAGAATACTGGAACTCTATTGTTGCAAGATATAGTAACAGTAATTTTAATGTATCTCTTCTCCCTCTTTTACTCAAGAAAATCAAGGTAGAGTAACCATGAATTTCTTTCTCACCCCTTTATCCTTTGTAAGGCTTTGTTGGTGTTTAACAAACTGTTCTTAGATTCCTTCTTTGAGGAAGAAAAGAATGGTAAACATTTTGCATATATTCTTCTTTTTTTCTGCAAGGGCAGAGTCCATTTTTTAAAATCAAGCATTGAACTATTAATTGCAACAGGAGTTGTCAAAACAGTTTTTCAACCAAGCCTGATGTAGTGGGCAGACAGACAGAGTGAGTGACCCAAAGTCAATCAGCTGAATAGATGTCCTTAGTAACAATCCCACATGTTTCCAAAGATAGTATAACTTCAAAGAATACCCAAATTATATTACTTAAGTCTTTAGGATAGTACCAGCACATCAAGCATTGGGGTTAAGACCATTGCTAGTTATAGAATGCCCAGCAGAGAATTTCTGTCTTCTGGACATTCAGTGTAAAGCCATTGGCTCCTTCATCTAGTCTATGCAGTCCAGAACCACTAATAAATTTTTTTAAAAAATAACTCCTTTTCCTGATTTTAGATGAAAAGATGAGATATAATCAAAATGTCATCTAGGTTTCATTGCCAGTTGGAAAGCCCAAATGTCTCTGTGTCTGCATGCCTGCCTGCCTGCCTGTCTTTCCGTCTATCTGCCTGTCTGTTTGCCTGCCTGCCTGCCTGTCTGTCTGTCTGTCTGTCTGTCTGTCTGTCTGTCTGTCTGTCTGTCTGTCAGGGAGCTGGTCATAGAAACATAGAAACATAGAAAACTGACGGCAGAAAAAGACCTCATGGTCCATCTAGTCTGCCCTTATACTATTTCCTGTATTTTATCTTACAATGGATATATGTTTTTCCCAAGCATGTTTAAATTCAGTTACTGTGGATTTACCAACCACGTCTGCTGGAAGTTTGTTCCAAGGATCTACTACTCTTTCAGTAAAATAATATTTTCTCACGTTGCTTTTGATCTTCCCCCCAACTAACTTCAGATTGTTTCCCCTTGTTCTTGTGTTCACTTTCCTATTAAAAACTCTTCCCTCCTGAACCTTATTTAACCCTTTAATATTTTTAAATGTTTCGATCATGTCCCCCCTTTTCCTTCTGTCCTCCAGACTATACAGATTTAGTTCATTAAGTCCTTCCTGATAGTCTTATGCTTAAGACCTTCCACCATTCTTGTAGCTCATCTTTGGACCCATTCAATTTTGTCAATATCTTTTTGTAGGTGAGGTCTCCAGAACTGGACACAGTATTCCAAATGTGGTCTCACCAGCGCTCTATATAATGGGATCACAATCTCCCTCTTCCTGCTTGTTATACATCTAGCTATGCAGCCAAGCATCCTACTTGCTTTTCCTACTGCCCGACCACACTGCTCACCCATTTTGAGACTGTCAGAAATCACTACCCCTAAATCCTTCTCTTCTGAAGTTTTTGCTAACACAGAACTGCCAATGCAATACTCAGACTGAGGATTCCTTTTCCCCAAGTGCATTATTTTACATTTGGAAACATTAAACTGCAGTTTCCATTGCTTTGACCATTTATCTAGTAAAGCTAAATCATTTACCATATTACAGACCCCTCCAGGAATATCAACCCTATTGCACACTTTAGAGTCATCGGCAAATAGGCAAACCTTCCCTACCAAACCTTCCCCTATGTCACTCACAAATATATTAAAAAGAATAGGACCCAGAACAGACCCTTGTGGCACACCGCTTGTAACCTGTCTCTGCTCAGAATACTCGCCATTAACAATAACTCTCTGATGTCTACGCTTTAGCCATCTTGAAATCCACTGAACTATCCAGTCATGAATAGAGCGCAAGGCCCAGACACCCACCCGGACACGCCACTTGGGTTTTTTTGCATGCACAGAGCACTTTGAGCATACAAAGAGGGTAAAAGAACCCAAATGGCGGCATCCAGGCAGGTGGGTGGAGCTTCACACTTTCTTCGCGACTGGCTCTCCAACATCTGGCAGCCATGAGCAAACCAAGAGCATTTTATCCCTGTTGTGTATGTGTGTATTTGTATGTTGTATTAGATTTTCTTGCAAAACCATTGCACATTGAAACTGATAATGTTATTAATTATCTTTACAATTTTCCAATGATTTTGTTGAATAGAAATTCCTTGCAATCTTGCATTCATTTACATTTCCTCCATAATCCAGAACTATAGCTATTTTGCTTGCTGTTAAAGAGTAGAATAGTTTGGCTTTATACGACAATGGGAGAATTTGGTGATTTGTTTGTTTGTCCAATATGGGTTATTCTCAATCCTATTGGTCGAGACTGAGTTTAAAATTAGCATAATATTAGGCACCGCCCCTTGCCTGCCCCCAGTGAGCTCAGTTTTAAAAACTCAGTCAATGTAACGAGACGTATGAGTTTGTTGTAATAAAGAAATGTTTTATTTTAAATTGTTTTTTAACTGTTTTTAACTATTTCTCTTCTTGTTTTCCTGTTTCTTCAGGTACTACAGAAGTTGGAAGGGGTCTCTACCCTCCGTGGGCAGATTCCCCCATCGAATTTCCCCAGGAGACCTCTTCCCTCATAGAGGGTACCGTCCCACAAGGGGATCAGCCTGGTGTCACTGGCCTCCGTGGCCAAACTCGGCTGGGAGCCGAAGGTGGGGGGGTCCGCCCCCCCCCACTGGGAGGCTCGGGGACACGGAGTTCCCCTGAAGAAGAAAGAATTCCCTGGTTAAAAGCTCACAGAGCTAAAATGCATACCGAGAGGCGAATTCAAACGGAATTCAGCGCCGCAGCCGCTGCCTTCAGAACAACGCGGCAGACTTCAAAGAGCTAATTGCCGCCGACCATATGTTCGGCGGCCGAGCGCGCGCGCGCAATTCAAAGGCTGGGTGACAGGAGAGACAGGAGAGCGAGCGCCCTACTTAATACCTGTTTGGCGGTCACCCGAGCCAGGGGGAATGCGAGGGCATGATCTCCCCCACGTTTAAGGCGGCAGTAGAGGCTGTAGGGCAAGCAGCCCTTTTCGCGTCTCTTTTTAACAAACGGCAACCCACGCCCGCCATTTTGGACGGCTGGCGGGAATGACTCGCTCCCCCTCCCAACCTGTTTTCTTCAACGGCCTCATTTAGGCGCGAGGAGCAGTTGGGAGGGCTGGGTCACGCATGCGCCCTTCAGGGCAGGCACCGGAGGCCATTTTGAGGTGTTTTTGCAAGTGGTAAAAAGCAGCAATAATTAAAGCTCCGTGCTTTCTTTGCCTTTCGTTACCATCTTCTCTTACCTCACCGTGAGTACAATGGATGTCTGTGGCAATCCAGATCCAGCCCCAGCCTTGGGTTCTGCCATTTCTGTTTCGGTGCCCAAGCCCAAGGAAAAGGGGAAGGTCAAAGCAAAATCCTCCCAATCATCTTCCTCAGCCATCAAGGAGGCCGAGAGGCGAATTCAGGCCCTTGAGCAAGGTTAGAGGCAGCCCTCAATAGTGCTCCTTTGGCCAAACCAGGACCACCACTGGGCTTTGATGTAGCTGCTGACCCACATACCCCAAGGGAGAGGGTGGATAGAGACTGGTCCCCTGATCATGCAACCCCTGCTCAGCTGCAGGCACCCAGAAGCAGGCCCGGATCAGTGTGCCAAGAGAGACCAGTGTGGGGTTTCTCCCCTCAGGCCAAAGCGGTTCCAGCAGCTACCTTCACACCTACAGCTGCCGGGCTCAGGGATCAACCTGATATGTGGCAGGATATGCCACCGGCCTTTCAGGAGCTACTAACTAATGTCTATACAAAGGGCATAGCGGTTGGAGCTCAACAAGGGCCTCAACAACCAAGACAAGCACCAACCCGGGACCTCTGGTCTGCACCGCCCCTTTCAGGTTTAGGATCAGTGACTGAGGAGCCCGTATTAATGGAGGATAGTGACAAAGACTACGATATGTCTGAGGATGAGGCACCTCCAGAACAGCCACTGGTAGCTGGACTGTTCAAACAATCCTCATTTAGAACTCTGTTATATAAAGCAAAACAGACAATGGAGTTGAAGGATCCGGCCCAACCATCTCAGGCCGTACCATCAAGATCCTCTACTCTATTAAAAGAGCCTAAGCCTGAAACAGACCATGTCCCGGCATCTGAAATTTTTGTGCAAAGTATCAAGAGACCGTGGCAATATCCAGCTGCGGCCCAGGGACCATCAGTGATAGAGAGGAAGTTCTACACGTTTGACGACGAAGTAGAGGCCCTCTTACAGTTTCCTCCCATAGATTCACCAGTAGTGACACTGGTTTCCAACGCTCTGGTCCCTGCCGAGATGGGAGACAATTTGAAGCCAGAAGACAAGAAGGCTGAGGTTCTCCTCAGGAAGACCCATATGATGGCCGGATGGGGGTTTCGCGCAGCAGCGGCTGCTTCCTTTTTTAATAGAGCCTCCATCGTCTGGATCGAGGATATGATGTCTCGCTTAGGGCCAGAGGACGGTCGGATGCGCCAAGATCTAAGTAAGTTGTTGGCTGCAGCAGAATTCTCAGCTGATGCCACCTTACATGCTGCAAAGTTTGCGGGTAGAGGGATGTCCGCCACCCTCGCATCACGCCGACTTTTATGGCTACGCAGCTGGCAAGCAGACACGAAATCTAAATGGCGCCTGGCATCATCGCCTTTTCAGGGGTCTCAACTCTTTGGAGACATATTGAAAAAAGTCCTCATAGAGGACAAGGACAAACGGAAAATACTTCCAAGGTCCAAGAGGGGTCAAGATCGTCGTCAGGCTCCGTACAATCGACGTCAGTCCTTTCGTTGGGATACCTCACGGTCAAACCAGCAATTTAGGTCATTTCCCCAGGGCAATTACAACCAAAATGCCTATAGGAATGACCGTACCTCCTTCCCAGACAGGACCAGAGGTTATCAGTCCAACAGACGCCCCTTTCGTGGCTCCAGCCAGCGTGGGTTCAAACGACCCAAATGACTTTGCCTTGGCACAGCCAGTAGGAGGGAAATTACACCTTTTCAGCGCCTCCTGGCTAGCCACCTCATCAGACAAATGGGCTCTATCAACAGTGACACAAGGACTACGGTTGGAATTCATTCAGCCCCCGCCCAACCGATTCCTACACTGTCCAACACCAAGGAACCCCTCCAAACGGAAGGAACTACTTCAAGAAGTAGGTCACCTCCTACAGATTCAAGCCATAGAGCCGGTGCCAAAACACGCAGAGGGCACGGGATTTTACTCTATGGTTTTCGTAGTCCCCAAAGCATCCGGGGGCTGTCGATTGATTCTGAATCTGAAACATTTAAACCAATTCATCCTGTACCGGAGATTCAGGATGCACACCCTGCACACCATTCTAGCAGCAGTGCGTCCTCAGGACTTTCTCACTTCCTTGGATCTGAAGGAAGCTTATTTACACATACCGATATTTCCACCACATCGCAAGTATCTACGATTTTGTGTGGAAGGGACGCATTATCAATACCGGGCCATGCCATTCGGCCTATCATCGGCTCCTCGTACCTTCACAAAATTGCTCGATGTGCTCACAGCTCATCTCCGTGCACGGTCCGTCCGCCTGATGGCATACTTGGACGACATTATCGTGTTGTCCAAGTCCCAGGCAGGGTCACTCCGAGACCTCCACCTTACGATGACCTTTTTGGAAGAACACGGCTTTACCATCAATGTTCCCAAGAGCCAATTGATCCCCTCTACAAGACTCCTACATTTGGGATCGGTGATAGACACCGCTGCGTGCAGGGTGACACTTTCGCCAGACAGACTGGACAATATCTTGGCTCTGATAGCTTCTATCCGGAGACAGCCAAAGGTATCTCTGGCCCTTTTGTCCAGGGTACTGGGCACCATGGTCTCCTGTATAGGGATTGTGCCATGGGCCAGGCATCACATTCGCCCATTGCAAGGATTTCTGCTACCGGCACAAAAGGCGAAACTCAGCCAGTCAAACCGGCCGGTCAGACTACCACACAGTGTCAAGATCTCCCTGGATTGGTGGACTTCTCCAGCACTGTTCCAGGGCTGTTCGTTCCAGGCTCCCGACCAGCTAGTCATGACCACAGATGCAAGTTTGTCGGGTTGGGGCGCCCACATCGGTCCCCAGGTGACTCAAGGACTTTGGACCAAGGAGGACCTCAACCCTGTGAACATCAATCTCCTAGAGCTCAGGGCTGTGTTTTTGGCGCTCCAACATTTCGTGGCCTTGGTTCGGGGACGTCACGTCTTAGTCCTGATGGACAACATGGCAACAAAGGCCTACCTCAACCATCAGGGAGGCACCAGATCACCTCGCCTCATGAGGGAGACCATGGCCCTCTTCAATTGGGCCGAGCACAACCTGGCTTCTCTATCTGCGGAGCACATAGCAGGCGTCAACAACGTCCAGGCCGACTGGCTCAGCCGAACAACCTTGGACTCCACAGAGTGGAGGCTGGACCCGCAGCTGTTCCGCAAGATCACACGGCGATTCGGGACACCGCTGTTGGACTTGTTCGCCACTCACAGCAACACACAGCTCCCCAGGTTCTATTCACGGTTCCACTCTCCTATGGCGGAGAAGATCGACGCCTTACGGTCGAGCTGGCCGCGCGGTCTGTTGTACGCTTTCCCTCCGACAAATCTGGTACAGAGAGTGATCGACAAGATTATAGTGGAGGAAGCGGAAGTGCTACTTATTGCCCCACATTGGCCACGCCGCCCGTGGTTCTCGGACTTGGTAGCGTTGTCGATCTCCCCACCTTGGAGGATACCGGACAAAATAATCTCCCTCAGTCAAGGGTCAGTCTTTCACCCAGACCCTCAATGGCTGCAATTAGCCGTTTGGCATTTGAAAGGAACAAACTGAGGGAGCATTGTTTACCGGACAGTATCATTGCCACAATGCAAGCCGCCCGCCGGCCATCCACGTCCAGAATTTACCAGGCCACATGGTCCGCCTTTTGTAAGTTCTGCGATGGGAAGGACATACAACCAGGACAAGCCCAAATACTGACTGTCCTAGAATTTTTACAATCAGGCCTTGAAAAGGGACTGTCTCCAAATACCCTTAGGAGACAAGTGGCTGCATTGGCAACCGTCATCCGGCTACCAGAATTCCGCTCCTTGGCAATTCACCCTTGGATACGGGATTTTCTTAAAGGAGCTTCTAACAGTCACCCCCCACCTCTTCATAGGTTTCCATCGTGGGACTTATCCCTGGTGTTGAAGGCCCTCACTGGGCCTCCCTTTGAGCCTCTGAGAACTGTTCAACTTAACTTCCTTTCCATCAAGACGGCCTTTTTAGTGGCGATTACTTCGGCCAGACGTGTATCGGACTTGGCTGCATTATCCATCAGACCAGACCTTTGTATATTTTATCCGGACAGGGTAGTTCTACGTTTAGACCCATCATTCCTTCCTAAGGTTAACTCGCTTTTCCACAGGAAGCAAGAACTAATTTTGCCGGACTTTTGCTCGCACGGGAGTCACCCTACAGAACTTAGGTGGCACAAACTAGATGTTAGGCGAGCAGTTAAGATCTACATTAGAAGGACCGAGGCCTTTAGAAGGTCCGAGTCATTGTTTGTTTCATTTGCAGAACCAAAGAAGGGTCTGGGCGTCTCTCCCAGTTCAATCAGCCGATGGATCCGGGACTGCATAGGGGAGGCGTATAAGGCTAGAGCTCAGAATCCACCTCAAGGGGTCACGGCGCACTCTACTCGCAGTGCAGCCACGTCAGCGGCTTGGAGGACTCAAGCCTCGATCGAGGACATCTGTCGAGCTGCGACGTGGAAGACTCCCTCTACTTTCACTAAACATTATAGACTGGATGCCTATGCTTCAGCTGAGGCATCTTTTGGGAGAAGGGTATTACAGAGAGTGTGTTCCTCTCCAGCTGCCCTGCCTTAACAATCTCCCTCCCATTTAATTGGAACTTGGGTATATCCCATATTGGACTCTCCTTCCAGATGCAATGGAGAAGAACCGTTGTACCTACCTGAACGGTCTTCTCAGTGCACTGGAAGGAGAGTCCAAACCCACCCAGTATTGGATTGTTTCAGGGAAGCTGGGTTCGTTGAGTTGGTTGATGTTATAAATATTAGTTCAATAAAATAGTGTTGGATTATATTACCTGTCGTTTTTAAAACTGAGCTCACTGGGGGCAGGCAAGGGGCGGTGCCTAATATTATGCTAATTTTAAACTCAGTCTCGACCAATAGGATTGAGAATAACCCATATTGGACTCTCCTTCCAGTGCACTGAGAAGACCGTTCAGGTAGGTACAACGGTTCTTTTGCTTGCTGTTAAAGAGTAGAATAGTTTGGCTTTATACGACAATGGGAGAATTTGGTGATTTGTTTGTTTGTTTATTCAATTTTTTAAAAATTTGTATGCCACCCAACTCCTGAGGGACTCCGGGTAGCTCACAATTAAAAAAAGATAAAACATACAATGTAATTAAAACCCCTTTTAAATATAAAACAATTTAAAACCAACAATTTAAAATAGTTAAAACAGTTAAAAACCATGCATATCAGAGTTGGCCTTCTCCGGGTCCCGTCGACTAAACAATGTCATTTGGTGGGCCCCAGGGGAAGAGCCTTCTCTGTGGCGGCCCCTGCCCTCTGGAACCAACTCCCCCCGGAGATTAGAATTGCCCCCACCTTCCCTGTCTTTCGTAAACTACTCAAGACTCATTTATACTGCCAGGCATGGGGGAGTTGAGATATTCCTTCCCCCTAGGACATTACAAATTATGCATGGTATGTCTGTGTGTATGTTTGGTTTTATAATAAGGGTTTTTAGTTGTTTTATTATTGGATTGTCACATGCTGTTTTTATCATTGTTGTTAGCCGCCCCGAGTCTACGGAGAGGGGCGGCATACAAATCCAATAAATTATTATTATTATTATTATTATTATTATTATTATTATTATTATTATTATTAACCAGATCCAGATGGTGTACCATCAGATCAACAGCTCCAAGTCTTCCAGAAAAGCCAGGTCTTTACAGTTTTCCAGAAGGTCAATGGGGTGGGGGAAGTCCAGATCACAGGAAATAGTTGTTTCCAAAGAGTTGGAGCAGCCACAGAGAAGGCTCACGGTTTAGCTGATAGGACCCAGAGAAGACCAACTCTGTGGGCCCTTATCGGTCGCTGGGAGCTATATGGTAGAAGGCAGTTTTGACAATAGTCTGTCCCTAAGCCATGTAGGCCTTTAAAAGTAATGACCAACACCTTGAATTGTGCTCAGAGACCAATCAGGAGCCAGTGCAGTCCGCAGAGAATTGGTGTAGTGTGGGTGTACTCCAACGGCTTGTGCAACTGCATTCTGGACCAGCTGTAGTCTTGAGGCTATTATTGAGTTTCTAATCAATGCTTCAATGAAATTGAGCTGTCTTTTCCCCCAGAGAACATAATTTAGGTTCAGTACCTTGCTCTTAATGTGGTAGCGATATTCCTTCTCCAAATTAAACAGTTCAAATATATGTTTATTACAGCCACCACATTGTGTTCTTCTTGCTTGATACAGGTATACAGCCTCTTTCATTTAGTTATCCTCTACCTCTATATACTTTATTTGTGTGTCAGCCCAAATAGAGATTCTAAGAACAAGCACTGGAAAAATGAAAAAGTGTTTCCAGCATTGATCCTGAAACATTTGCTGAGCTCTGCAGATTTGCAAGAATGAACAGAGCAAGAAAATTATCTAGGGAAGATTGCCCTAATCTTCCACACAGTCCTCCAAAATTCCTTTTATTATTTTTTATTACCATAAAAAAAAATTCTGTGGAAGCAGGCTGAAAACTCCAAAGAATCACCTAAAGAAGAACCATTATTATTTTCCAACATATATTAAGATGAAACTTGAACACTCCATTGATTTTTAAAAGTAGATTTAGAACAGATTCAGAGGGATAGTCACTTGCTCTTTTCTTCGACACTGATTATAAACATTGCATGTTGTGGTTATTGTCATTCTCTCGTCTTTATCAAGCTGGTAATGGAATGGGAGTGATAATTCATAATAAACTGGTCTTTGTTGATCAGTTTTATATTGCACTTTTTCATTCATGAGATCAACACAAAGCTGTTTCCACCGCTTCCTTTCCCAAATCACAAATATCTTTGTGATTGAAAGAAAATACCTATCACAAAGTCATCCTATGAATATCATGGCTAAGTATAAGCCAGAACGTGGGTCTTTCCTATACCAATTCAAGACTTGTTTTATGCAGCCCAGAATCATTTCGTGCGTGATAGGCTGCTAATTTGATTAGAAAATTAATTAATAATCATTACATGGCTTCCGTTTCATTCTTATTAGGTGAGAACAAAACCTTTTTTTAAAAAAACCTTGTATTGTCTATGCCAAATCACAAACTTTAGGAAGGTGGGAAATTCTTGGGGATTCAATGGGCAGCCTGTTCAATGTTTGGATTGATGCTTTTTTTATAGCATCTTGCTTTTATTTAATTATTGTTTAAACATTTGTGATATTGTTTTAGTTGTTGATTATGTTGTATGTTGTTGTTGAGTGGGAACGATTAATTTTTAATATAATGAGGATTGTAGATTAGATAAGTGGGTTTTATATTAATTGGTTTTATATTTATTGTATTGTTCTTTTTATATGTTGTAAACTGCCCCGAGTTCCCGGAGAGGGGCAGCATATAAATCAAATCAATCAATCAGCGAGCAAGCAAACAAGCAAGCATACAATAAGGTGGCAGCCATATGAATTTGTTAAATAAATACACTCCAGAAAATATTCAAAGTGGGACATGATTGGAACAACAGTATATGTAATTATTTCCAAATTTCTGCATTTTGTCACTTTTCTGTAGATAATATTAATGGCAAGAGATTGAATCTAGAACATTCAAAGTCTTTCTTCCCAAAAAGTAACAAGTGAGCAGAGATAGTGTATCTTTTTTGGGGGGGTGGGGGGGTATCTTTTTTTTCCCTTTCCATATACCTCCATACAATGAAATATGCCCTTCCATTTTCAATGAGGAAAAATCCAATGTAGTGTTATATAATCACCCACAACCCCCCCCCCCCCTCTTAATCAATTTAATTTTGGTATAAGTCCTTCTTTTTCCATGGCCATTCTCATTTTGTCATTTGGATAACTCAGTTTTCTTCTAATTGAATTCATCATCGATGTTCCTTCGTCTGAAAGAAAAAAAAGTATGTCCAGCATCTTAAACAATAAACCGTAGTTCCTCCTTCTCCCCTTTATACATTTTCTAAACACATCTAAAAATCATCTGTAATTAAAACTACTAACAAATAAAAATACAAAAAAGAAAAAGAAAAAAACCCAGATAAATGGGAGCTAATTCATAGATGGTTGGAGAATGTAAACAGAAGTGAGAAATAAATGGAGATCAGTGAAATAAAGAACATACGTTAAGATAGAGGTGTAAACAATATGATGACTTTTATCAATATGATTATTAAGTTTATTATATTTAATATAATATATTTTAAGTATAAGATATGTTAAGAAAGAAATGAAGTTATAATGCTTATTGCTATTATTGTAAGATTAGATAATTGTCATCAATGTAATGAATGGTGTAAGTGTTAACTAGTAGCACAGAGACCTTTGTACCCATACGACACACTGTTTAATAGAAGATCATATGTTCAAGTTAAAAAATTTAAAAAGATATTTTTAAAAAGATATTTCTTGATATACATAACAAGATAATACTATCAGCATGTAACAATTGAATCCTTTGCATAAATGTTAAAAAGAACTTCCAATGTTCCCCTAAATTATGCTTCATTTGACTAATGTGCTTATCGTAATAGGGAGATAAATTTATTAATTATTTCATTATAGTTTCATATCTATAAGATCTAATAAACAATTCAGGAAAATTTCCAGTTTCAGTTTAGCAATTTAGTGTCCCATTAAATCAATGTCATAAAACCACACTATTAATTAAACATATCATTGGTCTGTGGAAGGCTTACCTTTTTCATTCTTTGAATTATTGTAATATTCACCTAGACACCTACATACAGTAGGATGGGGCAATAAAAGTAAATGTAATCTAAGTTGTATGAGCTTCTTGAGCTAGAATAATTAAATCACATTTTTTTGCCATGTATAATAGTAAAGAAAAGATTCTTTCCCTGTCCTATAGTTAATAAATGTGCTCATAAATTTTTACAGCCTTATTCGCAAGTGCTAGTTAACTCAAACATTTTTTCACAAAGAAACTGGGTACAGTGAAGGCATTTTCTCCATATTTTGTATATCTGGGTTATAATGGCAAAGAAAGACGACAAATGAAAATTTTATTTTAGCGTTGTTATCTATGCTATTCATCCAGGTCAGTGATGGTGAACGGTTTTTTCCCTCACGTACCGAAAGAGCATGTGTTCATGTTATCGTGCATGTGTGAGTGCCCACACCCATAGTTCAATGCCTGGGGAGGGCAAAAACAGCTTCCCCTGCCCCCTGGAAGCCATCTGGAGGCCGGAAACAGCCTGTTCCCCAACTTTGGTGGGCTCAGTAGACTCGTGTTTCACCCTCCCCAGGCTCCAAAGGCTTTCCTGGAGCTGGGGGAGGGTAAAAACACCCTCCACCACCCCCTGAAGGCTCTGGAAGCCAAAAACGCCCTCCCAGAGCCTCTGTTTGAACCAAAACTCAGCTGTCCAGCACACACATGCACGTAGAAACTGAACTAGGGCAATGGCTGGCATGCCAGCAGATATGGCTCCACGTGCCACCTGTGGCACCCATGCAATAGGTTTGCCATCCAGGTTAAAAGCTCATCCTAAGGATCAGGTTCCTTCACCAACTTCAGCAGGATGTAATACATCCAACTTTGTTTTCACCATTAAAAGTTTTCCTTTATATTTGGGGCAAGATCTGCTCCTAGTCCTCGGAGAGGGGCGGCATACAAATCAAATCAAATCAAATCAATAAATAAATATTAATTAATTAATGGCCATTTTGATCAAATAGTAATAGTAGCACAAAAGAAGTGGGGGAAGGAATGCACAGCTAGAACCATGCAACAGAACGGTAGATGTGTGAATGAGGGCAGAAAGGAGCTTTGGCACAAAAATGCTCAAGCCATTTTGGCAGGATAAAATATTGGCATGTTTCTTTGGCACAAATTGACTTTGCTGGCCCAGCCGTCATAATAGTTATTTTTTATTTTTATTTTTTGCATCAAGTGAATTCTTAGACAAAAGATTATCAATCACACAATGGCAAATCCAGATAACATGAGGGAAACACATTCTGAAATTACTGCATTGTGAAAAAGGAAAACGTTATCTGAAGCATTTGCCATATTGTTCATTCACCCATAAAGCAGGTTCATATTTGTGAAAGCATTGTGGGAGAAACCTATTTCTAATTGAGCTGAAAATAAACTCAACCCTTGACTTGCATTCATTAGAAGGGGAGAAATGATGAGAGAAACTCATGATATGGTTTTGATATTAAGAGTTATGTATTTGGCTTTATGAAAAGGTCTTTAGAAGGTCTGAATTTAAACCAGGGGTGAAATGCTCCTGGTTCACTGATGCCTGTCTGTCATCGGACAGCTGGTCACAAAGGAAGCACAAGGCTCTGCCCACCTATCCAGGTGCCACCATTTTGGTTCTTTTATCTTCTATGCATGCCCAGGATGCTTTGTGCATGGCCAGAGGGTAAACGAACCCAAATAGTGGCATCCGGGCAGGTGGATGGAGCCTCACGCTCCCTTTGCGACCGGCTCTCTGATGACTGACAGACACGAGCAAACTGGGAGCATTTCACCCCTGATTTAAACACATATTAGTTCCTACATAACTTTGAGTGAAATTTATTTTCCAATTTGGAGTAACTCTATTGTTTCTTGGCAATATTTTGTCAGTCACTTGTCATCACTTTCTTTCCAGAGCTGAGAAAGTTCAAGTGGTTGATACATGTGTTTTTGTTTTGGTTTTCTGAGGGGAATTAATAGACATTACTCCAGATGTCCAACCTGCTTTCCACTTAGTAGAGAAAACTTATTGTTTTTCTAAGGAGGACAATACTTCCTGCAGATCATCCTTCAGAGAAAAGATGTATACTCTTCATTGCACTACTAATTGTATAAAGATCTAACATAAAAATTCAACAGTCAGTTCCTTACAAATCATGTTCTTCTCAGTTTAGATTTATATTTTTACCTTTACAGACTGACCAACTGATAGAGCTACTATTATTCTCAATGCAATCTAATGTATGTGAGAACTAAGTCAATATGTAGGGAAATCATAGTGAAAAGATGATGCAATAGATTGCAGATACAGCATAATCTCCTATTTTCACTTTTGCAATATTTAAACAGGAAATAAATTGCAAAACGGATGATCAGATATTATGCTAGTAGGGGGAGAGGATTTCTTAATTGCCAACAGGATCTATAACATAATGTAACTTGTTATACATGTTTATTCTTACTACCTGATTTCACATATTGTAGAACAAATAAGCTTTTATCGCTATGACAAGTACAAGTCCATCTGCATAAGACAAAGAATTGAGTGTTTCTATCCCATACAGCTGTGCAATTTGAATTGTTCTCCTTCTTCCAATTTCCCTTAGGCCACATTTATATCCTTGGAACAAATTATATGAAACCAAAAGAGACTTCTTTTTGAGTAGTCCTGGGTAAACTGATAGATATCTTGATGTAATTGGTAAAAAAAAAAGGCTTATAATCGCAGCGAAACTCTAGCTCTCCGAAGGGTATGGCATATCACAGCTTGATAAGATTTTTTTTTTAAAAAACCGTGTTTTCTCTGATTATCTTATCAAAAGCTATGGTAGTCCGAAAAGACCCATCACCTTCTTTGCCTTCATGGTTGCTGCTAAAATTCTGCTGTCTGATCCCTCCCCTACATTGAGTCAACAGGGGAGGAAGGCCCACATGTCATTTTGTGATGGGGCTGTTGTGGTATTTGGCATCATTAAGGGACTTTTAAATTGATATTTATTGCTTCATCAGTTGTTAGCTGCCTGGAGTTCTTTGATGTAATATGATTTATCAGTTCAACAGGAGCTCTGCTGGATCAAAATATTGACTCACCTTATCCATTATGTTCTTTTCTCCCTGAACCAATGAGAGAGCTCTGGGATGTTCACAAATACAAGCTGCAAAGTATAATCTCCTCATGCTGCTTATGGCAATTGAGAAATCACCAGGGACACATAAAAACATGTTTGCATCTTTCCATCATAGATATGTTTCATGCCACTTTAAAAATAGCAATTTGCCTTTTTTTTAAAAATGTGTTTTGAATGTAATTATTTAAAGGTATTTTCTCTCAATTTTATCCTGACTTTTATTAAATGAAACCAAAATAAATACTGCTTAAATTTTCTATATCCATATAGACTACAGAAAGATTACCTGGTTTAATTATAAACTAGGATAGTTTTTACATACATACATACACACACACACACACACACACACACACACACACACACCATATTTTTCAGAGTATGAGGTGCACCGGAGTATAAGATGCATCTTAGTTTTGGGGAAGGAAAACAAGGAAAAAAGGCCTCCACCTCCCAGCAATTTGCCAAACAGCAAACAGCCCAGATGATGTACTGTTTGCTGTGTACTTCTGTGCATGCATGCCTGACCCATAGAAATGTACATTATGGCAGCAGGTTAATGCCAGAAAGTTTTCTTAAATGTAAGAAATTATTACATACCTCCCAGTTATTTAAATAGATCTACTCCATACATGACTAAGTCAGGGTTTAACTCAGCTGTTATATCTTAATACTAAAACAGGACACTGCTACATTTCAGATTATACTTTTGCAGATCTTTAAAACTGATGTGGATTTCTGGAAGTATACATTATTCTCTATTATTTAAAAGAAGATACAATAGCACTGGCCCTCTTCAGATCAAGCATTTATTTTTAAAAAAGCTTCGTCATTTGTTTAAGTTGTCTATGTGGAGTAAAGCAGTCGCAGTTTCCTACCGGTGTGGTCCACACCATCATACCGGAAGTGAAAATTGAGTTGCAGGTGCAGCTCTGGTGCGTGCACTTGTCAGAATGAGAATTTGCTTTTGCACATGCGCAGGAAGTAAAATCTTGTAAGGGGATGCACACGTGAGAGAAATTTCAGCATTTTTTTGCTTCTGCGCACGTGTGGAAGCAAAAAAATTAACTGAAATCTTACGCAAACGCAAGAAGGGAAATCTCACTCAGATATGCACAAGTGCATGCCAGAGACATGGAGCTGTGTGCACAGCGCACCAGTAGCAGCAGGAGCAGCAACCCCCACCTGGAGTAAAGTGTAGAGTAAAGTGTAGAGCAGTGATTTTCAACCTTTTTTGAGCCACGGCACATTTTTTACATTTACAAAACCCTGGAGCACATTGAGGGGGGCGGGGCGGCTAAAAAAAGTTTGGACAAAATTTTTTTCTCTCTCCCTCCCTTTCGCTCTATTTCTGTCTCCCTACTTTCTCTCCCTTCTTTTTTTCTCTCTCTCCATCCCTCTTTCTTTCTCTCTTCCTTCCTTCCTCTTTTTTGCTCGCTCTCTCCTTCCCTCCCTCCCTCTATGTCTTTCTCTCTCCCATCTTCCCTCCCTCTCGTTCTCTCTCTATCTTTCTTTTTCTCTCTCTCTTGCTCTCTCTCTCTTGCTCTCTCCCTTGCTTTCTTTCTCTCTCTTGTTCTCTTTTTCTCTCTCTTGCTTTCTTTCTTTCTCTCTCGCTTTCTCTCTCTTGCTTTCTTTCTCTCTCTTGTTTTCTTTTTCTCTCTTGCTTTTTTTCTCTTTCTCTCTCTCTTTCTTTCTCTCTCTCGTTTTCTTTCTCTCTCTCTCTTGCTTTCTCTCTCTCTCTCTCTTGTTTTCTTTCTCTCTCTGAGCTTCGCGGCACACCTGACCATGTCTCACGGCACACTAGTGTGCCACGGCACACTGGTTGAAAAACACTGGTGTAGAGTATATAGAGTAAAAAGGGTAAAGTAAAGATGGGCAAATATTGAAACCCTCATTTAGGAAAGTAAGATTTCAATCATGTTTCTTTGAATTACTCCTACATGTGTTTAATAATCCAAATCAATTGTGTATCAATCATTGATTTCTAAATTATAGATGATGTTTAATACAGTTTTTTCCACTTTACAGATTGGCAACGCTTGTTTAGGAATCCAGAGTAATGTAACAGATCCTAGCATGCAGGTATGAATCTTGTACTTTTTATACATACTGATCACCAAAATTAAATTCCTTCTTTCTCCCTTGTTATATGAATCATCAGTTTTGAAAGAGAGAACATTTTCTCTACAATGTTATTTTTAGCCTTTGGGCGTTTTTTTCCCCCTTTTCTTTTTGTTTTGCTGTGTCTGAAACTTCATTTCTAATCTATAACTCTAAATCATGTAAGGCAAATGTTGCAGGAAGATATTGATGTAGGATGAAGACAATGAAGAAAAACTTAAAATTGAGGCCCTCTTATCACAGCTTTTTATTCATTATCCGTATATTGGTATATTATCCATACATTGGTATAGTCCAGTATTTTTTTACTTTATTTTGCAATAATCTGGTATTTTTAAAATTTATTGATACTATACCATGGTTTACTTTGGCAATATATTCCTATTTTAGTTAGTAGAAATCAATACTGGATAAAAATTTAGAAGTCAGCAGGCAGGACATTCATAACTACATATGAATCACTTTGCTAGAGTAATCTTCTTGTACTTATGGCATTCTACCCGAAGGAGAAGAATGAACAATTTGAACATTATAACCACTAAGACATAGATTTGTGATGGCCCACATGTTGATATATGTCTTCATTGTGTAGTTGCGGATATCACAACCATCTAGATAGGTTTCTGGAGAGTGTTGGGGAGGAAATAGAGATCATAATCCACAATGACACCAGTAACATTATAATCAGTCCTGGAAGACAAATGAGAAGCCCAGGGCTACCAGAATATTTTCATTCTCAAAAATTATATTTGTATCCTGTATAGGGTTACAGAGAATGAAATTCAAAATTTCAAAATGTGGTTCAATTAATGACACTATGGGACATATTTTATATGCTTTAAATAGAAAATTAGTGATTTGTCATAACAGGACATCTCATCTCAATATTCCAATGTTACTGCAATTTTCATCTTCATTTTCTATAAAAATAAATATATAGTTTTACATTTGTTCTAACCACTTTTCAACACATTGAGAAATTTGCAAATATTGTCCCATAATCTAATAGATAAGCCAAATTTTATAGATAAACACATTGTATACAACAACATTGTATATTTTCTTCTCTCTGTTATTTCCTAATATAAAGTTAGGATGGTAGTGGTCTGTCTTCCTTGCCTTGTCTATATTGACAAAAATATATAGCAATTCTTGATAATATACTATAATAAAACAATTTTGTTCTCTGCTACACTCCAAGAGTCTTCCAAGTGATAGGATTAAATTTTTAAAAAAGAATAATTCCTAGATTGTCCATGCCATATTTTCAAATTTTCTCAAAAAGTTAATAAAACATTTTCTGGTTAAGAATAGACATGGCCTGGATGAACCTTGAATTGATAAATTATATAGAGGAAATGGAGATATTATCAAATGTATGGGCTGATCATAACCCAGTAAAAATAAAATGGAACTAAAGAGCACAAAAGCTGGATGGACATTTAATCAGAGAATTCTAAAAGAAAACCCCTATTTACAAATGATGGTGAGGGGGAATAGATTACTTTTTTAGAGGAAATAGAAAAGAACAAACATTGGTCAAAACTTATGGGACACTACGAAAGGGATTAACAATTGCATATGTAGCAAAGAGAAACAAGGAAAAGAAGAAACAACATAAGAACTTGTATGCAAAACTTAAAGAACAGGAATTTGCCCCGGAAGTGGAATGACGATGCTGAGACAGTAGCTGGAATTAATATAGGGTCACTTTATTAATTAGCATAAATTTAAATGATGTAAATCTTAAATAACGTCAATCAAACAAAACAAAGGACCTGCAGAGGCCAAGAACTAGTGGGGCAGAAATTACCTGTCAAAACATTCATAGGCAACTATTGGGCATAATTCCTTGCTGAACCAGGTGAAGGTAGCCACCTTCACCTGGATCTAAGCCATGCCCATATGCGTGTGGGAGGAGCTCACCCTTCAATCCCCAGAGAAAATTGGATAAGGTGAGTCCCATGGGCATCCCTCCTCCAATGCCCGAAGTTGCACCAACCTATAGTTCATGGGGAGAGGAGGCCCATCATCTTTGAAAATATGCCCAAAAGGAGAATGCGCAGTTGCTCCTACTGCCCATTTCTGCCCCTAACCTGTCTACCGCATTGAACAATGAGAATATTTCATTCATTCAGATCTAGGACGTGTTATTTGAGTGTTCCCTTTATTTTTTTGAGGAGTATATATTGATGTGTCAATTTATGTGTATATTTATATTTTTATGGATGCTATAGTTATATGTATATTTAGGTTAATGTTGATATGTAAAACTAAACAGAAATTACAAAATGTATGAAAATTGTATCCTCTAAGTAGGAAAATTGAAATAAGGACTGACACTGATAGTGGACAGCTGTAAAAGTGAATATGTAATTTTAAATGTTGTAAAAATTCAATAAAAATTATTTTAAAAAATATTTTCTGGGAAACCTTCCTAGTGCATAGAAATGAGTGTTTAGTTATGTAATGTCTTGCTTTTTAAATAAGGGGTTTTTAGTTACTTTTAAATATTAGATTTGTACATTGTTTTATTATTGCTGTGAGCCGCCCCAAGTCTACGGAGAGGGGCGGCATACAAATCTAATTAATAATAATAATAATAATAATAATAATAAGAAGAAGAAGAAGAAGAAGAAGAAGAAGAAGAAGAAGAAATATTTGCTATATTAAGAACATAAGAAGAGCCATGCTGACTCAGGCCAAAGCCCACCGAGTCCAGCATTCTATGTCACACAGTGGCCCCCCAATTGTACAAAGGCAAAAGCCTCCCTTTCCCTTGACCCCCAACAAATGGTACCCAAGGTAATTCTGCCGACCTCAACCAAAATAGAGGCAGCACTTGGACAACCGTTTCAATAACCACCGATACACTTGGCATCCATGAATCTGTCAAATCCTGCCTTGAAGCTATCCAGGCTGACAGCTGTCACGACCTCTTCTGGAAGTGAATTCCATAAACCAACAACTCTCTGGGTGAAGAAATATTGCCTTTTATTTGTCCTCACTTTCTTACCTATGAGCTTTAGGGAGTGCTCCTTCATCCTAGTATTTCATAAGAAGGTGCTCCATTTCCTTGATCATACTTGTTGCCCTTTTTTGCACCTTTTCCAGTTCCATTATATCCTTCTTGAGGTGCGGTGACCAGAACTATACACAGTACTCCAAGTGTGGTCTCACCATCGATTTGAACAGAGGCAATACAACACTTGCCAACATATTTTCAATTCCCTTCCTAATCAGGCCAAGCATGGAATTTACTTTTTTTTTAACTGCTGCTGCACATTGGGTTGACGTCTTGATTAAGCTGTCCAACAAAACCCCAAGATTCCTTTCTTGGGGTGTCTCAGAAAGCTTGGTCCCCATTAGTTGGTAGGTATAATTGGTGTATTTGCAAAAAATTGGAAAACATGTAAAATCCCTACAAAAGGAGAAATAATTAAGAACATACTGGAATGTGCAGAAATGAATAAATTAACAATGGCAATTGAAGTATTATGATGTATGGGAGCGTTTTTTTATCATTGGATAGAAAATGAATATAAATGAAAAGAGATATGGAATTAAATAAAATGAAAGGGAACGGTTTTGATAGATGATAAGTTTAATTAAATTGTAAAAGGAGAGTTGTTTATGTTGTAAGAAAATAGTAGTAGAAGAAAAGATATTGATTTAAAATGTTGTACTCAAATGACACACTGTGATTGATGATGTATTGTTTGTTGAAAAAAATAAAAAAAACTTTTTATTTAAAAAAGACCTTATTCTTTAGTGTCCAAACTTACGTTTCCATTCCTTGCAAATCCCATTGTAACATTTGAATATTGATTGTGTTTTCTTCATTATACCCACAGAAATTACACAGTCCTCCATGGATTAAATCGGAAAATAACAAATCAACTGAGAGAAAAGGAAGCAATGCTGAAGAGTCAGCTAAAATCAATGAAAAGACTCTGTAAATGCCATCTTACTATCTTTAAAATGTTATTCATTTGCTATCGTTTTCATCTTTTTAGTCCAGAGGCATGAAAATGTACCAGGTTTCTAGAGCATGCAATTTTTTCACTATTTTATGGATGTTTGTAAATTAGTCAAGAAATTTCTGAAATAGATTGACTATTAGTATCTTTCAGCAATAATCCAACACAAATGGATGTTTGAAAAAAATGCTTTGTAATACAGTCCAGTTTTTTGAAATATTATTCTGCCCTGATCTGTAACTTGCTTATTATAAATCTGTTTTGTAAAGAAAAGCTATTAAGAAGTTTTATTTTATTAACCAATTCTGTTTTGTAAGTATCTTTATTGCATACTAAGGTTAAAGCAAAGGAACAAGTGTCTCTACACAAATGCACATATTCAATCTGACATTGTAGTGTCTGTATTTCAGAACAAAATAATTACCTATTTCAAGTTTTTTGATCCTCTGGAATTGTTATGTAGTAACCATTTGGTTCCAAGCAGAAACATGTGTGCGGAGCAATATTTATTATCCAAACAACTATTGAAAGTTTTAGAAATTACATCTAATCAAATAAAATACATTTTATAGCAGATTGGTATGGAAAACAGCTCAAAAAAGATTGCTAGTAATTAAATCTTGTTAAAAGTAAATGAAGCTTAAGATGATCAGTTCATGTTTTATAAAATTGTACAGAAAACACAGTTGGTTAAAATGGTTGAAGCAATACATTTAAGAATCATTCTCTTTGAACTGTAGCCTGTTTTAGTTATACTCTTCATATGGATTTCATGTCTTTGAAATCCTCCTATGTAATTATGTCCAGACATATAAATAACTATTTTCTAAACAATAGATAATTAGAATTCAGAGGAAGAAATGGTGTTCATTTAATGCAGACATACTAATTTTCTATTATCAGATGTTTGCCTTCAAGTAACAATGATCACATGGTTAATATGTGAAAATTTGTTTTTAGAAAGTTGTAATGTTTCATACATTGTACTAATAACATTCATTTGCCGTGATTATGGCAAATGATTATGAACAGATTCCTTACACTAACACAGTGCATCCTATTCACCTGGTTTCCAATCTTTAGCAGTTCACTGAAAGGCACTTGTGAAAATTCCTTGTTTATTGGATTGGGGAGTGGAATATCCTTGCCCCCTTTTAATGGAGACAGAATCTCATATGTCGTACACTAATAGTCTATAATTCTAGTTTTTCATTTTACATTAGATTCCACCTTGCCCATCTGCTCAGCCTCATATCCATTGCCCCGGAAGTGGAGTAAAGACGCTGAGACATATTGTGGATTAAATAAGGGTCATTTTATTAAATTTGCATAAATTTAAATAACGTAACTTTAAATACGTAAATTTAAATATTTAAATTCAACATAGCTAAGGACCTGCAGAGGCCAAAACTAACGGGGCGGAAATTCCTACCAGAAACTTCCTTGGCAACATTGGGCAAAAACTCCTTGCTGAACCAGGTGAAGGTAGCCACCTTCACCTGGATACAAGCCATGCCCCTTCATCGTGTGGGAGGAGTTCACCCTCCAATCCCCGTGGGAAATTGGATCCGGTGATTCCCATGGACATCCTCTCTCCAATCCCCAAAGTTGTTCCAACCTCTAGTTCCTGGAGAGAGGCGGTCCATCACCCTTTAAAGGATGCCCAAAGGAGCATGCGCAGTCACTTCTAATTGCCCATTTCCACCCCTAACCTGCCAAACCCCAATGACCAGAGGGAGGCCTATACTGACATCTAAGTGCGCCGCACCCCCTAACCAATCCAGTCCATACCGTCAGTGTGGAATAGGTGAAAAAACGGCCACCTCTAAAGGGGAGGCCGCAAAAAATTCCTATTTGGCCCCGAGGCAACCTCCTTCGGACACACTGTTAATAGCGGAGGGTGGCCGGATGTTCGCTTCCAGAAGGCTGCAGGCAAGGAGGAGGTCCTGCTCGGATCGCCCTTAAATAGGGCGATCCAGGACCTCCCCTGCCTCCCAGGAGGCAGCGCGCCAACCTGGCGCGCTGCCAAAAGCCGAACTTCTGGGTTTTTCGGAACCCAGAAGTTCGGGGCTCAATAGAGCCGCGCGCAGCGTCCCCCTTGCTCCAGGGCAATTTCGGCCGGCAGTTTAAGCCGCCGGTCGTGCATTTCTCTGAAACAAAGAGTTAAAGCAAACTAAATGCTGGTGGCGATTTGCTGGACCCTTTAAGGGCCCTGTGAATAGACATACCAAAGGTACTATCTTCAATTCCCGTGTCATGAGCATGAGGGTGGTGAAAAAAGCCAGCAAAGTTTTATTGCTGGAGTGATTCCTGAACAGAGTGGAGTCTTAATAGCCTGACGCCGAGAATGTGTCAGCAATGGCAAAGTCAGTATGGTTTCTAGTAAGGAAAAAGAAGGAAGTGGTATGGTTACACCTTCAGTTCTATTCCAAACCACCTAATTATTCTTAGTGCAGCAGCAAATGCTCCCCACAAATACTATACACTTATATAGAACTATTTGTAATAGTATTTAAGCCATAATGGTGCAACAATTATATTGCAATATTGCGAGTTAACTCTGCTCACAGCTAGGAATTTGTTTCTGACAGAGCTCAAAGTTGAGGCAGCCTTCCACCCTTCCGAGGTTTGTAAAATGAGGGCCGAGATTGTTGGGGACACTATGCTTACAGTTGTAAACTGCTCAGGAACACAAAGCAGAAAAGAGTGTGGATCAGGTTAGTTTATACAAAAATATGGGGGGGAAGTCATCTGGGAGCTGACGTAGTATAGCAATATATGTATAAGTGCTTCTGCTATTGCTAATTAAACCCCGCAACATTTGGCAAGCAACCTAATCAACTTTAGCTATTATAGTGATTTCCAACAATATTGAACTCTTATAAAGAGCGATAGCAGATATAAGCATTGTTAATTCTAATCTCTTTTGTCATCCTCCTCCTTGGCCTCCATATATAAATAATGGATTTTTGCATCCAGCTGTATTAACCATGATGGTACTCCACAGAATTAAGACCACTGATTTTCCAAAGTTTTAACCTGAAGTGAGGGAAATAAAGGGAGTAGAAGTAGAATTAGCCAATTCCTACTGCATTTTTTTCTATGCAAAAACACTTGAAGAAATAAAAAATAACTCATATTTATACTTAAAAGAGTCCCAGGCAGTAATGGGCAGCCAAACGTTTTACTGCCACACTGTGAGTGTGGATTATTTTGTGGGTGTGGCTTGATGGTCATGTGACTGGGTAGAATCTGGGGTGACAATTTGCTTCGCGTTTCCTGCGCTCTCCTTCCTGGGTCACCGCCTGCCTCAGGTTGGGTAGCTAGGCAAATGGGTGCCAATCAGCTATTGAGAAAAGATGGGGGAGGAAATGGACCACCTGCAACTCTTGCTGGTGTTGGTCTCCCTGCCACTTTCCGAGGAGGAGGAGGATGGAAGGGTTGGATAGTCAGTTGGAGCTGGGCACAAAGCTTTATTTATGTTGTGAGCCGCCCCGAGTTCTCAGACAGAGGCGGCATACAAATCCAATAAATAAATAAATAAATTTCCACTGGTGGAACTACATTCCACCCCATCCTGCCTGCTGCCCACCCCTGGTCCTGGGTAAGTACCTTGTTCTGGAGAATGGTTGCCATGATCTTGAGTGTAAGTGGCATTGTATGGGATCTACTAGTAAACATGCACAGGATTGTATTGTCAGCAATGTTTAACTTGTATCTACTTCTAAGGTATATTTAAAGTCAGAATCACCATCTCTGCTGCTGTCATATAAGTGTAATGTAAGAATTAGCATATATAATTATTGTTCATGTACTTTATTGACAGCCAGTTCCACATTTGAAGGACAATTGAAGTTTTAGCACAACCACTGAAAAGGGTAATGCCGGTTTTATGTAATAAAGATGCAGTTATTGAGGTTTATACAGCATAACAAGGAACACAAAGCATAAATGGCTATGGATCAGATTAGTCTACACAAAAATATGAAAAGAAAATCATCTGATAGCTGACAATCTCTTTAATCATAAAGAAATGCACTATATCCTAAGATCCATGGTTATAAGATTATAGTAAATACACAAATGTGAGTTGCTTAAATATTTGCCATAGTTACAGTAACACAATGTGGAGCCTTCTTTCACTAGGTATGATAATACCTACAACTGAGAATTTAAATTGCCCAGTTAGTCATTTCGAGCAAGATTATAAACAGCATTCCTAAAAATAAAACTTGTGGCAGCATCAACTATTTAATAACAATAACAACAACAACAACAACAGTTGAAAGGGACCTTGGAGGTCTTCTAGTCCAACCCCCTGCTTAGGTAGGAAACCCGGCACTACTTCAGATGGATGGTTATCCAACATCTGCTTAAAAACTTCCAGTGTTGGGGAATTTACAACTTATGGAGGCAAGCTGTTCCACTGATTAACTGTTGCAACTTTCAGGAAATTTCTCCTTAATTCTAAGTTACTTCTCTCCTTGTTTAGTTTCCACCCATTGCTTCTACCCTCAGGTGCTTTGGAGAATAGGTTGACTCCTTCTTCTTTGTGGCAACCCCTGAGATGTTGGAACACTGCTATCATATCTCCCTTGGTCCTTCTTTTCATTAAACTAGCCATGCACACAGTTCATGCAACCGTTCTTCATGTTTTAGTCTCCAGTCCCCTAATCACCTTTGTTGCTCTTCCCTGCACTTTTTCTAGAATCTCAATATCCTTTTTCCATTGTGGCAGCCAAAACTGAATGTAGTATTCCAAGTGTGGCCTTGCCAAGATCTTATAAAGATGTATTAATACTTCACATGAGCTTTACATGATATTTCACATTCAATAAAGGAAAAGAGGTTTTGAAATGGGACATGGTGATGACCTACACATTCAGGAAAAACAGACTTTTAGAGTAGAGGGACCTAACTTCTACAAGCTCAAAGATTATATCAATCTTTTTTATAGATGTAGATTTATATAGGTTTGTATAGATATATAGATATTTGTTTTCGTAGATATTTATATAGATATATAGAATCCTCAATCTGAGTATTGTATTGGCAGTTCTGTGTTAGCAAAAACTTCAGAAGAAAAGGATTTAGGGGTAATGATTTCTGACAGTCTCAAAATGGGTGAACAGTGCAGTCAGGCAGTAGGGAAAGCAAGTAGGATGCTTGGCTGCATAGCTAGAGGTATAACAAGCAGGAAGAGGCAGATTATGATCCCGCTATATAGAGTGCTGGTGAGACCACATTTGGAATACTGTGTTCAGTTCTGGAGACCTCACCTACAAAAAGATATTGACAAAATTGAACGGGTCCAAAGACGGGCTACAAGAATGGTGGAAGGTCTTAAGCATAAAACGTATCAGGAAAGAGTTAATGAACTCAATCTGTATAGTCTGGAGGACAGAAGGAAAAGGGGGGACATGATCGAAACATTTGAATATGTTAAAGGGTTAAATAAGGTCCAGGAGGGAAGTGTTTTTAATAGGAAAGTGAACACAAGAACAAGGGGACACAATCTGAAGTTAGTTGGGGGAAAGATCAAAAGCAATATGAGAAAATATTATTTTACTGAAAGAGTAGTAAATCCTTGGAACAAACTTCCAGCAGACGTGGTTGGTAAATCCACAGTAACTGAATTTAAACATGCCTTGGATAAACATATATCCATCCTAAGATAAAATACAAAAAATAGTGTAAGGGCAGACTAGATGGACCATGAGGTCTTTTTCTGCCGTCAGACTTCTATGTTTCTATGTTTCTATTTTATAATGGTATGCTGCAGAAACAGATGGTGACAGAATCTCGTCTGAAGAGGGATTCAGGCATTTTACAGAGTGAATTGATGTCTTGCAAAAAAGCGACAGCATTTATTTTGTGTTTGTATATTTTTTGTCATATCTACTCTAGAAAGGGCTATAGTGGGTCAAAGTAGGAAAGCTTGCAGATAATTCAACGGCCACACTTCTTGCCCTCTTTAGTAAAGTTTGGTATAAAGTGGAGCTAAATTTTGGTAGATCTCAACATTCACTTTTCACCTTCTGGTGCATTAGTTTGTTTTGGGCTGGTTCAGAACATTTGAAGAAAATAGCTATGAAGCTGCCTTCCTCAGCTTCTGTAGCATTTGATTTTCTCAGGTGTATTGTCTGCAGGAAGAATAGAGTGACTATTTTAGTTCCCATGACAACTTTATTATTACCCATTGAAACATCTTTGCCAAAAGTTGCCTTAAGGCAGGCAGTTGAAATTCACTTGGCAATGACAGAGGCAATTCTTTCTCAATGGATTTTGATTGTGAGAAATTGTTAAGTTTATATTTCTAATTACAGGTATTAGCAGCACACTTTCTTTCTAGCAGGAGTGGGGGATTTTAGTGTGAACTTTTGAATCAATACTCAAGTCTATTCCCTTCAGAAAATTATTTTCCCTATTATTCAGAAATACAATTCTTCTGTATAAGAAGATATGACTACACAATGAGAAACAATTTTATGGTTATAACTATCTGAACGCTGTCAGTCTGGCTTTAGACTGGGGTATAGCAGTCAAATGGCATCGATCACACTTAAGGACTTTTGAGGGCTCAGGATGGAGGTGATGTAAAAATTCTGGCCCTCCTGGACCTCTCATAGGGTTTCAATACCATCAACCATGGTATCCTTCAGGACCAGCTTCTAGGACCAGGAGTGGGAGGCACTGCATTATGATAGTTCTCCTCCTTCCTCTGTGACCAGTTTCATTGGTAGGTGATAAGACATCAAGTTTTATGCCTCTGCAATGTGGAGTACTCCATGATTTGAATATTTTACCACTTCTTTTAAATATCTACATGAAACTGCTAGGAAGTCCCTCTGTTGATATGGGGTTCAGTTGATAATACGCAATTACATATCTCCAGTCTTGGTTGTCTGTTAGTAATGCTGTAAGAATTGTGTGTATGTATAAGAGTGTGATTTTCTTTTTTATAATAACTTTTTATGGGTTTTTTTTAGTTTGTTATGTTTTAACCTTAGTTAACTGTTTGACTTCTTTTACTGTTTTGTATTCATTCTTATTGTAGTGTAAATAGATAGACAGACAGACAGACAGACAGACAGACAGACAAATAAATAAATAAATGCTGAGTGGCTGTAAGCTGTAGATTGTAGGCTTAGGGTATGGACTGAGAGGAACCAGTTTCAACTCAAGTCTGTCAAGATGGACCAGTTCTCAGGTTTGTTTGTTTGTTTATTTATTTGCTTGCTTGCTTGCTTGCTTGCTTGCTTGCTTGCTTGCTTGCTTGCTTGCTTGCTTGCTTGCTTGCTTGCTTGCTTGCTTGCTTGCTTGCTTGCGTACTTACTTACTTACTTACTTACTTACTTACTTACTTACTTACTTACTTACTTACTTACTTACTTACTTACTTACTTATTTGGATTTGTATGCTGCCCCTCTCCGAGGACTCGGGGCGGCTCACAGCATATATAAAAAGCAGAACAGTAATATAAATCCAATAAATGCTACATTTAAAAACAGTTAAAAGAAAAACTTATCGGCCAATCATTCAACAATCATATTTAACCATTAAATGGTCAGGGGGAAGATCTAAAAATCCCAAGCCTGACCCCAAGGTCCAGGTGACATTTCATCTTGGTCTCTGAGAGGTTGGCACTTCCCCAGACTGAACTGGTGTTCAGTTTGGGTCCCCCCCCCACATCAAGGAGCTAGTGGCAACTGTGATTAGTGGAAGTTTGCGCTTATTCATCTAGTGTGCCACTTGCATCCTTTTCTGGACTGGGAAGCCTTGCTCATAAACACTCATGCCTTGATTACCTTTCATTTGGATTACTGTGATGTGCTCTGCATGGGGCTGCCCTTGAAGACCACCCAAAAAGTTCAACTGGTCCAAAATAGAGCAGTGCATACAATGATGGGTTCCCCAAGGTTTACATCTCTGTTATGCAACCTATACTGGCTTTCAATTTCTTTCCAAATGCTATTCCAGGCATATGGGGTTGCCTCTACCTAAGGACATCCATCTGTCCTATCAGGTTTGAAAGGGTGGGAGTGCTCCTTGTCCCTTTCTTTAAACGGAAGTGCTACTAGTCCCTTCCTTAAAAGGTTATCTGAGGAACTGTTCTTGCCAGTCACATTTGCGTGACCATCAGAGCAGGGAGGCAGGGAATGCTTTGGGTCCCATCCCCTAGGGCAGGGATAGGCAAAGTTGGTTCTTGTATGACAAATGGACTTAAACTCCCAGAATTCCTAAGCTAGCATGATTGGCTTAGGAATTTTGGGAGTTGAAGTCCACATGTCATAGAAGAGCCAACTTTGCCTATCCCTGCGCCAGGGTTCCACCTGGTGGAACCCAGAAAAGGGCCTTCTCCATGGTGGCTCCCTTCTCCATTCCCCCAGAGATTAGAAGGGCCCCCACTCTAGCACTCTTCTGGAAGTGGGCCTGGAGAATCCAGAGTGGGATGAAACCCATTAAATGGCTTGTGTGATCCATTGTCATGGTGGGTGGGAGTGATTTTAGTATATTATATAAATTTATCTGATTATTTTTATTATTTTAAATGAAATTTTATAGTCTGTAAGCCGCCTTGAGTCGTCATGGGCAAATAGCCAAACAATATAAATTTAAACAAACAAACAAAAATGACCATCCTATGGGTGTTAGGAAGGAGGTCTTTTCCATGGTAGTACCCACCTAAACAGTCTTCCTCTGTAAGTTCCAGAATTCATGCCTCTACCCCTCCTAGCTTTTCATAAAGCACCGAAGACCTGAATGTTTTCAAAATCTGGAATAAGATATGTTGTGTCCAGGGGACAGTTAGGCCTTGTACCCGCCCCACATTCCTTGGGCGGGAAAATACTGCAAGGTGATTGGTTGGCTCAGCCTGGCAGCCCGGGATATATATAGCTGCCAGGCACGGCCATGTTTTGTCTTGTTCTGTTCTGTAAACTGTTACCTCCTGTTCAATAAAGAATCGTTCTTATTTCAAGATTGCAGTCCTTCATTCCAGCAAGGATTTAACAAGATAGATAACAGAATATTGAAAGCTTGACTTGATGCCAGGTTTTTATTTTCATGGTGTTGATTTTAATAGTTTTAATATTGGGGATTTTTTAAACATTATTTTAATTTTTGATTAGGAACCATCTAGGACAGTGATGGTGAATGTATGGCATGTTTGCCACAGGTGGCATGTGGAGCAATATCTGAGGGCACCTGAGGTGTTGCCCTATATCAGCTCCAGTCTTCAGGAAAGCTTCCTGAATCCTGGGGAACAGTAAAAAAAAACATCCTAATAGCCCAAGCAGACGTTTGCAGGTGTCAATGAGGCCTTTGCATATGTGTGGGAGTTGTGTGCATGCACAGGTAGACAGTGTGGGGTTGTGCACTTATGCATGGTGGAGGGCATTGTATTATGGGTGTGGCACCCAAGCCCAAAAAGGTTTGCCATACTCATCTAGGGCTCGTTATAAGATGGCTGTTTTAAATAAAATAAGTACATTTATAAAAATGTATTATATCAAGGGAAATTGTCTGCAAGAAATCTGCACATTAAGAAGAACTGCAAACAAAAAGGTAGGTTTTTAGAGCCATCAGTGCTCTCCTCATGCTATCAATTCAATACTTTCAGAAAAGTTTCTTTTTATTTTTATACATAAGTTTATTTTTATTTTTATCTGAAATACTGGATGGAAAAGACACAAGAGCATCTTGGGTGATTTTGTATTTTAGCATCTTTGGATTAATTTTGTCTCTTGGGTTGACATAATAATTATAGACAAGTACACATTTTTCAAGCTCTTTCTAATCAATGGAGTTTGAACAGAAGAAAAGTCTTGCATCTTTCAGTTCTAATCTCACACACTCAATCTAAATGAGGCTTTAAAGAAGAAATCTTTCAGCCCAGCCAAACAGTTTATGTAGTAGTTATGGAAAAATAGCCGCACATGAGTGCACACAATGTTCATTTCAATTGTAAAGAAATATGAGTGTAGACCTCTCTGGGAATGAAGACAACTGGTTTATTATTTAAATGTTATTTAACATGAGATAAATGAGACTGTGAATCAAAATTATGCAAAAAAAATGAAGAGGTGGTGGTAAAAATGGACACATTTTTACAAGTCTAATACTTTTATTTATTATTATTAGAGTTGAAAGGGACCTTACAGGTCATCAAGTTCAACCCCCTGCTTGAGCAGGAAATCCTACAGCACCCCAGCCAAATGGCAGTCCAATCTCCTCTTGAAAATGTCCAAAGTTGGGGAGTTCACAACCTCCGCTGGCAGGCCGTTCCACTGGTTGATCGCTCTCACTGTCAGGAAATTATTCCTTATCTCCAGATTGAATCTTTCCTTGGTCAGCTTCCAACCATTGTTCTTTGTCCGGCCCTTTGGTACCCTGGAAAATAGTGTGTCTCCCTCCCCTCCGTGGCAACCCCTCAAGTACCTGTATACAGCTATCATGTCCCCCCTAGCCCTTCTTTTTACTAGACTATCCATGCCCAGTTCCAGCAACCTTTCCTCGTATGGCCTGGTCTCTAGTCCCCTTGTAGGGCAAGTTGGATCAATATTTCTAAATAAGACAGGAAAAACTATCTCAGAGCAATGTCAGCTTTTTATAGAAAGAAAGCAGGAAGTCCTCTTTTTTTCTTGAGGGTTTGCCCCAGTGATGGGATTCAAATTTTTCTACTATTGGTTCTGTGGGCATGACTCAGTGAATGTGGCTTGGTGGGGCAGCACCTTGCTGTGAGTGATATAGAGCTGGCCATGCCCACTCAATCACATGACCATCACCAAGCCACACCCACAGAACCGGGAAAAAAGACAGTTCCTGAAGCCTGTCCCTTCATGGTCCCTCCTCCCCCCTCATCAAAATGCCTTAAAGGGACACTGTTTTGAGCACCACTGCTGCGACACCATCCGTCTGGTGCAGCAGGCCCTTCTTCTGGCTGCACCTGACAATGGAGTACAGCACACATGTGCACCAGCAGGAAATGGGGTGCACAGGTGCGGCTGTGGTAGTCTCAGTCCTAATCTCACTTGAACTGGCCATAGACATTAGTTTTACTTTCAAAAGAAACCTATTCAGATTAATCATGTACCAAAAGTTTTGTTTCATTTGACTTTCAGTTATCCTTATACGAGGTCCTGACTCATTTCCACCAGCATCCTGCCCTTCACAGTGTACAACTTTGCATTCTGTCTTATCTAATCCCATATTTTACAACCCATGATTTATAAATAAATTAAATTCAAATGCAGCCTTCTGGGATAGGAGAATGGGAATATATAGCCATATGAAAACGTATCCCCAAATGTTCATTCACTACTCCAATCAGGGTAATTTATGATTTAGGTCAGGAAACTTCAGGACAGGAAAATAGTCCGTTGATGAAATAAATCTATTTCCACATATAGAAGCAACTAACATTAACAATTTATTGCATCATTGAGTTATAATTATGGCGCTAGTTGATTGCTATGAGCAGGGATGGCTATGTGGTGCTAAAATGATTGGAATAATCTTTTTAACAAAAACAATGTAAACGGGAACCAAACTTACTGAAACTTAACATTCCTCTATTCTTTTGAAGATAGAACTCTTACTCAACATCTTTGATTCATTATATCTTATTTATTTTGGAAATAACCCCCTTTAATTTAAACAGTATAGGTTGTGTTGTAAGAAAGGATCTGAATTTCTTTTCTTGTTCTTTTCTCCACTCTTGAACCCTTGACATATTGCTGCCATCCCTATTTCCTATTTTGCCATCAGTTCAATCAGTGCTCTGGAGTTTTTCCACAGAATGTACAAAAAGACTAAAGAGAGCATATCTCAGAATACTCCCAAAGAGCTGATAGTTCTCTTTTCTCACTGCCCATATGCACAACCAGATTGCCCCAGCATGAACAGAGCCCATTGACTATTTCTCAAGAGTGAGAACACAGCATATTATCTTTCACCCAGACCCTAAAGAAGACAAGCTCTGCTGGTCTTTATTTGCCATATAGTGCTTATATTGGTGTTTTTTAACTTGGACCATCAAACTGGTGTTGTCTGATATCCTGCTGTGTTTTATGTCACAGTAGGCAAATACCACCATTCCATCTGGTTACTGTGCAATGTGGCAGAAACACTTTCTTCCTTCTAGGCACTGGTTTTTTTTTTAAAAAAAACTACAAATTCAACAGAGGAACTGAGAAAAACTGGCTTTGTTTTTGCCCACTTTGCTTTTTGCATGTTCACCAATGGAAGAGCAAAACAATGCTGCTACCTTTTCTTTCAGCCAGCTGAAATCAACAAGATTATAGGACTTTTCCCTTGTAACTTAAGAAATAAGAAAAACATGGTAAAATGTTTTTTATTTATTTCTTTTCTTCAGTCCAGGAGGACTAAAGAAACAGGGCAATGTACCCACAGGAGTTATGATAAATGTGGCCTATTCGACGGACCCGAAGTCAAAGCATCCCCTGGAGTTGAAGGGCAAATCTTAACCTGTCTTCGTTTGCAGCTCTTGATGTATAAGAAACAAACAGGGCAGAAGAGTCCTGTTCTAAAGAAGAAGAAGACAAGGCAGAAGAGTCCTGTTACTCTATTCCAGAGATGGGTAACCTTTTTCTCCTCAGGTGCTGAAAGTGTGCGTGCATGATGGCACCCATAATGCATGTTTAAACAGGGCAAGCTGTACACACTGCACATTGCACACTCTCTTCCACATGCGCACATGCCCCCCATCCCATTTTGGACCTAGCAGGCCTCCTTGCAGCCTCCTGGGATCAAAAATAGGCCTTGTGACAGGCTCCCTTGCACCATTTTGGGTCTAGCAGGCTTCTGTGCAGTCTCCTGGGACCAAAAGCAAAACATGTGGGGGGAACCCCCAAGTGCTCCCACATCCCCTGCGCATGTGGCCCTACCTGGACCGGGGGTCACTGCTCACAGTCACTGATGCCCTCATCACCTCAAGGTTCGACTACTGTAACACTCTCTACATGGGGCTACCTTTGAAAAGTGTTCAGAAACTTCAGATCATGCAGAATGCAGCTGCGAGAGCAATCATGGGCTTCCCTAGGTATGCCCATGTTACGCCAACACTCTGCAGTCTGCATTAGTTGCCGATCAGTTTCCAGTCACAATTCAAAGTGTTGGTTATGACCTATAAAGCCCTTCATGGCATCGGACCAGAATATCTCCAGGACCGCCTTCTGCCGCACGAATCCCAGTGACCGATTAAGTCCCACAGAGTTGACCTTCTCCAGGTACCGTCAATGAAACAATGTCGTTTGGCGGGACCCAGGGGAAGACCCTTCTCTGTGGCAGCCCCGACCCTCTGGAACCAACTCCCCCCGGAGATCAGGACTGCTCCCACCCTCCTTGCCTTTCGCAGGCTTCTTAAAACCCATCTCTGCTGTCAGGCATGGGGCCGCTTCATTTTATGCATCGTTTGTCTGGGATGTATGACTGTTTTATATCAAGGGTTTTTAAATTGTTTTTTTTTAACTGTTGGATTTGTACTATGTTCTGTTGTGAGCTGCTTCAAGTCTCCGGAGAGGGGGGGCATACACATCTTAATAACAATAACAATAACAACAACAACAACAACAACAACAATAACAATAACAATAACAATAACAATAACAATAACAATAACAATAACAATAACAATAACAATAACAATAACAATAACAATAACAATAACAATAACAATAACAATAACAATAACAATAACAATAACAATAACAACAACAACAACAACAACAATAACAATAACAATAACAATAACAATAACAATAATAACACGCTAGGCGCAGTACCAAAGGCTCTCAGCAGACATTTGAAAACCATTGGAATTGACAAAATCTCCATCTGTCAATTGCAAAAGGCCGCTTTACTGGGATCGGCAAACATAATTCGATGCTACATCACGCAGTCCTAGGTGCTTGGGAAGTTGGGCTTTCAACTTTGCCAATTTATAGGCCTCTACCTTGGTTTTCAAGTTATATTACCAAATCAGTGTAAAAGCATTTAGGTTATATCTAATACCAAAGGTGACTTAAGACAAAAAAAGCTTTTATTGCAGCCAATGTAAGGTTTTTTTAAAAAATTATATAACTGAGAGGGGAAGATATATTTTCCTCGTTGTGTATTGCTTTCCCAATTAAAATCCCCTTGTGTCTGTAATTAAAGGAAATTTGATGATGTAATTGCAAGCAAGAGTGCCATTTATAGTTGACCCTTACAGCAGGACATGGTCCAAACCTCCTAAAGAAGCATTAATGTTAAAGTAACTAGAATAATTAGCCATGTAGCAAAAACAGAGGGTTTCTTTTAAATGAAACAATGCTAATGCTGATTAGCTATTGAAGAGGATTCCATCGCAGTTCTTGTAAGGAATTAATTTGGATAATATACTAAAACAAAATAAAAACCAGTCTAAGTAACATCTCAGTCCGTAGAAAATTCTATGCAAAGAGACTGGATTTGTAAGACAAATTTGTAAGTATTTATAAAATGACTTATAACAACTTTGGGATTAATAAAGAATAGAACATCTCCAGGTTTATGAAATTTAACATCTTACTATCCACAGTGACAAGTTACACAGTTAGTGTTCAAACAAGTGGGGGTGTCATATCCACTTGGGTCCAATTTTTCTTCATATTTTTAATTTTTTTAAATGGGAAAAAGTAGTTTCTGGGCCAGAAACCCATTTTCAAAATGGTCAAATTCTCTGATGTAGTAGGTTAAGGAGATAGTATTTTTGTTCTTGAAAAGGTCGTTGTCTGGCACCAAAGAACAGGTCCACATGTAAAGGTGCAATTAAACTTATTGCTACACAGGCCTATGCACAGGAATTGTTTGAACTACAATGATACTTTGTCTTATGAACTTAATTGGTTCTGGGAGGAGGTTTGTAAGGTGAAAAGTTCGTAAAACAATGTTCGATGAAACAATGTTTCCGATAGGAAACAATGGAAAACCGATTAATGCATGCAAGCCCCCCCAAAAAAAATCACAAAAAGACACTCCGCTGGGTGCCGCCGTCCGGCTGTCACCTTCTGAAACAGCCGGGCGTTTCTCAGCGTTCTACCGAATGCCAAACCCAAAAGGTTTGGCAAAAGTTCAGGTTCGGGTTCGGGAGAATGCCGAGAAGCGCCGCCACCCAGCTGTCACCTTCCCAGAAGAGCTGTGGAGCTGTCGGCCAGTCGGTAGGCTCAAACAGAGGTGGGGAATCCCAATAGGGAATTCCGGGGCGGAGCTTTGACGTCAGGCAGATGTCCTTCCTGGAGTCCACGTTTCAGCCATCCAGGAAGGACATCTCCCAAACCCGAATGCCAAACCTGAACTTTTGCTGAAGTTCCGGGTTCAGCATTCGGGAGAATGCTGAGAAGCCCCGCGACTGTTTTGGAAGGTGACAGACGGGCAGTGGCACTTCTTGGCATTCTCCTGAACCCAAACTTTTGCCAAACTTCCAGGTTCAGCGTTCGGGAGAATGCCGAGAAGCGCCCCAGCTGTTTCAGAAGGTGACAGCCAGGGGGTGGCACCCAGCGGAGTGCCCGTTTTTGTGATCCTGGGAGGTAGGGTTTTCCACGGAGGGGAGCCTCAGGGGAATCCCGGGATCACAAAAAATGGGTGCTTCGCTTGCAACGGAAGTCCGGAGGCGGGGTATTCCGGCAGTGGTGGCAGGTTCGTAAGGCGAAAAAAGTTTGTAAGAAGAGGCAAAAATATTCCAAACCCCAGGTTCATATCTCAAAAAGTTCGTATGACGAGGGGTTCGTATCACGAGGTACTACTGTAATGCTTAGCATCTTCTTGGAGTTAAATAAGGGTCAATAGAATTCAATGGAGGTTGGATTTACTTTGCTTATGCCTATATACTGTATGTAAGGATTCTAGGCTGATCCTCTTTTAACTCCATCCCCAGGTCCTGCCACTCTTTCTCCTACAATCCTAGTTCTGTGGTATGCAGTAGGTAAACATACCTACTTGATTTAGGCTACTTTTCCTTCCTGTTCTCCTTGCATTCCATTCCCATGAACCAGAAAGACCTGCAGCAATGATCCATAAGAATGTTTTGCTAAATATGGTGTGCAAAAGGCTTGAAAATTTTTATCTCGATGTAAAGAATGCTCTTTTGTGACATTTATGGTCCCTGGTACAAAAACAAAGGACAGTTTTGTACATCCTGATAATGAATATTGTGATTCTCCAGGTGCAAGCACTAGAAGCAAAGACTGATTGCAGGAATCATGAGTTTTTTACTGCCTATCTGCTGCCCAAGATCTTGCTATACAAAATGGATGTAAACGAGAGTTACCTTGGAGGCACACTTTAGTGACTGGTTGGAAACACAATGGATATTGTATTTGTCGTACCGCTTGATAAAATCTGAATGTGATCTTCTTACACTGCTTCTGTCATGTTTAACTCTCTGATTAAAGGACTCTAGGTATAAAGTGTTCCAACTCTAAAAACAAGATGATGAATATCGGCAGAAGTGGATATATGATGGAGGGGTGTCATAGTTCAAATACTGCAGTTTCTTCCATCACAGTTGTCAATCTAACAAGACATATGCCCATGTGAGCACATATTTAATTCAGTATTCTTGAAATTTAGTAAAATATAAAAGGAATAGTAATACCATGATCATATTCACCCTTCTCTTTTAAATGCTTCTAGGTTGCTTCCTTATTTATGTTGAACAAAACACTGAATACTTTTAACTTTCCATCTTCCATACTTTCCATCTTCAAGACTGTTTTAATAGCTTCTACTCATTATTTTCCACTTCTTTGATTTTATTTTAAAATCTATGAACTGTGCACTGTAGGATGACTTGTTCCTCCCTCCCTTTCTTCTTTTCTTAGATTTATATCTTGCCTTTCAATTAAGAGTTTTTCTTTCTTCTAGGATGGGTTGAGAGATAATTGGCCCATAGTAACTATATGAAGCTGAACTACAATCTGAACTTCCTAGTCCTACAGTTTTACCAATGTTTGCATAAAATAGAGGGCACCCTAACTTTTAGAACGTCTCCCATTGCTTGAATTTTCTTTTCTAATGGAAGCTGAAGCAGATAAAGGAGATGGTGAAAACTAGGCAGAGTTAGTTTCATTCAAATGCCTCTTGAAATCTAATGCTGTATATTCCTATATTTTGTAATACAGGAAGAGTATGGAAATCCATATTTTTTCTTGTTTTTGCAATGCAGTTGGCAATTAAAAAAAATGCAAGGTATGGAAATATGTTACTCCAGTGCAAATGAGTAGAAAAAATTGTATTAAGAACACTGTGCATCAAAGTTTAAGGCAAATTAATATCAAATGCACACAAATGTTTACATCTCTGTGTCTGGGTATGTGCGCACGCGCATGCACAAATGCACATACATTAATTTGCAAAAATGGAACCAAATTAAAATACATTTGAGAGAGCTACCCGTCCGTAAGTATTAGAGCCTTTTGTCTCCTTTTCCAAGCTCTACGTTTTGCCATGCAGTACTGATTGTTTCCTGGCTCCTGACCCCTTTAAAGTCAATTTTGACAATGTGATGTCTTTCCTTGCCTTTTGATCCTTCTGTTCTATCATTTTGTTAAGTACCATAGACATCTGGATAAGGCAAAAAATGAAAGATGTGGGGTTTGGAGCACTCAAAGCCTTCCAGCTTTACTTTGGACTTGCTATCCCCTTTTCCCATTGCCATTATTAGAGCAGCAAGTGTGGGTCCATGCCTAGAAGAAACAAGCTTTGAAGAAGAGATATTTCTCACCAGTAGAGAACCTCTATGTCCATAAGAGAATCGGATATCCTCATTATTTCAGTCGAGTGAAATGTTGTTTTGACAGGTAGAAAATAATACATTCTTGGCTAGAAAAGATTAATTTCTCCTTTCGAAAATGTGTATCTGTGTCTGTGTGTTTGCGTATAGAGAGAAATGTGTGTATATATAGAGAGAATTGTGTATGTATAGTGAAAGATAAGGGATCCAATGTTATCCAGTTAATAACTATCATATAGGTATGATGACTCATTTAATTTTCTTTTGCAATGAAATTCTGGAGAGAGAAGGCCAAAATAACCCCACAAAAACCCACATTCAGCTTCAAACCCAATGACTGATTGTCTCTGAATATTGGTGGCTATTCGGTTTAAAATTGTGTAACTGTGTAACCATCAGGTTTCCAGATATAAACTTGAGAAATCTAATTGTGAATGCCTTATAGTTCAGTCTTATCTGAATCCTTCTTGTTTCTTATAGAATCCTCTTTGGTTTCCTTAGAATTTGGTCTGAGATGGAATCTCCATTTTATTTGGTTGTTGTTTCAGATTTATGATGAAAGTAGAGAGCAACATTTTAATGCATGAGTACTTCCACCATCCTTTAGAAATTCTGTGAAGCTTTTAAAAATATTCCTGCTCTTCACAACTCCTCTGTGGATATAGCTCATTAAAAACCACATTAGTAGATAATTTTTGATTCATTATTTTTAATCTTCACACATTGAAGTTAATAGGAAAGTGTGAAGTACATTTCAATAGAAGGACTATGAATGTTGCTCTGATGACTAGCAATTAATCTAGGCAGCTTTTCCCCCTGCCTAGATTTACCTTATCTTTGCTGGTAAGGGTAAAATGAGTCTCTAGTAGACCAATACAAAATTTAAGTTTTTGATCTTAGAATTTTAGTCAAAACTAAGGCATAGAATTATTTCCAAGACTAATTCTTATATTTTGTCAATAAAGCTTTGTTTGTTTTACACAATATAATCAAAGTTTGAGTGTATGGAAAGGGACGGCATACAAATTTAATAAATAAATAAATACATAAAATCTATAGGCCATATAGATTAAAAACACATAATGAAAAATAATTTCAAAAGGCACGGGGAAAGTCAAAATAGTTGGATAATGATAGGGGAAGAGAGGGGGGAGGGAGAGAAGGAGGGAGGGAAGATAGAAGAACAAAAGCAATTTAAATAAAAATACTGTATTACAATACAGTTAGGTAAAGTTATAACAATTGGAGTGTCTTGCTAATTATCTAGATTATGGATTATCTAGCCCCTTTTCAAATGGGCTTCAGACCTGGCTACACCACAGAAACTGCTTTGGTCACCCTAATGGATGATCTCTGGCGAGTCCAAGATGGAGGTCATTCCTCTATCTTGGTGCTTCTTGACCTCTCAGGGGCTTTCAATACCATTGACTGTGGTATCCTTCTGTGATTACTAAGGGAGTTGGGACTGAGTGGCATTATGATACGGTGGTTCTCCTCCTTCTCTCTGATTGATTGCAGTTGGTGTTGGAAGGAGGACAGAGATCAAAACCAGGCCTCTACTCAGTGGGGTACCTCCCGGTTTGGTACTCTCTCCTATTTAACATACATATAAAACCACTGGGTGAGATCATCCAATGGCACAGCGTGAGGTATCAGCAATATGCTGATGATACCCCAGCTAAATATCTCCATTCCGTGTTCAGTGAGCAGTGGATGTGATGTGCCAGAGCCTGGAGGCTGTAAGGGTCTGGGTGAGAGTTAACAGGCACAAACTTAGATTTATTTAGATTTAGATTTATTAGATTTGTATGCCGCCCCTTAACCTTGACAGGATTGATTGGCTGTGGGTAGTGATGGGCGAACCTAACTCGCACAATTCGGGTCCGTACCGAATTTTGCGGTGTTTGGTATGCCGAACACGAAATATTTTGAAACTTCAGGCAAAGTTTGGGGTTGTGTTCAGCATTCGGAGCTTTGACGTCACTGGCAGGTTGCTAAGGACGCCAAGGTGATCACTTCCTGGATTCCATGGAATCCAGGAAGTGATCACCTTGGCGTCCTTAGCAACCTGCCGGTGACATCAAAGCTCCACCCCTGGAATCTCTTCGTGAGAGGGATTCCCCAGCTCCTTCAAAGGGAGGTCTTCACGTAAAAATAAACATTGTTATTTTTACGAAAAAGGACGCCGCAGCAGCACTGCAAGCAAAGGACGGTCCTTTCATGTAAAAATAAACATGTTTATTTTTATGTGAAAGGACTGCCCTTTGCTTGTTTTCAACTTCCATGTTTGAGAACTAACGACTATTCAACAAAGATTGACTGGAAGAATCATTTCCTACAGGACCAAACTATATATTACAGTAACTTTGGAAGGAAATAGCCATAAGGGTGAGGGCTAATTTTAGGAGAACATTGGCTTGGAGTTTCAATTTGATAGGGGACAACTTTCCAAATTGTGGCCTATTGCTACTTGGTAATTAGAGCTTATAGCTCTGTAGAAAACTAAGGTACTATTAGCAAGCTGGAGAGTATTTCTCTCCCTTCAATTTGCTACAATTTCATTTTGATGGCTATTACATTTCCAGGCTTGGTTTGATTGTGTTCATTTAACATTTAGAGGCCTTTGAAAGAATAGTTTAGAAGTAAGTATTGTCAGGACAGGTTGATATGGAAAGTTGGCTGAAAAGCATAAAGACCTATACTTTACATACTAAAATCAAATGTTGTCAATCTCTTAATTAAAAATCTCATAGAAAACCAACTGTGAACAACAGAAACAGATGCTGTTGCAATTTACTAACTGCTTCTTTGCCTATTTGTGCTGTGTCCTAGAATTTTATATCTAATGACTAATCAAAGCCTATGTCTCAAAAGATTAAAGGCTAGCTCACATTTGAAAATGTTTGTGGGATGCTCTTCTAGCATAAGGACAAAATGATGACAAAGACAGTGACATGGCATTATTTGTACAACAAACTGATTCATAAAGGACTTAAACTTACAGTAACTTGAGGCAGCCTGGTAGGATTAATTTATAGATTAGCATGTCATCCACACCCAGAACACTGTGAGAATTCAGCCAATCAAATTAATTCAATGTAGTTTAAATTAAGAAAGCATAGATGAAGAATAAATTATCTTTTAAGTTCTTCACCATCATTTAGTTCAAAGAATAATGTCATATTAAAAAAAACACCATAACAGTCATCTAGGGTTCAAAATTAAATAGAAGTTCCTGGAATATAAACATACTTAATTTACCTAGGGCAAAAGCCTATTTCCTTTATTTGCATTCAATTTGGATAGTAACTACATATTTAATTTTTGTCACTTTTATTTCCCATGAGAGGCAAATAATTTTTTCATATATTATTTGTTTTTGTCCTTTAAAATCTATACACGTTAAACTATAAAGTCTGAAAATTACATAAAGTGCTAATTTACCTGCCAAATTATAAATTGCATTGTTCCAGTTTTTCTTACATAAATTTTGTCTCAACACTTCTTTGCTGAAAAACAAAAAAATCTAAATGAAAAATGTCAATTTAAAATCACTTCACAACTAATTTAAGAATCAAGGATATATAAAACTATATTTTCCATTTATCTATCTATCTATCTATCTATCTATCTATCTATCTATCTATCTATCTATCTATCTATCTATCTATCTATTTATATTAGAAATTTAAAATATATTAAAAGTATAAAGAATCAAAGAAACCATAAATTACATTCTTGAATTCCTTTCCATGTATCCTTGGCCTCTGAAGTTGTATTCATACAAAGCAGAAACACTTGAATATCTCTTTCAATTTTAATGATGGTAAGGAAATATTTTGAACTTTTAGACAGCCATTGAGTTACCTTTGTGGGAAAACCTCAAAAAAAGACACTGACCCCTGGAATATTAAACCATTACCCTGTTTACAAAAAAAAGGAGGCAAGTTAAAATAACCTTCCACTCTAAAAAAAGATCCTAAAAGTTTGATTTAGCCTTTAAAGAAACAACAATAAAGATATATTTAAGAATTACTATGTGTGTGGAGATATGGTAAGGTAGTTAACTCCTGATCAACATGTAAAAGAAATGATGATGATGATGATGATGATGGAAAAGGAGGAGGAGGAGGAAGATAGATAGATAGATAGATAGATAGATAGGTAGGTAGGTAGGTAGACAGACCTAATGTCACAATACTATGTAAAAAGAAGGGCTATGACATGCCACTTTGAAACCCTTCTGGTCAAAGAAATTAACACTTTCATTTCTATAGTGAAACTATTATAGAAGTATGTTCCTTCCAATTTGAAATGGATGGTTCTGAGCAGGCAGGGGTTGAAACTTACCTCCGCTACCAGTGCGGATGCGTGCACAGCTATGGGTGACCAGCATCTGGGGGGGCACATTGGAGAGAGATTTGGTTTCTGCACATGGTCAGTAAGCAAATATTGTAAGAAGATGTGCAGGCTTGTGAGATTTCAGCAATATTTTTGCTTCCGCACATGCACAGAAGCAAAAAAAAGTCACCGTAAATCACCGAAATCATGTGCGCCCACACCTCTTTCTCATGAGATTTTGCTTACTGCATGCACAGTTCCATTTTTGCTAATGGAATTCTGACCTCTGTCCAGGTAGGAACCCAATATTGGTTCTAAGGATGTAGGATGAAGAGTTAAGGGACCTTGGCCCATGATAAAGTGGTCAAGTTTTCTGTTTTATTCCATGCACTTTTGGAATGTTGGTGGAAATATGATATCATTGGTTTTTCAGATGTTGAAGCCTAGGAAAGGAGTTGAAAATTGAACTAACATCTCCAGTAATGGTATATATCCCGAGTTTATGGAGAGGGGCAGCATACAAACAAACAAACAAACAAACAAACAAACAAACAAACAAACAAACAAACAAATAAATATTGCATCTTTGGCATTCTGGGAAAATTCTCCATTATTTCTCTATCCAAGTACCCTTTCTTGGTTCCTTCATCCTTCATAATCCCTTTTGGCTGGAATCTATTCTTGGTCATGTTGCCATATACTTCCCATCATCCCTAAGCAATTGAGGAAGCAGCATGGTTTTCCTGAATCATTTCTCATTGATCATTTGCAGACTCTAGCCATGGCCTCATCCTGTATTCATATGAGAATATTGTATATTCACATAAATATAAATTGATCTATTCACCTTCCATTTCGTCAGCTGCAAACCAAGTATAAGCAAGAGATAAATGTAAGAAACAATATTTGTTAAAAAAAATTAAAAATAGAGCATAAATAATGTATTTGGAATTTATCATTCTGATAAGAAGAGCGCTCCTCAAGCTTATCCAGTGCAGTTCCATAAAAGTTACATAATATATATGGGTTTTGCATGCCCAATCTGGTAATTCAAAATTTCTGACTGAGTAGAGCAATGGACTTTTATTCAGAGCATTTACTTTCCAAATCAATGTAGCATTTCTAAGCTAGTTCAAGTTCAATGTGTTTACTCTGGCACAATGAGAATTCAATACTTAGGAGAAAATTCTGTATAAATTACCCATGTCACTTTTTGAAACTTCCATCTTCCACTTTTCTAATTCCACTGTCTTCCTGTTGTGGTTCCTTCAAACCTGACAAACTTTATTGGCATTTGATTTATCACTAAGCTGTGCCTTCTGCTACTCATTAGTTCAGTAATCAGATGAAATGGAATTCATAAATATCACCATTCATTTGATTTGGCCCTTAGGAAAATTTCTGTTGAAGATGGTAGGACTGCCAGATTTCAGTTGCCAAAATCAGGACTACTGCATGATGAAATAATTTTCTGTATCATCTTCATGCTAAATAGTTTTATGTATTTAGTAGAAGAAGAACCCAGGGAATAAACCCATGGACTAAGTCTATTCCAACATCCAGCTTCTTGAAAAGGATTGATTAATATATTGACCATTTTCCACCCAGTCATTTGGTATCTCTTTAAAATTAACTACCTATCCAAAATTTATAGATAAACAGAAAGGATATATTTTTAGAGTTTTCCATTAAACTGCAGAGACTTATTTAGAGATCAATTACAAACGAAAATTTCAAGTTGTACTATGTGCTGCTTACATTGCATACAACTAAGTATTTGGTGATTTACTATCCCTATCAGAAAAACTCCATGTATTTGGAGAAGACAAGCTTTCTTCCCCCTAAAAATCCAGATGCCTTTAGGTCTCGAAATTTGTGACAACAATGTTATTCTCATAGTCCTTTAGCTCAAGAAGCTTTACCTCTTATTCTGAAAAATACATTCCTGAGATGAATAATTAAAAATGCTATAAATATAATTCCATGTGAAAACTTGATAACTGCATGTTTGGAAGCAGATAATATTGTAGCTTGATTTCAGTAATATTTTTCCCCAGTTCTAATGACCTATCATCCTGCAGGAATATTGAAAAAGCTATTAATATATACACTCATTGCAGAGTCCATCAGGTTGCTGAACCAGGCTGTTATACCTCTTTATTTTTATTTTTTATTTATTTTATTTGTCAAGCATGTACAAGGCATTGGTATAAACATAAACATTAGCAAGGTAGGTACAGGTAAATTAGGCAATAGGACAGTAGGACAGGGACGGTAGGCAGAATGGTGGGCTTAAGCATACCCTTTACAGACCTCTTAGGAATGGGGTGAGGTCAACTGTAGATAGTCTAAGGTTAAAGTTGTGCTTGAAGCTGAAGAAATCATTGACAGGTAGGACATTGTGATAAATGATTTTGTGAATTACATTTAGGTCAGATAGAAGGTGACAAGTCTGATGAAATAAAGTATTCTGTTGTGAGCAGAGGAGTGGAAAACTCTTCTTGCGAAATAGCTGTATTCAAGAATTGGTATAGGAAATGTTTTGTATGCTCTGGCTAGTAGATTAATATTGTCAGAGAAGAAGCTACACAAGACTAGATTAATAACTCTTAGTGCCTTTTTGGCAATGTTGTTACAGTGAGTCTGGCACTTAGGTCATTGGATATGAGTACTCCAAGATCTTTGACAGCATAAGGGTCATCTATAAGGTCGTGTCCTCCAAGTTTGTATTTAGTATTCTGATTCTTTTTGTCGATGTGTAAGACAGAGCATTTATTGGTTGAGATTTGAAGTTGCATGTTGTTTGACCATTCTGATACATGGTTAAGGTAGTTTTGAAGGATAGCAGTATTGTCAATGGTATTAAATAATTTAATATAGTCAGCAAAGAAAATGCACTTGCTTGTAATATGATCACAAAGGTCATTTATGTAAAGTATGAATAATATTGGTCCTAAAACACTGCTGTGAGGGACACCACTGTTGACAGGTGCAGGATTTGATAGGGCACTCCATATTTTAACCACTTGTTATCTGTTTGACAAGAATGCAGTTATCCAATCATGAAGGGGACCTGAGATACTTCTTCATTGAAATAATTCATAGCTTCACTTCAGCTATAAATGTTGCTATTATTATTCAAGTTTTAAAAAGCTATTGGGCAACTTTACCAAGAAAAAGCTGATCTCTCTCCTTTCTTTTCCCTATTGATAATGATAGTGGTACAGTTCTGTACATGGGTTCATATGGAACATCTTCATGTGATGTTCCATATGAATGCATACTTAAGACCTCCTCTTCTTTTTCTTGGTAATGAAGCCCATATTATCGTTTTTATTTTCCTTGCAGCTCACTGTTTTTCACAGAGATTGAGATGGCTAACTTGAGTAATAACTACAAATGTATCTTTCATTTGTCAGTAAATTCACTAACCGAAATTTTCTTAAGTAAAAGGAATCAAAGATGTGTAAAAACAATTCACAAAAGCAAAATAGTACTGTTGGGCAAAACAGATTGCATTCTAGGAGAAATGGGAAGCAATTAATTGTAATTACAAATATTAATAAGACTTTTTTAAAGAAAAAAAAGTAAAAAAGCAAGTAAAAATATATAGTGAAGAAGTCATAATACAGGAAAATAAGATATTGCATGAATTTTTGTAGTATATTGTTCTGTCTGGGTCCCTCCAGAAGCAAACACCAACCCAAAAAGAGAATCCAGACACACTGGTAAAAAGCAAAGGCAGTTTATAGAATTCAAAGCAAACACAGGTAACAGAAAATGTCCTTACAAACAGGAACACGCTGAAACTTCAAAGATGTTTCACGAAGGCCATGAAGTAAAACAGGATTTTTGCTGTCAAAAACAACGCTGGAGATAACAAACATATGCCTCCCCCAAGTCTTCCAGTCTTCTAGGCCACAAGCCAAGATCAGAGACGCCGAGAAGCAAAGCAGGGTCACAGAACTTCCAGTTGATAACGCTCCACATGGCTGAAAGGGCTTGCCTGCCTTTTAAACCCTGCTGAGGAGAACCACACCCAAACCCAGCTGTTGCCAATTCAGTGATGCCAATACCTTTCTAATTGGTCCCGTCTCTGAGCTGCACGTCGCTGCCTCATGTCAATTATAGCCTGTGCTTCCTCATCCAATGAGGCCAGGCTACTGGCTGGGGAGAGCCCCCCCCCCCCGGGGCTCTCAGGCTGCTCCCCCTCATCCTCTTCCTGACTTTCCTCTCCCCCGTCTGCCTGGTCCTCCCCCTCCTGTTCACTGTCCTCCTCCTCCGGGCCTGGATCCAGCAGAGACGCAGCCGGTCCCTGAGGAGCCTCAGGCTGAATCACAACATATATGTTGCAGTAGTTGGAAAATAATGTCCATATATTAGACAAACTTGTAAAAATTATATGGCTATTTCTTTTTTCATTTATTTGAAAAATGAAATAAATAAAAATGATTGAACAAAACTCAGTAATATATGAAACCTATTATCCCAATGCAGATCAGATTTAAAAGATTTTTGCAAGCTTACAGAAAATATGTTTTATATGCAAGCAAGCATGTGAATATTTATTACAAAAGAATTTTTTTAATTCTTGAGAAAGTGAATCTTCTCCTAGATTTCTTGAAATGATATCAAATATGTAAGATGACATGTAGGATTTAACTTTCTCTGGCCACATTTCCCCTCATTGGTAGAAATCTCAATGTTTTTTCTAAAACTACAGTTTCCATGGTATCTCATGATATATCTTTTATGTGAAAATTACTTTGAAAGTTGCGACAAAGTTGTTAATTCTCCAGCCATTTATTTTTAAAAATGTGATTTTGATTGGACAATTGAAGCTTTCAAAATTAAATGGCTACAAATTAGGACTTTAAAATCTTTAGAATTTATGTCCTCTGTTCTTCAGGAAAAATGTAATAATAATGGTTAATACACATAATGATCACCTTAAAACTAATCCTAAAGGAAGTTAAAGGATACATCAAGAGAAAACAGACACATACAATACTCTATATTGCTCTTAAATTAAAGGCAGATTAATGGTATTGATGCAAATTATGGGTTTATTCCAAAACTATTGTTTGTGTTCATTGGAACATATCGTAAACTTGTGAAATTCAAAAGCATAGAAACAAGCAACTGAGGGGTGTTTTTGTGTGGGAGGGGAAGTATTTCTTAACTGAAGAATATTTATCAAATAATTTAATATGCCTTCTCTAGGATGTCACTACTTTGTACCAGAATCAAACACAATACATGGAACTAAATTACATTACTTTTATTTTTGTCTGTGTGTGTGCAAATGAAATGACAATCTTATGCAAGTTGTAGCTTGTAATTAAAATTAAGTAGATGAATCTTTTTTCTAATGATCCAGTAGCTTAATATTGTAATATTGCTTATAAGGGGCAAACAATCCAGCAATAATAAAAAGTTATTCATGGCCTGTAACATGGGTGACAATTCTTTTATCAGAAGAAAACTAATCAGACTCTTATGCTTCTTCATTAGACATCAATCTATCAAAAGCCTATAACTCAGGGGTGGGTTCTAACTTACCTCACTGCCAGTTTACATCCTCATGCGCCACTTGGCCACAGTGGCAAAAATCCAACAGTGTCAGGAATTTGGCTTCTGTGCATGTGCAGAAGGAAAAAAAAGAAAAAAAATTCCAGAAAATACAACCCCATCCCACCCCTCAAAAAGCTTAAAACAAGATGGCAACTGCATGCACAGTGCTGGAAACTTGGCTTCTACGCATTGATATATTTTTTAAAAAATCTGGATTTTCTTTTTAAGATGGAGGCACCAGTCTGAACCAGGAGGGAACCACCTCTGCTATAACTTTATTTTAATGATAACTTTTTTATTTTACCAATTATCAGTGAATGGAAGAATTTTATTTATTTATTTATTCATTCATTCATTCATTTATTTATTGGATTTGTATGCCACCCCTCTCCGTGGACTCATTGTGTGGGACTAAGGAAAAGACTATTTGGTTTCAATGATGATTTTAGAACATTTATCCCTTCCATCTGGATTAGATCACATTAACCTAGAGAACTCAGCGAACTTAGTTTTCGTCACCTTCAAGAGATCTACCTCAAAGCTAAAGTGCAACTTAGAATGATTCCAATCAACTTTATTCAATGTGTATAGCATATTCTTTGCATTAACACTATAGGTGAAACTCCACTTCCTTCTTCCCCAGGAAGGTCCAGGTTGTTCTAAACAGACTACAAAATGGAGAGATAAATACTGTCATTTTCACTCACATGACAAGGAAGGACAACAATCTGAGTTTTGTTGTGTATCTCCATTCCAGGATCATCGTTTCAGTCTCTTCCCATGAATTTATTCAGGGGTTTTTGCTTTTTTTAATTTAAAAAAACCTTTAAGTTATTGAATTAAACTTCTACAATATCAACTTACTTTCTTAGATATTTGTCCTTTTGAGTTTTGGTCATTTTTGTGATAGTTTAAAGGTCCCCTTGGTTTCTCTAATTTTCTTTTTTTATATAATCATCTTATTACAGGATATAATTGAGAAGTAAAATAAAAGTAAAGCTACACAATACAAAGTATAAAAATGTGTGAGAAAGATAAAAAGGATTAACAAGAAAAAAAGAAAGTATATGAAGAAGCAATTCCCGATTTCATCACAATCATAAACAGTTTTAATAACTTACCACCATCTCTTAAAATACAGCAGATATTCTTTTCTTCCCATCTCATATCTTAATTATAAACAAAATTCAAAAGCCTCATTTGCTTATCAGCAAAAGTCCATTAAGAGTTATAAAGATACTGAAACTACACATCTATTTTAACCTTGATCAGATCTCAACTCTATATTCCTTTGTAGATCCTGTTTCTTAATCCTTTCAAATAATATCTTAGTCCCCATTTTTTTTTCATTTTTTGTCTGTTCTCATAAAATCCTTCAAAACTTTAATATAACTCTTTTGTCCTATTCTTTGTACAGTATAATGTACACTGAAATACTTGTTTATCCCTTTAATATTTAATGTTAATATTTGTATATTCTTTTCAAATGTTAAAACATCAACTGATTTTGTTTGTAAATCCACTATTTCATCTTTTTTATATTATACTTGTAACCTATTATAATTAAATCCTCATTCAATTTCAGTTTTATGTAGTATAACTTGTTTATCTTCTATGACATCATTAGCACAGCATCTATCTATTCTTAAAATTAATTTCTGAGTCCATTGTTTAAAATATATTTCAAAACATTCATTGTCTGGTTCCATTCTTTGTTAACAAAATGAATTGAAGTATTCTTCTCTTTTAATTGAAATCTTTAGTTTCTTCTAATTCCCTTTGTCAACCTTCAAAATCCCATCTTATCATATAGTTATTGTTTTCCCAAAGAATGCAAACAATATATACATATCTATACATGTGTGTGTGTGTGTGTGTGTGTGTGTGTGTGTGTGTGTGTTTTCGTAGATTTTCATGGGTACAGGTATGACGGTCTTGGTATATTCGGGTTTCTTCCCATGTAGGATTTAGAAATTTCTGGCAACGTTTCGACGAGGTCCCACTCGTCATCTTCAGGCTGATGCTTCTGTCCTTGTTCTAGGGCGAACATAGCGAGACCTGAGTTGCCTTCCTTCTATAAATACTGGTGGCTGGGTGTGGTTTGATGGCTCAGAAATTGCCTGCTGTGTAGAAACTTCCTGGTGAGTCAGTGGGGTAACACCTGGGGTCATTGATTTAACTGAGGTATGCTGATTAGTTAATTATAGTGGATTAGGGGTGATATCATGAGTAGTTGGAGCTTGCAGGCTACTTGGTTGTTTTGCAATATGTGTTCTGAGTCTGGTTTCAGTTTCTATGGCTGGGATACGTTTGTTAATGAGGGCTGGTTTCCAGATGTCTGGTAGGCAGGAGGTATCATCCCACTTGTTCATATTTTGGGGATGTTTTTCTATCTCGATGGCCATCCCCAAATATGAACAAGCGGGATGATACATTTATTTATTTATTTATTTATTTATTTATTTATTTATTTATTTATTTATTTATTTATTTATTTTGTTTATTCATTAGATTTGTATGCCGCCCCTCTATGTAGACTCGGGGCGGCTCACAGCATACAATAGGACAATTCACAACAAATCTAATAAATTTAAAAAACATTTTAAAACCCATTATTAAACCAGATATTCTGGTCCGATGCCATGAAGGGCTTTATAGGTCATAACCAACACTTTGAATTGTGACCGGAAATTGATTGGCAACCAATGCAGACTGCGGAGTGTTGGAGTGACATTGGCATACCTGGGGAATCCCATGATTGCTCTCGCATCTGCATTCTGCATGATCTGAAGTTTCCAAACACTTTTCAAAGGTAGCCCCATGTAGAGAGCATTACAGTAGTCAAATCTCAAGGTGATGATGGTATATATGATGGTCTTGGCATATTTGAGTTTCTTCCCGTGTAGGATTCAGAAATTTCTGGTGACAGGCTGGTGTTTCTGTCCTTGTTCTAGGGCGAACACAGTGAGACCTGGGCTGCCTTCCCTCTATAAATACTGGTGGCTGGGTGTGGTTTGATGGGTCAGCAATTGCCTGCTGTGTAGAAACTTTATGGTGAGTCAGTGGGGTAACACCTGGGGTCGTTGATGTAACTGAGGTATGCTGATTAGTTATGATTTTGGATTATAATGATTGTGCAAAACAACATTGCAAAACAACTAAGTAGCCTGCAAGCTCCAACTACTCAGGATATCACCCCTAATCCACAATCATTAACTAATCAACATACCTCAGTTACATCAACGACCCCAGGTGTTACCCCACTAACTCACCAGGAAGTTTCTACACATTAGATTTGAACATGTTATCGGTTCTTCAAACATCTCACCAGAGTAGATATTTCCTGATAGACATCTCATATACTTGTCACCTTATACATGTACTGTGAATCAGGTGGGACATTTTCCTAACAGTTAAAGGTGATAGAATTAAATTAACAACATGGTTACAACTCTCTTGGGAAGCATAGGGTCAAAAGAGTGAGATACTTGTTTTCCTGGTAAAATTAAAATGTGAACATATTATCTAAGGATTTAAATAGAGAAGAATAAATTTCTTGAGTTGCATCTAATTGTATCTATTTTCAGCAATATATATCTATATAGATATACAGTGATCCCTCGAGTTTCGCGATCTCGATCTTCGCGAAACGCTATATCGCGATTTAAAAAAAAATATTAATTAAAAAAAAACCACTTCCGGGTTTGGCTTCGGGAGTCAGCTGGGAAGCGGCGCGGCTGTTTTAAAAGGTTGCAGCCAGCCTGGGGGGCTTCCCAGCACCCTCCCGAACCCCCAACCTGGGTTCGGGGGGGTGCTGGGAAGCCCCCCAGGCTGGCTGCGACCTTTTAAAACAGCCGCGCCACTTCCCAGCTGAGTCCTGAAGCCAAATGCCAAAGGCGAATTTCTGCGTTTGGCTTCAGGACTCAGCTGGGAAGTGGCGTGGCTGTTTTAAAAGGTCACAGCCAGCCTGGGGGGCTTCCCAGCACCCCCCCCGAACCCCCAACCTGGGTCTTCCCGGCCGCCCACGCAAAGGGGAAACCCCGGCTCCTCGCTGATGCCCGCCGCTCGCCCGCCCGCCAGCAAGAGGGGGAAGACCCAGGGAAAGTTCCTTCGGCCGCCCAGCAGCTGATCTGCTCAGTAGCGCAGCAGCAGCAAGGAGCCGAATCGGGGTTTCCCCTTTGCACGGGCGGCGGGGAACGCAAACTCCACCATCTACGCATGCGCGGCCATAGAAAAAAGGACGTGCATGCGCAGATGGTGTTTTTACTTCCGCAACCCTACATCGCAAAAAATCGATTATCGCGAGGGGTCTTGGAACGGAACCCTCGCGATAATAGAGGGATCACTGTATATATATAATTTTACATATATATAATTTTACCCTATATCCCTCTCCACTTCTGAAGATCCCAAGTGTCTTACAAACAAGTAAATGTGACTTACAAATACATTTTAAAAAACTATTCACAACAGCAAGCAGGCTCTGATGTAACACCATCTGGGCAGCAAGATCTTCAAACCTCTTAAAAAGCCTTTCTAAAAAAGCTATTTTATAACTATTTTAAAAGTCTCGGGTGAGGACAGATGCAGCTTTCTCCTTACTTTCAGGAGGGAGTGGATGCATGGGATGATTGGATGTACTTCTTCCTCTCTCTTGCTATTGTACTGTGGTTTTCGTGACAGAGCATCAGCAATGAGGTTCTTCACAGCTGGGATATGTTTCATTGTAAAATTGAACCGTCTGAAATATTGGGCCCATCGTACTTGCTTAGGGGAAAGCCTCCGAGGGGTCTTTAATGCTTCCAGGTTCTTATGGTCAGTCCACACTTCGAAAGGAATGGCTCCACCTTCCAGAAAATGCCTCCATGTCCCCAGCGCTACACGTACAGCAAATGCTTCCTTCTCCCAAATAGCCCACCTCATCTCAGTGGGGATCAGCTTCTTGGAAAGTATGAACAAGACAGCAACTGTCCCCTTCCATTGTCTTGTCCCCTTCCATTGTTTCAACCCTGATAAGACGGAGTGGCTGTGGGTTTTGCCTCCCAAGGACAATCCCACCTGTCCGTCCATCACCCTGGGGGGTGACCCCCTTGGAGAGGGTCCACAACTTGGGCATCCTCCTCGGTCCACAGCTCACATTAGAGAACCATCTTTCAGCTGTGGCGAGGGGGGCGTTTGCCCAGGTTCGCCTGGTGCACCAGTTGTGGCCCTATTTGGACCGGGACTCACTGCTCACAGTCACTCATGCCCTCATCACCTCAAGGTTTGACTACTGTAATGCTCTCTACATGGGGCTACCTTTGAAAAGTGTTCGGAAACTTCAGATCGTGCAGAATGCAGCTGCGAGAGCAGTCATTGGCTTCCCCAGGTATGCCCATGTTACACCAACACTCCGCAGTCTGCATTGGTTGCCGCTCAATTTCCTGTCACAATTCAAAGTGTTGGTTATGACCTTTAAAGCACTTCATGGCATCGGACCAGAATATCTCCGAGACCGCCTTCTGCCGCATGAATCCCAGCGACCAATTAGGTCCCACAGAGTACGCCTTCTCCAGGTCCCGTCAACTAAACAATGTCGGTTGGCAGGCCCCAGGGGAAGAGCATTCTCTGTGGCAGCCCCGACTCTCTGGAACCAGCTCCCCCCAGAGATTAGAACTGCCCCTACCCTCCTTGCCTTTCGTAAACTCCTTAAAACCCACCTTTGTCGTCAGGCATGGGGGAACTGAGATATCTCCCCCAGGCCTATACAATTTATGTATGGTATGCTTGTATGTATGTCTGCTTAATAATGGGTTTTTAAAAATATTTTAAATTGTAAATTATTAGATTTGTCATGAACTGTTTTATTGTGTTGTGAGCCACCCCGAGTCTACGGGAAGGGGCGGCATACAAATCTAATAAATAAATAAATAAATAAATAAATAAATAAATAAATAGCACCACAGCTATTGCCACATCGCTGGTGTTGGACTGGATCACAAACCTCCGCTTGGGGTCAGGATGTTGCAGAATGGGCTCCTTTGCAAAAAGTCTTTTGAGCCTTTTGAGCATTCCGAGAAATAAAATAATTCCATGCCTGTGCTTCTCACCAGATAGGATTTATTAACGGCCATGTCTGGATTCGACTGGAATCATTCCAACTCTGAGTCCCTTAGATTACATCCAGGTCAAAACCCCATCTCACATCCCCACACCCACAAGTGCAGTCATGACGGCCAATCCTAAGCAGGATTCCCGATTCCTTCCTGTGTTTGTTACTATGGCATCTGGAGAAAGGAATGTGTGGTGGCATCTCTCTCTCTCTCCTCACTCCCAAGCTGTGTCAGGCCCACCTTGAACTTCACATAATGACTTTGGGCCTGACAGCAGTAGTAAGAACAGCCAAGATACAACAGAGTACTAGGAACAGCCAAGATACAGCAGAGGACCCTCAAATCATAGGTATATGATAGAGAATCTGAGATTGAAGAAAATACAGACCACCCCTAGTGATAAGAAGGGATTTTTTTTTGTATATGCACATTACTGGAAAATCTCTCTCATTATATGAAGGTTGCCCAGACAGTAATGCACCACATTTTTTCTTCAACAATTATTTATCGAACACAATGAAACTTACACACAAGAAAGAATGATGTTTCTTCTACACTCTCTATTTTTCCACGTAATCTCCCTCCCGTTCTTTCTCCAGCAAAATACAAGGGCGTGTAGGTCATGTCGGTACCACTCCTTGTTCTGGTCACAAAGCCATTTCTGCACTGCCGAACCGTCTTCTAATGGCTTCACCCTCTGTGTCCAGCGACTAACCGTACTTCTGACGACTGCAGATTCTCCATAAACTGTACACAAACATTTGTGAATGTTCCCAACAGTTTCTTTCTCCGCAGTGAGAAATTCAATGATGACACGCTGCTTGTAATGAAACACTACTGCAACTATGCTTTCTGTCTGAAGAAACACAAAATTTACACATGCACTCCTGACAATTCAAATAATGTATATCTAAAGTTTCGCATTCGTAAAATTTGTGCTTTACTTTCTGAGCAACCCTTGTACCATGCATGTACACACATAGATGGTATAGCAATTATGACTTTTATTCATGCCTGAGCTTCCAAGGCCCAGTTGTTCATGCCTGAGCCAGGTCACAATCCTTTTTTTCCTCCATTAAAATTGTAGAAGGAGAAATTTTAAAATTAGCATAGGACACTAGCAAAACCCTGTTTTTGCTTTGTGCGGTTGTTTGTTTATTTATTATATTTCCATAGCACAGTCATATGACCCTAGTATGTCTTACTCAGTGAAGTGCTGCAAAATATTTTTACTACCACACTGTGGACATGGCTTATTTTATGGGTGTGGCTTGCCGGCCATGTGATTAGGTGGGGGTGGCTTGACAATCATGTGACCGGATGTGGCTTAAAGGTCATGTGACTGGCTTAACCCTGCTGTTCTGTTCGGGTCGTATGTGACCCGAAGCCAAGTTTGAGTCCCTGTAAAAAATTTTCCCTGCATATCTGAAACTTGAAATTTCATGACTATTCATCATTTCAGGGGTTCTCTCTATGAGAATTTTTTTTTTGGGGGGGGGGGGGGCCCTTAGTTTTTGCTGGGCAAAAAAAGTTACAAATCTTATGTTCCCGGGTCACCCTGACCCGGACCGAAAACTCTTCATTTGCAGTGCTTATGTTTGGTCTTTTTGAAAGCTTTTTTCACTTGGAAAGTAGTCTGAACATTTCTGCACACAATGATATGAAAATTGAAATGAAAAAAGTAAATCTTATTGGTTTATTTTGCGGATATAATGCACGCCCCCCCATTTTTGTGAATTTTTTTTCAATTTATGGATAGTTTTGCTTGCAAAATGCATTCTATTTTACTAAAGTTGGTGTGGGATTGGTAGCTTGAACATTTCTGAATATAAGAAAAATATAAAGGAACTGAAAAAAATGGTTCTTATTGGTTTATTTTTGCCACAAAAGGGCCACCCCCCCTCGGCCTTGCTGTGTGCCATTATTGTCACTGTTTATACATATTTGTCTAGAAATATTTGGAATATCCTTTTGAAAATCAACCACATTGTAGCCAGAGAACTAATTTTATGAAACAAATCCATTTTACTAAAAAAAAGTATGTAAGTTTGAAATTAACAGCATAATTTTTATATAAATTGAAATAATTGAGGCATACTTTATGTGCAAAATAAACCAATATGCATCAATTTTTCCAGTTCAATTTTCATATCATTATGTTCAGAAATGTTCAAGCTACCAATCCCACACCAACTTTAGTAAAATAGAATGTATTTTGCTAGCAAAACTATCCATAAAGTGAAGACTATTTAAAAAAAACGGGGGGGGCGTGCATTTCATCAACAAAATAAACCAATATGCATCAATTTTTCCAGTTCAATTTTCATATCATTATGTTCAGAAATGTTCAAGCTACCAATCCCATACCAACTTTAGTAAAATAGAATGCATTTTGCAAGCAAAACTATCCATAAATTGAAAAAAAATTCACAAAAACAGGGGGGGCGTGCATTATATCCGCAAAATAAACCAATAAGATTTACTTTTTTCATTTCAATTTTCATATCATTGTGTGCAGAAATGTTCAGACTACTTTCCAAGTGAAAAAAGCTTTCAAAAAGACCAAATATAAGCACTGCAAATGAAGAGTTTTCGGTCCGGGTCAGGGTGACCCGGGAACATAAGATTTGTTACTTTTCTTAAACAGAACAGCAGGGTTAAAGGTGGCCAGCTTGACATCACTCATGTCAAGATTTTGGGTTAGAGTTAGGGTGCCTGGCCTCTCCTCACCTCAAAGAGATACAATTTCCCTATCTATTTAATATTACTGAACATCCAAAATATACTATCAAATTCTATGTATACATGTCATATGTGTACATATTACACACAGGCACACAAAAATATACATTACCTACTGTATAAACTGTATCTGTATGTACACACACACACACACCTCTTCTAAAATTATACACATTCAACCTCATTTACTGAGATGGGAAAAACATAGCCAGAGCTACCGGTTCTGCGTACCTGACCATACCCACGGGAGCCCATCACTAGTCTTACAGCAGATGGAATTGTTATATGTTACAATATCAGTCAGGGCTGCAATATTTACTTTGACTGAATCTGTCATTTCCACCAGCTGCCCTGAGTCCCATGGGATTGGGCAGCATAGAAATCCAATCCAATCCAATCCAATCCAATCCAATCCAATCAAATCAAATCAAATCAAATCAAATCACCAATTAACAAACAAACAAACAAACAAACAAACAAATAACTGTCAGAACTACAATGGAATTTGCTGTTGCTTTTAATGCAGTTTTCACTACTTTTTCAAGATAATACAAGAAGCTTTATTTTGAAGGAAAGACATGTGGGTTTTAAAGTTAATGGGTTATTTGCTCATTATCCTAAAAATAGAAGCATGTATTCCTTCTGCCATGTCTTACTTTGTAAAAAAAAATGATTTTGATTAAGAAAGATAAATTTTCTTTAGCACTATAAATTTCCTTTAGCACTTTAGGTTCAAAGGCAAAAAGAAGGCTGCTCATGCAATAGCTATCTGCAACTTTTTAAAGCAGCTTTTCCTAGGATCGTCTTTGCAACTGCAGCATGATCTCAGGAAAACATGAATATGATTTAAGGTATTGCAAGTAGTTGCAGCATGCACACTCGTAGGTTCTCCAAAGTACTTTTTAGCCTTGCATGACCCTAATAAACATGTATGCTCCTAAATGATTCTGAGGCCCTTCTTAATGTAACATTTCTATTATTTCTTTTTTACACTCATTATCTTAAAATGTTCTCAGAAACTCTGCACGTTCCGTTATTTCTTTTATCAAGCAACGGAAGATAATATAAAGGAAAGCATGCATACATAATTAACACAGAAAAGAAATACGTTCATCTATTTCTAACTCATTAGACTAGTTCATATTTTCTGCTTTGTATCTTGTGAAAGGACTAAGCTTTTAGCATTTTGGATGACAGTTTTAATTCTATTACATTCATTCTAGTCATTAAAAATAAAGTGAGAACTTGGCTAGGGAGAATTGTGCTTCATTGTTCATTTGGCTTGGTCTCATCTGGTAATGATGTTTCAGCAGGTCATCAATGTTCTGGCTTCTTAATTTGGGCATCATGACAGCAAACGCTATTAGGAAGCAGATCTATGACAAAAATAATAACAGGCTTTGACAGTTAAGTATTGGGCAAGGGGAAGTCAGATCACTTATAAAATACTATGTAACTCTTGCAGGGACTATGCACAGAAAAATACAGCTGGGAAGGATAGTCACCACCCAAACAAATATAAGGCTTTGAGTGAGCATGGAACAGCCTGTATTCTTTAACAATTAAATTCATCTATATTGTTGTATAACATTGTCAACAACTCTTCTCCAAATGACCAAGTAAGTCTTGATTCTTAACAATTCTAGGAGACATGTCTATGCAACTATTTTGGAAACATTTTGCCACAATCTTCTTTCTAGTATTTAGAGTGAATGACTGGCCCAACGTCCTCTAATTTACATTCATGCCTAAGCAGGCCTCAGATATTCACAATCTCCCAGCTTCTAGTCCAGCGCTTTTAACCACAATGGCAACCTGGCTCTCATTCTTAACATACTATAACTGCTGAACCTATGGCATGGGTGCCACAGGGGGCACATGGAGCCATATCTGCCGGCACACAAGCCATTGCCCTAGGTCAGCTCCATCATGCATGTGTACGCTAGCCAACTGATTTTTGGCTCACACAGAGGATCTGGGAGGGGATTTTTGGTTTCTGGAGGGCCTCCGAGTGGATGAGGGATGGTAGTTGTGCCCTCCCCAGGCTCCAGGGAAGCTTCTGGAACCTGGGGAGATTGAAAAACAGGCCTACTGGGCCCCATTAGAAGTTGGGAAATGGGCTATTTCTAGCCTCCAGGGGGCATTGAATTTTGGGTGTGCGCACTCACACAGGCATGATAGTGTATGCACACATGCTTTTGGCACCCGAGGGGAAAAGGGTTCACCATCACTGTACTATAATACTGCTTATTCATATATTCTCAAAGGTCAGGGGATAAAGCAAAGGGATTGTGTTCAGTTCATAGGAAAAAAAGGGACAGGAAAGGTTGTGTTGATAAAGAAATATACAAAAATATGACAGTTCTTTATGTGAAAACATCAATCAATGACTCAAGAAGAAAAATGAAATTAAAACTTTGTGATTCTTTTGAAGAAGCCAATTTTGAAACTGCAGGACAGAGAAAACTTCTGATTTAAAAAACAAACAAGAAAAACATAACCCTGGTGTTTTCAAATTTAAATTTGAAAATTTAAATTTAAATTCACCAAGCTGGTGTATTTATTAAATCTGAAACAAAATGGATCAATAACATCACCAAGTATTGCAGGCTCAATTGGCAAAAGAAAGCTCAGGACTGCATTGGTAGGAAATATGTGGGAGATGCCTTCATCATGCAGTGGATAGACAATGGCTAAGGTGATGATAATGGTAATTAGGATGACTATGATTACGGTGACAACAATGATGACAATGAGGATTATTTGATTTTATACAGGGGTGAAATGAAGCCAACTGTATCCAGCTCATGCTTGTTGTTAGCACTATCAACAGATGGTTCAGTGAGCCAGTAGAACCCATGGCAGAAGTCACCCCCCCCCAAACCAGGACATCATCATGTCCCGGTTTTGAGCACTAACATTCTTACTTTCCACTTTAACATGTTTACTGATAAACAAGTCTTGAAAATCAGGGTCTTTCTTCAAACCTTGGGCTAGGATAATTTGAGGTTTTTTTGTGAATCTTCCACCAACTATCCATTTCCTTCCTTCCCCCCCTCTTTCCCTCCCTCCCTCTTTCCCTCCCCCCTCCCTCCCTTCCTTCCCTCCCTCCTTCCTATTGTTGTATTTCTTTAGTTTACAATTTGTACACCATTAAGAATAATTGAAAAACTGGGCAATTTTAGAAATGTGGATAGGATAGGATAGGATAGCATAGCATAGCATTGGATAGAATAGAATAGAATAGAATTCTTTATTGGCCAAATGTGATTGGACATACAAGGAATTTGTCTTGGTGCATATGCTCTCAGTGTACATAAAAGAAAAAGATACATTTGTCAAGAATCATGTGGAAGAATAAATAAATAGAGCAAATAAGTCAATCAGTCACAACAGTCTTTTTTATGGCAGAATTAGAGAAAGAACACAGGCTGAAAACCACAGTGAAGCAAACCATACTGAATTTCTTAAGCGTCTCAATGCACTAATGGATTTCCATGTTAAAGGAAGAAAATATCCATGTGAAAAATAACACATTTCACATAGGCTTCCCCACTAAACATCAATATTCACAACTACTTTATATTTTTCCGTTCTTTTTAATAGTGGAGCTTTGATGCAAAGAAAGTTCACAATAAACTTTTCTTTTGTCTTGTAAACTCTAAAGTCCAGCATATTTCCTTTGAGGATGAATCAAATGATGCATTAGAGTTCAAGGAAAATTAGTTAGCTATATTGAATATTATTATAGTAGGATTTTTTTTAATGAGATAATGGGGATGAGTTAGCTATTGCTTTGTGAGGGAAATATATTAATTGATTCCTACCTTTTCTAACAGATAGCAAATGAAACTGTAAATAGGAAGAAATGAAGGGAGGGAAGAATTGCTGGATAATTCCAGAATTTCATATATCTGTTAATTAATGTACATATTTTTATGACTCATAATGTACACATTGTGGGACCATTTATTTGTCCAGATGGCAAAACCTAAGTCAGGTAGCATGGAGTAATTCATGACTGTAATAAATAGAATAAAAGGGCAATTACAGGACACACTGGCAGCTAATATGAATTCAAGTTTTTTGTCACATTTTATTGATGTATAATATGACAAACTGCTGCAGTCTGAAAATTGCAGTCTCAGAACTTTTGTGACCATTTAGCAGCAAATTATGGAAAACTTTAAAGCGTATGAAAGGGAACCGTCATTTATTTTTCTTCTCACATTAAACTTCCTGGTTCAAGTTAGTATAAAAAAATCTTGCTTCATTTTATAAATATATGGATAATTTGTGAGCTGATAAAAAGAGAGAGAGAAAGAGACAAAGAAAATATTTATTAAAGGGAAATACAGTATTACTTTTCAAAGACATCCTTGAAATACAGGATTATTCAAAAAGAATGAAGTGATTTCATGACGCAATATTTTATTAAGGAAAAGTAATACAAAACTCCAGCCTAGTCGCAAGTATTCTACTCACAATCAACTTTTATTTCCAGCCTTACATTCAATGTGGCTGCCTGCACAGGCAACATCAATGCGATAAGATAATTTTTCCCAGGCGTGTAGAAGGGCGGCATAAAAATCAAATAAATAAATAAATAAATAAACAAACAAACAAACAAACAAACAAATAAATATCACAATCCACTGAGTTGATTGCTGTTGTTATTCAATATTTAAGGTCATTGAGGTTAGTGAATAGCAGTAGAACATAAACATGATCTTTTGCATATCTCCACAAAAAAATATCACATGCGGATAGGTCTGGGGATCTTGCAGGCCAAACACAAAGAGCAAGGTCTTGGGTCCCCTTCTGACCAATCCATTGCTGGGACATTCCCAGGGCATGACATGACAACATCACTTTCATTATTACTCTCTCCGAATAAGGGTTTTCCCTAAAGCCCTAACCAGGGGATAAAATAATGTGCTGAAGCTGATATGACTAAGGACACAATACAGTCATACCTCATCTTACGAACCTAATTGGTTCCCGGGAGAGGTTCGTAAGATGAAAGGTTCGTAAGACGAAACATTGTTTCCCATAGGAAACAATGTAAAGTCAATTAATCCGTGCAACAACAAACCCCCCCCCCCCACAAAAAACCGCTGCTGCTCGGGTGTCACCTTTTAAAACAGCCCGGGGGCTTCTCAGCGGCCTCCCGAACGCCGAACGCCAAACCCGAACTTCCAGGTTTGGCGTTTGGGAGGCCGCTGAGAAGCCCCCCGGCTATTTTAAAAGGTGACAGCCGGGCTGCGCGGCTTCCCAGCAGCCTCCCAAACCCCAAACTGGACGTTCGGCAAAAGTTTGGGGTTCAGGAGGCTGCTGGGAAGCTGCGCAGCCTGGCTGTCACCTTTTAAAACAGCCGGGGGGCTTCCCAGCAGCCTCCCGAAGCCAAACGCCAAACCGAAACTTCCGGGTTCGGCTTCGGGAGGCTGCTGGGAAGCCCCCCCCGGATGTTTTAAAAGGTGACAGCCGGGCTGCGGGGCTTCCCAGCAGCCTCCTGAACCCCAAACCCAGAAGTTCAGCAAAAGTTCGGGGTTCGGGAGGCTGCTGGGAAGCCGCACAGCCTGGCTGTCACCTTTTAAAACAGCCGGGGGGCTTCCCAGCAGCCTCCCGAAGCCGAACGCCAAACCCGAACTTTCGGGTTCGGCTTTGGGAGGCTGCTGGGAAGCTCCCCGGCTGTTTTAAAAAGTGACAGCCAGACGGCATGGCTTCCCAGCGGCCTCCCTAACCCGAACTTTTGCCGAACTTCCGGGTTCGGCATTCGGGAGGCCGCTGGGAAGCCCCGCTGCCTGGCTGTCACCTTTTAAAACAGCCGGGGGGCTTCCCAGCAGCCTCCCGAAAGCCGAACCCGGAAGTAAGATGAAAAAAGTTCATAAGAAGAGGCAAAATTTTTCTGAACCCCGGATTCGTATCTCGGGTTGTTCGTAAGACGAGGGGTTTGTATCTTGAGGTACCACTGTATCTGGTAAGCAGATTCTTTTCCCCATTTTCCTCCCCCAAAACTAGGGTGCGTCTTATACTCCGGAAAATATTGCTGCTACTGCTGCTCATTCTAAGCTGCAAAAAAATATCAGTCCTGCCAGTTTGCGTTCTCTGGCCCTTCCTCTTATTGGCTTCTGAAAATCTATTCAATTCCTCATGCTTTTTCTTGGGACAAGTGACAATCTCCTCCTCCATTTATCAATACTCCTCACTGTTTTGCCTTAATTTCCTTTCCAGCTGATCCATTGGGTGGATTCTAGTTTTGGATGGAACTTGCACATCAAGCTATCTCTTTTTGAACCTATGCTGAAGGCGAGTATTCTAGCAGAGTACCTAGTGGGGGGGAGTCTTGGACAGTAGCTTTTCTCCTCTTATGCACAAGTAACATTTCTGTCATTGGTTTCCTAACTAGAATGGTTTATCTCCTATATCTAGATTGTCTTCTTAAATTGCCTGACTCATAAATAATATCTCTTACTTAAAGCTTTGTTTCTTAAGTGATTTTCCTATACAGTACAATGAAATAAAATATTTAGCTTAAAGTCAGTACAGTATAACTGGTAAAGGATATAAATGTGTATCCATAAGTGGATAAATAAAATGCAAACTAAAAGAATGACAACCCATCACAATAATTAATATTATTTTATAGACTCACTCATTACCCTAGTTAATTAAAGCAATGTACCAATAAATATATTTGCTTAAGGCAATGTGAATATATTTATTTATTTCTGACTCTTTTTTATTTCTTCTGGTTATTGTGCTAAGCCTTTTTTCTTCTTTTTCTTAGTAATTCCTTTCAGGCTTGTTCTCTCTGGAAAAGGTCTTTGTACCTTAAACTGTGACTCTTAGTCAGCATATATTTTTTTGCATTCACAAGTCTATTCCCTTTGACCTTTCCTTGTCTTCTAAGGCAACTTGCTTCCCTTTTTCCTTTGTCTATTAAGACCTGTCTTATATTAGAATTCAATTATCTTAGTTTCCTTGTTTAGCATCCTCTTCCTTATATCCTGCTAATTATGAATCCTTTGGCACTAAGGATTTGGGCATCCAAATCCTTAGTATCCTTCCTATATCTTTCTTTTCATGATAACTCCCCAGGTTATACCAGATCATTCATTTCCCCAACTTTACTTCAATCACTAAATGAAGAAAATCTTTGAATTGACATTTTTTAACTTTCCAACATGGCATGTAATCTTTTTATAGACCATTGATCCTGCATTCAATTATTTTGTGTTCCAATGATATATATGCCTATTATTCTCTTGCTAATACTTAATATTGAGAAGCTATTGTTACTGAATTCTGTAGAAACATATTTGCATTGCTTTATTAACTAGAGTACTGATTGAGTTTAAAAAAGAATTATTGTGATGATTTTTCATCCTTTTATTGTAAATTTTATTCACCCACTTATGGACATGCATTTATATCCTCTTCTACTTATACTAACTTTAAATTAGATATATTTATTTTATTTCAGCAATGTGTTTGTGTGTTTGTGTGTGTGTGTGTGTGTGTGTGTGCTTGTATGCAGCTTACTGACTCATTAGTTTCTAACAAATGTATTAAACTTCAAAACTATTTTATTTGACAAGATATAGTACATTTTATTGGGAGTATAATTTTATGCTCATATATGTATCAATCGGATTCTATCAAATATGACAAAATTCATTTTTCAGCTTTTTAAAATTGAACTGTAACATTATGATGATTAAAATATTGTCCTGCTGATTTCCCTTATAGACTATAAAGGAAATATAGCTATTTTTAATGCAGTTGTATTACTAATCCTTAGAATTGGTGTTTACTGTTCAGTTTCCACAGCTAAAGTAAACTTCTTAAAGTGTAGAAGACAAACTAACTTTAAACACATGCAAGGAAATAATAGTGTAGGTATTTTTGGAATAGATTAATGAGCTGTAGATGTATTGAGAGAGCTCATTACATTTGTCAATCATTGTAATAATCAACATATTGATAATTCTGCATTAAGGGAAAGAGCCACCTCAAGGTCAAAAGGAAACAAGGAAAGGCTATATTGTCTTTATCTTTTCTCTCTCATCAGTTTCTTTGCAATATGAGTTTGGTACTTTGAAAGCAGAAAAAAATGCTTCATTTCTTTCCCTGAGAGCCAGATGATATACTGCAGACTGTTCTTACATATATCTGTTGAGGAAGTAATTCTCTTTGTGAAACATTGCACTGACAGATTTGAAACAGCCGAGCCCTAGTATCACAGATAATGAATAGTTACCACAGTTGAAAGAATAGCATTGCTAATTAGTACTTATTTTCCTTCTAAAAAAATAGTTTAAGGGGAAAAAAATCTAAGAAGAGAAGAACAGGGGTTCTTGAGCTTGCCCGCTAATCAGTAACACATTTCTTAAAGAAATATTATTTTAAGAGAATATTATTTTAAGAGATTAATGGATGTGTTTTCTATTATTTATTATTAATGAATGGGTTCTCTCTCTACACCCCCCTCCCCAAATGCTTATTGATAAGAGTATATATTTCAGTCAGAGAAATAAAAAGAGTTCTAAAAATTCAATCCATTTTCATTGTTAGAAGCATCCTCCATCCTTTGGTGTAGATTCAGAAATGTAGAATCCTTCAAGTCTTAGTGGACAACCAACTAAACATGAAGCAGCAATGTGAAGTGGTGGCTAAAAAAGCCAACACAATCCTGAGTTGCATCAACAGAGGGATTCATTCTGAGACTAGGGAGGTATTAATACCACTCTATAAAGCCCTAGTTAGACCACGCCTAGTGTACTGCATTCAGTTTTCGTCACCATGCTACAAAAAAGACATTGAAACACTAGAGAAAGAGAGCGACCAGAATGATAAGGGGACTGGAAACGAAAGCGTACAAAAAAAAGGTTGCAGGAACTGGGCATGGATAGTGAAGAGGAGGTCCAGGGGGGACATGATAGCAGTCTATAAATACTTAAGGGGCTGCCACAGAGAGCAGGGGGTCACGCTATTTTCCAAAGCACCAGAAGGACAGACAAGGAGTAACGGTTGGACACTGACCAAGGAGAATTTCAACCTGGAAATAATAAAGAACTTTCTGACGGTGAGAGTGATCAACCAGTGGAACAGCCTGCCTATGGAGGTTGTGAACACTCTAACATTAGAGACATTCAAGAAGAGATTGGGCTGCCATTTGTCTAGAAGGGCATAGGGTCTCCTGCACCAGCAGGGAGTTGGACTAGATGACCTATGAGATCCCTTCCAACTCTAATAATAAATAAAATAAAACAAATAAGAAAGAGAGCAAGTCACTTAAGATTGCCTCCTTTCCCATGCTATTCATATAAGTCCCTACTCTACAAACTATGTAATTATTACTAGAGAGCTAACATAGCTGAGAATTATGGTCATTTGGCTCATGTTGTATGGTTTACTTTGTAATATAAGGACAATTAGAGTTTTGAAATAAAAATATGCAATTTCTTTTGCTCACTGAGAACATTTTACTTTTGGGCAACAACAAGGATGAGCCTGAGATACCAAGCAAATAGATATTGTAATTCTTCTTCCTTAACTAATATGTAATAACAGTAACTACTGTATTGCTGTAGAGAACAATGGAGGAACATGAGATGGAAAACAGAACCAACCCATCAACCCTGTTGAAACACTACTTCTGTTTCTCTCCTCCTCTGTCCCAGTTTGTTCTTATTTGAAGACTAATGCTTAACTTTAAGAACATGTGATTCAAAGTGGAATCTTTTTTTGCACTTTCCTCTTTCCTTTTTTTATTCTCATTTTATCTTTTATATCCTTTGCCCTATGTAATTGTATCCATTCTCCTATGAGGCCCTATATGAAAGAAAAACAGAATCAATGTCATAAATAAATATTGGAAAATTGATTTTGAGAAATAGTATTAAAGCAGCATACAAACTCAAAATCTTTACTGGAATTCCCATTTATTTCCAGAACTGAAGATGGTAAGGAAGAAGATAATAACTCTAAATTTTCTTTATTGCACTAGATCCAGACATTATATTCATAGAAACATAGAAACATAGAAGACTGATGGCAGAAAAAGACCTTATGGTCCATCTAGTCTGCCCTTATACTATTTTCTGTATTTTATCTTAGGATGGATATATGTTTATCCCAGGCATGTTTAAATTGAGTTACTGTGGATTTATCTACCACCTCTGCTGGAAGTTTGTTCCAAGGATCTACTACTCTTTCAGTAAAATAATATTTTCTCATGTTGCTTTTGATCTTTCCCCCAACTAACTTCAGATTGTGTCCCTTTGTTCTTGTGTTCACTTTCCTATTAAAAACACTTCCCTCTTGGACCTTATTTAACCCTTTAACATATTTAAATGTTTTGATCATGTCCCCCTTTTTCCTTCTGTCCTCCAGACTATACAGATTGAGTTCATTAAGTCTTTCCTGATATGTTTTATGCTTAAGACATTCCACCATTCTTGTAGCCCATCTTTGGACCCGTTCAATTTTGACAATATTTTTTTGTAGGTGAGGTCTCCAGAACTGAACACAGTATTCCAAATGTGGTCTCACCAGCACTCTATATAGCGGGATTCAGAGCAGATCCATTGGAATCAGTAAAGCTAATTTCTATAAGTCTTTTCTAAATACAATTGACTTATTGGATAGTAGATAGCTTTATAAGAATGTTGGAAAGAGAAGTGTTAAAAGTTAGGAGTGCAACTTCGGTAAGAAAATATTCCTGAGACTGATTCTTGCATGAAATTCTTGCAAGCTTTATTTGAGAAAGTGCATGATAATAGGGAAGGTGTGTAAGCCTTTCTACAGCAAAGAACCAGCATCGCGCTCCCCATTAAGTAAGAAAGTAGGACAAATAAATCTCTGAACTGAACAGGACAAAGAAGAATGAACTCAGAGGTGAAGGAAATGATAAAAGCCTTGAGAAGAGGATTTTAAGAGAAGACACCTTCCACAGTGGCATGCAAAGTCAGCCTTTTGGACAAGGAAGGATATAAAAGGGAAATGTCTTTCTGCTAATTGTTTCTATATTAATAGCCTCTACTGGTCGATAGGTTTATAGGTGCATATAGCTGGTGCATGCAAAGTTGAATTCCAGGATGACTGTGAACCTAATCCGTGCATGTACAGTTAATAGATATAATTAGCAAACTCTCTGTTGTGATTCCGTCTGAGGCTCCTCAGGGAACGGCTGAACCTCTGCCGGCTCCCTGCTCAGAGGGGGAGGATGAGGAACAGGAGGAGGAGGAGGAGGCCCAGGCAGAAGGGGAGGAGGAATATCAGGCCGAGGGAGAGGGAGAACAGCCAGAGTCCCCCGGGGTGGAGCTCTCCCCAGCAAGCAGCCTGGAGTCCTTAGATGAAAATGCTCAAGCCATCATCCATCACAGGCAGAGAAGAGCAGAACAACGAAGGGGACAATTAGCCAGGTACTTCCAGTCCTAAATAGGTAACAGCTGGGTTTGGGTGTGGTTCTCCCCAGAAAGGCTGAAAAGGCAGACCCATCCTTCCTGTCTTGTGGAGTAGTATCTTTGGGATACTGGGACCTGGCTGTGATCTTTGGCGTCTCTGATTCTGACTTGTGGCCTTGAAGGCTGAAACCTTGGGGGGAAAGGCGTGGGGGCTTATTCTCTACAGTGGTGTGTGTGCCAGCAAGAAGTCTGCTGTATTGTCTGGCCATCAGGACTTTGCTGTGAAGCCTCATAGCCTGCCTGTTGGGAAGAACAGGTTTTTCTCTGTGTTTATTTTTCAAACTATAAAGTGCTTTTGCTTTTACCAGCGTGTCTGGCTGCTTTTTCCAGTTGGTGTTGAAGTCTGGGGGCATCCAGACAGAACACTCTCTAACCATTTAAATGAAAGTTTACGCCATATTAAAACTGTCAATATGGCTACATCCCCTAATGCCTTTTGAAACAATTCTAATTTGGCCAGCAGTTCCAAATGAATAGGATGATTTCAAGAAGTGCTGTAGCTGGTATATTCTTAAATTAATCTGTTCCTTCGCGTTTCCACAGAAAACATTAAAGTGTCCCCAGTTCTGCAATTTCATATTGTGATGTAGGTAATGATACTTGTAACATGATTTACTTAATTGTGAAATGAGACTCCTAAGTGTATTCAGTTTAGAGATTTATTTATTTTTTCCACCCTAATTTCATGCCCATTGTTTCCCCACTGTCTGAACGAGTCTCCCTGATATAATGAACAGCCGTGCAGAACGAGCAAAGCTTCTCCTGCAAAATAAGGAAATGATCTGGATTCAATCTCATTCAGCAAAGATTTCCACTGAGATCGCTCCAGCTGTTTTCATGAGAATTTGAAATAAACAGCCATTGCTTGCATGCTGAGAGGGATGCAAAATAACAGTTCTACTAAGGCAAAATTGGCATTTCTAAAGCATTAGAAGCATAACACTTTAGTCTTCTGAGCTAATCAACAGACAATAGTTCAGATATTTTCAATCCATATTTATAAAATAATAAGAAAAAACTCATTAAAAAGTAACTATATATACTTGATTTGGATACCCCTTTCATCAATCCATATTGAAAATAATTGGATAAAAGACAAGAAATGCTCAGGTTCAATTTTGTCAGTTCATTTCTGGTAGTATCGTTGGATTGTATAGTTTGATCATTTCAAATGCACTGGTGCATAGCCAGAGCCTTCCTCCAGGCTAGTAACTCCAGATGTCTCAACCTGCAATTCTGATAATTTCTAGGGATTATGATATTAAAGCCCTAGGATACCTTTTATCAGAATTGGTCAGTATCATGGCAACCATATCCAGTAGCTCTGATAACACTCTCATCACTTCACAGCAGGGACTGAAAATTAATTGATACAGAACATTTCTGTTCCCAGCAATCTAAAATTAATAGGGTTATAGTACACTGTTTTTATGGATGTTAACGATCTTTGCGTTTTGCAATATATAGAGATTTAAAAACTGCAAAGAGTTACAACTATGGCTTTCTGGTTAGAGGGTAGATCTACATGATCATATTATTGACACAATTGTATCATTTTCCTTTCCCCCCCCCACTTTTTCTTTCTTTACCCTTTACCTTTTTAAAAATTTTCTCCCTGTAGCTGTAAATGGGTGTAGGAACAACTGCACCTTGAACAAGATCTCAAACTGATAGTTGCTACCTTGAGCTTAGGAGACGAGAGTTGCCATGATTTATCTATCTATCTATCTATCTATCTATCTATCTATCTATCTATCTATCTATCTATCTATCTATCTATCTATCATCTATCTATCTATCTATCTATCTATCTATCTATCTATCTATCTATCTATCTACCTACCTACCTACCTACCTACCTATCTTATCTATCTATCTATCTATCTATCTATCTATCTATCTATCTATCTATCTATCTATCTATTAGATTTGTATGCCGCCCCTCTCCGAAGACTCGGGGTGGCTAACAACAATAAAAAAGACAATGTGAACAAATCTAATATTAAAAAGAATCTAAAAAAACCCCAATTTAAAGAACCAATCATACATACAAGCATACCATGTATAAATTCTATAAGTCTAGGGAGAAGGGAAAATTTCAATTCCCCCATTCCTGATGACAGAGGTGGGTTTTAAGGACCTTGCGAAAGGCAAGGAGGGTGGGGACAACTCTGATATCTGGGGGGAGCTGGTTCCAGAGGGTCGGGGCCGCCACAGAGAAGGCTCTTCTCCTGGGTCCTGCCAAACAACATTGTTTAGTCGACGAGACCCGGAGAAGGCCAACTCTGTGGGACCTAATGATGCTGAAATACAGTTGAATTTATTATTTTTATTATTATTTTATTTTTGAGAGAGTTCAGAAAACCAAGCATCTCAGAAAGGCATTCAGAAAATTTAATTAGATCAAGTTTGTCTTTGTTTCATTTAGTAATAATGCAATGGTCCTCTGGGTTTTTGCAGTCCAAGTAGGGTGGCTCTGGAAGCAAGTGAGAAGAGAATGGGAGAATGGTTTGAAGTTATACTGTATGTGACCCATGCAAATCCAAAAAGGATATCACTTAAGTCAATTAGTGATATATACAATTACAAAGAAATCAGCCCTAATGATAAAGTTAAGTATTTTTTTAGCCAACCTAAGCTGCAAGGCAGACTTATATAGTGATATATTAAATAAGTAAAAACATGGCATGTTGGAACAATACATTGATAATTTTAATGATATGTACAATATAATATTAGTGAATATTAGAGTAGAGAATTTAGGGTTATTATATCTCCAATTGAATATGTACCGCTGGTGATTAAAACCCCCCACACTTTAGTGATTATTGGGAGAGAGAAGTTGCAATATGATGTATTTATAAAACTCTAAAGTTGTCGCTTAGCAACCACATTTGTAGAATATCATGTCCTGTTCTTGTTGCTGCGTTTAGAAAAGAAAAGAACAGAGTTGAAAAAGCTTGAAAAGTCTGTTCAAATGATGGAGAAGTAGAATGTTGTTTCAAAGGGTTTTATTTGTTTGTTTGTTTGTTTGGCAAAAAGGAGAATGCTGGGGAACAGATATTAGGGTGTTTTTTTAACCATAATTTTAGGCAATAATCCCTCTAAAATTTGGGTTAACAAAGATTTAGGAACTAAATCTTGATTATAATGCTGCAGCATCAAAAAGTCTGCAGTGTTTGTATAAGAGAGAGAAATTGTTCAAATTTTTACATCGAAGTTGTTTTGAACTTAATAAATGCTCATCTCCCATTTTTTTCCTTTACAAAGAAGGCTTAAATTTTCTTTTTCACAGATGTCCAATGTTTGTCCTTTGAAGTCAGCTTCCCATTGTTTACATTCGTAATCTCCTGATCATGTATTTCCTTCCGGTAATCCATCTACTACACATAAAAGCAGGACTGCAGGTACAAATAAAATGAACATTATGAACAAATGAACATTATCCATGAGCAAAGTTCCACTTCTGCTGAGAAAAATAAGATGAGTTTTAACTCATCCTTACAGACTCTGGTATCCATCAAAAACTGCTTTTTAAGGGACAAGTGGTCAAAAATCACCTCTCCTTTTTCTGTTATGTTTTCATACAAGCAACACATTCAAACAGATTGCAAATACATAGCAGTACTCTGTTCTGTGAAAAGAGTACTCTGGATGTGAATGTTGTTTTTAAGATTATGCCTATGGTGAAGAAGAAGGGAAAGAGTCTATGGAGATTCTCAGTCCTTTGGATGCGAAACGAAATGTCTTTAAGCAAAAACATGAAGTCCAGTTGCCTTTTGAGAAAATAACTTTCAGCTTTTACAAGGACAGTTTAGAAATAATCAGCAAACATTTTCTTTTCTGTTTTTAAAGCAATCCTCTATCATATTTCCGTTTTATGTATGGTTTGTCTGGGATGTATGACTGTTTTTATATTAAGGGTTTTAAACTGTTTTTTAAAGTATTGGATTTGTACTGTGTTTTGTTGTTGTGAGCCACTCCAAGTCTCCGGAGAGTGGAGGCATAAAAATCATCTTATTATTATTATTATTATTATTATTATTATTATTATTATTATTATTGACAATGACAACAACAACAACAACAACAACAACAACAACAATAATAATAATAATAATAATAATAATAATAATAATAATAATAATAATAATAATAATAATATTTAAAAGCTCTGTATTCCACAGTAGATTTGGAACGTGAACTGGCAACCATTAACACTTGAAGCTGAATCTTCCTGAAAATTAGCATAATAAAAATAAATCAATGGGAAATGAGATTGAAGGGAAAAACAGTGGTCATTGAGAAATAATATTCAATGAGAACACACTGTTTTAAAATAATGAAGAGTGTTGACATAATAGAATAAATACATGAAACCATTAGTAATGAACTCCCATGGGGAAAGCAACAGCAACTGGAAAATGACAGTGAAGGAGGCAGGAACAACTGAAGAAATAGTATTCAATTAAAAAATGAATCTTTAAGTGGTATTGAGGGAAAAGAAAGGAACAGTCCCAGGAGGTTAGCGTGCTTTAGAGAAGACAGCAAGTGCAATATATGCACTGCATGAGCCTCGTGTGTGTGTATGTGTGTGTTTGTGTGTGTGAGAGAGAGAGAGAACAGGGAGCTTTTAAGCTTTTAACAATTTGGCTGAAGACAGCCTCTTTGTAATAGATAAATAGAGTACAGAAAGGACAGGGTAGAAAGAGAGAATTAATAGATGGTAAATGGAGGAGTGAGTGAGAAAATATAGATTCTACTATTGCCTTAATCCTGGCTTTCAAAATAATAGTGGTAGATAGAAGTTCAAGGAGTTTGTGGAAAGAGAGGGTAGAAGGTAGGAGATACCTACAATATTAATAGTTGCTCAGAATACTCAGCAGCAACATGAAGCTATGGTTCCCCTGGAGCTGGATGCTCATGCCCGTTTAGAGAGCAGGCATTGATATACAATTCTTTACCTGAATTGAACGCGTTGATCAGGTAAAACTTGATAGTTCTTCCAGGTTGTGAAGGCCAAATCAATAGGAGATGCTGCTCTAAGAATTCAAGAAGGCTGTCCTTTAGAAATCTAAGGGGGCATCCAGGGATGGGTTCTAATTTAACTCACTGCCAGTTCGCTTCCTCTCGCGTAGCATGGGAACACCTTGTGGGTGCACACATTCTTTGTGTGCATGCATATGCACAGTGGCAAAAAATTAAAAAAAATTAAAAAATGCCCTGAAAACAAGATAGCGATGCATGTTCAGTGCCAGAAACTCAGCTTCTGTGCATAAGGGGGGGGGGGGGGGGGAGGGGATTAAAAATTTACTAAGAAATAAATATTTTTTTAAAAGATGATGGCGCCCATGGACTGGCACCAACCACACCAGTTCTGTGACATCACCAGAGGGGTCGCTACCGGTTCAGGTGAACTGGTCCAAACTGGTATGAATCCACCTCTGGGGCAATGTTTGAAATCCAACAATTTGAGTGGAGGGAATAAATCCAACTCTGATTCCAACAGGTCTCTGTCTGCATCTTAGTTGGGTTCAAGCATCTTCAAAGAAGACTTGCTCTTAGGTGGTCCTAAGAGGTTTCTGTCTGGAATAAGCAAAGACTTGCAATTTGCTTAGTAATCTTCTTGAGTAATGTGAGTTTCTGATGGAGATTAATACTCAGAATTAGTATTAGTATTAAGTATTAATTAGTATTAAGCCCACTGCAACAATATCGCCGAAAAGGCTTCTAGAGTTGTTAACCTGATTCTACGTAGCTTCTGCTCTGGCAATCTCACACTACTCACCAGAGCCTACAAAACTTTTGCCAGACCTATCCTTGAATACAGTTCATCTGTCTGGAACCCATACCACATCTCGGACATCAACACCCTTGAAAATGTCCAAAGATACTTCACCAGAAGAGCCATTCACTTCTCCACTCGAAACAGAATACCCTACGAAAGCAGACTATCAATCCTTGGTCTTAGAACTGTGACGCCTAAAACACGATCTAAGTATTGCGCACAAGATCATATGCTGCAACGTACTACCTGTCAATGACTACTTCAGCTTCAATCGCAACAACACAAGAGCACGCAACAGATTCAAACTTAGTATTAACCGCTCCAAACTTAACTGTAAAAAATATGACTTCAGCAACCGAGTTGTCGAAGCATGGAACTCATTACCTGACTCAGTAGTGTCAATCCCTAACCCCCAACATTTTTCCCTTAGAGTATCCACGGTTGACCTCTCCAGGTTCCTTAGAGGTCAGTAATGGGCGTGCATAAGTGCACCAGTGTGCCTTCCATCCCCTGTCCAATTGTCTCTCCTTATCTCATTTATCTTTTCTTCCTTTCATATATCTTCTCCTCTATTTTTATATCTTTTCTCCTATCTTTTCTTTATATATATTACTACTTGTCTATTCTCTTCAATGTGTATTATGTATTGGACTAAATAAATAAATAAATAAATAAATAAATAAATAAATAAATAAATAAATAAATAAATAAATAAATAAATAAATAAATAAATAAATAAATAAATAAATAAATAAATAAATAAATAAATAAATAAATAAATAAATAATAAATAATAAATAATAAATAAATAAATAAATAAATAAATAAATAAATAAATAAATAAATAAATAAATAAATAAATAAATAAATAAATAAATAAATAAATAAATAAATAAATAAATAAATAAATAAATAAATAAATAAATAAATAAATAAATAAAAGAATGATGTTTTTCTTGTCACACCAATTTGTCAGAAACTCTAGATGTTTGTATAGTCCCTTCCCAATATGGGTAATTTATAGACTTTCCTTGGCCATATTGAGAACTTGCAGATTTCATGAGAATTAAGATTGCCACTCTTTTGGGAACAATTTTATGTCATTTACATCTGAATGACAACCAAAATCTTAAGGCAAAAAGTTACTTGGGATTTGACAAGTTAAGTAGAGAAACCGAAAGCATCCTTCCTATAAAAATATCGAAAGATAATGTATATATTCTGTGCAAGCGAATACCTGAACCCACATTGATATTTTCAAGAAAAGAGAAGGGAAGGGAAGGGAAGGGAAAGCTTCCAATTTTCTTTTTTGGACACAAATACATTCATCATCTATCTCCCCATGTTAAGGTTACATCATGATTCCCTTTTCCCATATTTTATCCTTTCTAATCATCAAATTGTAAGTGGCCATTTTGTGGTTTTTTTTTTCATTTTTAGCAAAAGCTCCATAAAGGCTTTTCATTTTCCAGTAAATTATATGTTGTCTTCTTCCTGCTCTAGCAAATTAATGTGTCTCTTATGTAAATTTTGCCATTTTCACCAACCATTTCTCCATTGTGGTTATTTTGGAATCTTTCCACCTTTGTGCATATTGTGGTCTCACTGCAGTTACCATATACAGAAATAATCTTCCATGAATCCTTCAAGGATTAATTTCTGGAACGGTTTACAAGTATGTGGAGTAACGGTTTGGCAACAATGGATTTAATGAGCTCATTGAAGAGAGTCCTTGGGCAAAATAAATTTTATAAGGAATAAATTAACCAAATATGAAGTCAGAAAGGGTGAGGAGTGATAAGTCACCTCCATGATTTTCTTCTTTACTTTTAAGAGAAACAGCTTTGTACTTCTTGCCTTTGACTGGACAAAAATGTTTCCAGAGAATATGAACTGTGCAATATAATTCACTGTGTCCTAGTTTGGTAAGGATCAGAAAAGATCAAAAGAGTCATATTGAAAATTGATATATTCATTAAGGAGAGAGTTACTTAAGAGTATAATAATTATTAAAAAAATATTTTTTCTCCAACACTGGAATATGAATTATCATAAACAGGAGGTCACTGGGATGGAACTTGTAATAAGTGCAATACACAATTTCTAACTATTTCTTCTTTATTCACAGCAGGAGGTTAACAAGCGGCTGTAACACTTTCGCTTAGGCGCGCTCTCTGCAGAAGGCGCGTAAGACCAGAAGCCGTCCTATTTATAACATTTAGCCCAGCAACAAGCGGCGGCTGACAGCTATCCGATCTTGGCGCCAAATACAACAACCAATAGGAAACAGGTAAACAGTTTACATTACATTTGATGATTTCTGCTTAACAACAACTATTAGAAATTTACCTAGATACAATTCCTTTTTTAATAACTTCGGACATAACACCCCTCCCCCTTCTGGTTAGTTTTTTGTTACTGTTTATTCTGACAGATAAGTAATATAATCATCCAACCGGGCAGGTCTTCTTGGTGTCCTTTCTGATCGGTGAGGATCATGGGATACTTGGGTGTCTACGGAAGAGGAGGGTTCCTCATGTCCTGATGAATAAGATTCTCCACGACTGGCATGCGGCAGAGAAGGGGCAGCGCTGGAGAGGTCAGCGTGCCCAGGTAAGTCCCAGTCTATTTGTTCCTGGTTTCTGCCCGGTCTGTTATAACTCCCTGCGGGGAGTGAAGGAGTAGAGACCCCATTATTATTGTTATATCCATTTTGTCTCATACTGGCTGTCTCCTGTCTTTCCCTTATGTGATCTATGTGTCGTTTCCATAGGCGTCCATCAGTTAACTTGATCATATAAGTCTTTGGGCCAGATTGCTCGGTCACCATGCCACGTTCCCATTGTTGGTCCCTGTCAAAATTTTTAACAAATACTGGTTGACCCACTCACATTGCCCTTTCTGGAATAGACATATTTACCTTTTTGAATTGTACAAAAGAGGGGTGCAGTCTGTCCAGGGGAGACCTCAACTTCCTCCCCATAAGCAGTTCAGCTGGACTCTTGTTGGTGGTTAAACTGGGTGTAATATGTTGAGTAAGAAGAAAGGTGTCCAGCCTCTCTTGCATCTCCCCTGGTGATGACCTTTTGATGGCCTCTTTGGCCACACGGACATATCTCTCAGCCATCCCATTAGACCATGCTGCGTGGGGCGATGTTAAAGCATGTCTGACCCCTAGATGTGCCAAGAACACCTCAAACTGCCTTGAAGTGAACTAGGGTCCATTGTCCGACATTAGAACGTCTGGACACCCATGCATTGAAAATAATTTTCTTAAAGCAGTTATAACAGCAGTGGAAGTAGTGGACCCCAATAAAATAATGTCTAACCACTTAGAGTATGCATCCACTACAATTAGAAACATATGGTTGCCTACCGGTCCTGCCAGGTCTATGTGTACCCTTGACCATGGACTTTGGGGCATGTTCCACTGTGCAGGGGTGGTTTTTTGGTGGATTTGGTCTCGTTTCTTGACACTGTGCGCAAGTGGCAACCCAATCCTCAATTGTTTTATCCAATCCAGGCCACCATACATAGCCTCTGGCCAGGGCTTTCATTCTGACCACTCCCGGGTGACCCAGATGTAGCATCTTCATGACCTGTGGCCTTAGAGTAGTGGGAATGACCACTCTGTCACCCCACAGAATACAATCATGCATGACTGACAGCTCCAACCATTTAGCTTTGTATTCCCCCACCCCGGGGTCTTCTCCATTGGGTGGCCATCCTTTTAGAATATATTGTAGCACCCTGTGTAAGGTAGGATCCTTCTTTGTTTCAATAGCCACTTCTTTGGCCGTAACCAAGGGGTCAGTATTTAAATCTATGAGGAGAACATCAGCTGCAGGGGCTGGGTCCTCTACCCTCTGACCTAAAGGGCAGCGGCTAAGTCCATCTGCATGGTTTATCATTGAGCCTCCTTTATGAATGAGAACATAATCATACCCAGCTAAGAATATTGCCCACCTAGACATTCGTGGGGACATAAATGGAGGAGTAGGGCGACCAGTGGCTAGCAGACCTAATAGAGGTTTGTGGTCAGTGACCAATTGGAAGGGTCGTCCTAATAAATAGTGGTGAAATTTCTTCACCGCAGCCACCAGTGCCAATGCCTCCCTGTCAATCTGGGCATAGTTCCGTTCGGCCATGGATAACGTTCTTGAGAAATAAGCCACTGGGGCTTCTTGACCGTTAGGGAATACATGGGCGAGTACCCCACCCACACCGTATGGTGAAGCATCGCATGTGAGTCTAAGTGGTAGGGTCGAGCTGTATTGAATAACAACACTATTTGATGTCAAAAGATTTTTGACAGCTTTGAAAGCTAGATGTTCTTTCTCACCCCATTCCCAAGCTGCCCCCTTGTGGAGGAGCCGATGAAGCGGCTCAGCTGCGGAGGCCTTTTGCCTCAAAAAAACGGAATAAAAATTTAATAACCCCAAGAAGGCTTGCAGCTCTGCTTTACATGTGGGGGCTGGTGCATCCTTGATAGCCTTAATTTTATCGTCAGTGGGGTGGATTCCTTGTGCATCTATACGGAATCCCAAAAAATCAACGGAGGGTGTCTCCCACACACATTTCTCAGGCTTAAGTCTTAAACCCTTATCCCGTAGACGAGAGAGTACTTGCCTAATTCTGCCATGCAACTGCCCAGGGGTGTCCCCACAAATTAAGATGTCATCAAAATAGGGGACTACCCCTTTAAGCCCACTTAGCAGTCTTTCCGTCAACCTTTGAAAAATACCAGGGGCCACACTGACCCCGAATTGTAACCGTGTACACTTAAAGGCACCCTGGTGCGTAACAATTGTTTGTGCCATTGCTGTGGCATCATCAACGGTTAATTGCTGGTATGCTTGGGCAAGGTCCAGCCTTGCAAACAATTTACCTGCCCCTAGGGTATGCAGCAACTGCTGTACAACTGGTATGGGGTAAGAGTTGTGCTGCAACGCTTTGTTAAGGGTCGATTTATAATCTGCACATACTCTGAGTGAGCCGTCCGGCTTCAAGGGGGTCACTATAGGGGTCTCCCAAGGGGCATGTTCAACAGGGACTAGTATGCCTTGGACCTGCAGTTTCTGCAATTGTGCATCCAGCTTCTCTAATAAGGGCAGCGGTACCCTCCGTGGTTTTAAACGAAGGGGGGGGACAGTGGGATCCAAGGAAAAGGAAATAGGAGGACCCTTGTACGTACCCAAACCTTCTTGAAATACCTCCGGAAATTCGTGGATGAAATTAGGCACCCCCCAGGTGGTTATTTTGTGGAGGCCAGTGACAGCCAACCCCAAGGGAGCCATCCAATCCAGACCATCCTTTTAGAATATATTGTAGCACCCTGTGTAAGGTAGGATCCTTCTTTGTTTCAATAGCCACTTCTTTGGCCGTAACCAAGGGGTCAGTATTTAAATCTATGAGGAGAACATCAGCTGCAGGGGCTGGGTCCTCTACCCTCTGACCTAAAGGGCAGCGGCTAAGTCCATCTGCATGGTTTATCATTGAGCCTCCTTTATGAATGAGAACATAATCATACCCAGCTAAGAATATTGCCCACCTAGACATTCGTGGGGACATAAATGGAGGAGTAGGGCGACCAGTGGCTAGCAGACCTAATAGAGGTTTGTGGTCAGTGACCAATTGGAAGGGTCGTCCTAATAAATAGTGGTGAAATTTCTTCACCGCAGCCACCAGTGCCAATGCCTCCCTGTCAATCTGGGCATAGTTCCGTTCGGCCATGGATAACGTTCTTGAGAAATAAGCCACTGGGGCTTCTTGACCGTTAGGGAATACATGGGCGAGTACCCCACCCACACCGTATGGTGAAGCATCGCATGTGAGTCTAAGTGGTAGGGTCGAGCTGTATTGAATAACAACACTATTTGATGTCAAAAGATTTTTGACAGCTTTGAAAGCTAGATGTTCTTTCTCACCCCATTCCCAAGCTGCCCCCTTGTGGAGGAGCCGATGAAGCGGCTCAGCTGCGGAGGCCTTTTGCCTCAAAAAAACGGAATAAAAATTTAATAACCCCAAGAAGGCTTGCAGCTCTGCTTTACATGTGGGGGCTGGTGCATCCTTGATAGCCTTAATTTTATCGTCAGTGGGGTGGATTCCTTGTGCATCTATACGGAATCCCAAAAAATCAACGGAGGGTGTCTCCCACACACATTTCTCAGGCTTAAGTCTTAAACCCTTATCCCGTAGACGAGAGAGTACTTGCCTAATTCTGCCATGCAACTGCCCAGGGGTGTCCCCACAAATTAAGATGTCATCAAAATAGGGGACTACCCCTTTAAGCCCACTTAGCAGTCTTTCCGTCAACCTTTGAAAAATACCAGGGGCCACACTGACCCCGAATTGTAACCGTGTACACTTAAAGGCACCCTGGTGCGTAACAATTGTTTGTGCCATTGCTGTGGCATCATCAACGGTTAATTGCTGGTATGCTTGGGCAAGGTCCAGCCTTGCAAACAATTTACCTGCCCCTAGGGTATGCAGCAACTGCTGTACAACTGGTATGGGGTAAGAGTTGTGCTGCAACGCTTTGTTAAGGGTCGATTTATAATCTGCACATACTCTGAGTGAGCCGTCCGGCTTCAAGGGGGTCACTATAGGGGTCTCCCAAGGGGCATGTTCAACAGGGACTAGTATGCCTTGGACCTGCAGTTTCTGCAATTGTGCATCCAGCTTCTCTAATAAGGGCAGCGGTACCCTCCGTGGTTTTAAACGAAGGGGGGGGACAGTGGGATCCAAGGAAAAGGAAATAGGAGGACCCTTGTACGTACCCAAACCTTCTTGAAATACCTCCGGAAATTCGTGGATGAAATTAGGCACCCCCCAGGTGGTTATTTTGTGGAGGCCAGTGACAGCCAACCCCAAGGGAGCCATCCAATCCAGACCCAACAGGGAGTGATTTGCCCCTTCAACAACTAAGATTGGCAACACATGGTGGACATTTTTAAAAGTGACAGGTATGCTAGTTCTCCCCAATACCTGAATAGGGTGTCCCTGAAAGTCATTAATTGCAATGTCCAGTGGCTGTAAAAAGTCTCGAGACAACGCTGGCACATAGAGCTGCAACTTATGCCACGGCATTAAAGTAAATTTTGAGCCAGTGTCAAGTTCCATGTGGCAAGGCTGGTGATTTAGGAGGAGTGGGACAACAATTTTATTAGGGGGGGAGAAATAGGTGCCACAGTTGGTGTATTTTTTGTTACCTCGGGGGTTCCACGGACGTCTGCTCCCTCTGCCTTGCTGCCTGAAGGGGCGATAATAGCGCTGGGAAGAAAAGGTGGGTAGCAAATCTTGGTTTCCAAAGAGGTCATCAGGTAGAGTGGCCCAGCAGACGGCGGCAATGTGGCCGCGCTTGTCGCATCGGCGCCAGAAGGCGTCTTTGAAGGGGCATCGGGATCTTGGGTGCTGGCCGCGGCATCCGGCACAGGGCTGGAACGGTGGAGGGGGCTGCCTCGCTGGTGGTCCTCTAATTTGACAGCAGTAATCTTCATAGGTGTCGAGGTCTTGAGGATGGTAGTCGTGGGGACGATTCCCTGGGGTGCGATGAGCGTCAGAAATTTTACAAACCGTTGGCAGCTTGTCATTGGATTTCAGGTCAGCTGCAGTGGCTTCGGCTACCTCAGCTGTTTGAGCAGCCTTGATGATATCCTGTAGGGTTGAATCCTCTGCTGCCAGCAGCTTGTTTCGAATTGTCACATTTCGCATGCCAAAAATGATGGCATCCGTTAATCGTGCTTCAGGATTCTCGAATTGGCATTTTGCTAAAATTGTCCTAAGACGAGTAGCAAATTGGTTGATAGACTCTCCTTCAGCCTGGGCTGTGCGCGAGAACTGATGCCTGTAAACCCTCGCAGGTTTTGTGGGTTTAAAATGAGATGCCAATTTTTCCCTCAACGTGTCCCATGGCAAGGAGTTAGCGGGTTCTGGATCAGTCAAAGTACCCGCTAAATCAAAAATTTGGGAGCCACAGTAATTAAGAAACAAAGCTCGTTTTCTGCCGTCTTCAGCATCCTTCATTCCTGCTGCCTCAAGGAATATTTCGAATTTTGCCATATAGACAGTCCAAGTTGACCTTTCGGGGTCAAATAGCTCAGGAGGTTGAATGATCGATGGGGTCGACATGATTTTTTGTGGAAAAAAAAATCACCTCTAGACCCTTGTCGCCACTGTAATAAGTGCGATACACAATTTCTAACTATTTCTTCTTTATTCACAGCAGGAGGTTAACAAGCGGCTGTAACACTTTCGCTTAGGCGCACTCTCTGCAGAAGGCGCGTAAGACCAGAAGCCATCCTATTTATAACATTTAGCCCAGCAACAAGCGGCGGCTGACAGCTATCCAATCTTGACGCCAAATACAACAGCCAATAGGAAACAGGTAAACAGTTTACATTACATTTGATGATTTCTGCTTAACAACAACTATTAGAAATTTACCTAGATACAATTCCTTTTTTAATAACTTCGGACATAACAGAACTGCCTCAAGAAACCTGTCACATAATGCTATTACTTACCCATTTCTTGGAGAGGCCTTTAAATATACAGAGGGATCAGGTCTGGTGGCTCAACTGTTAATTCTCTGCCTTACAAGACAGAAGCTGCCAGATTGAATCCCAGTAAGGAAGGGTGTGGCTAGCTGATGAGGCCAGAACAAGGCCGAAATGGTCTCCCTTAATTTTAAAATTTCAGCTAAAAACATTTGACACACACACACACACACATATATATGTAGATTGTTCTGAGTTCGGGTTTTGCCCCATGTAATATTTTAAAAATTCAGCAAAAACATGATATATATATGTGTATGTGTGCGTGTATGTATATGTATGTGTGTGTTTGTTTGTGTGTCGCCCTTCAGTGATTCTCAAATAGTGCAATAGTGAATTCTGTCCCCAGGTTAGAAATAAACCTGAGCTGCTATTATCTCTCCCCATTCCCTGTTTATAATCAAAACTGCAAAGCAATGCTCTAGCTGCTATTATTTCCTGGTTAAAGCAGCCAGCCACTCATACAACTTTTTCTTCCTTAATATTTCTAGTTCTTCTGTGCCGGGAGTGAATTAAATTAGCAGGAATATAATCTCACTTTAAGGCTCCACAAACACCTGCCATTAAGGTTAATTGGCATTACATGCTCCAGTTGCATTAATGAAATAATGAACATTCCTAGCACGAACCCCTTTTATACATGTTTGAGAGAAAGGATAAGGCACAGCCAAATATGTCCAGGGAAGATTATATAATACACGTGCATGTTTTTTTAAAAATAGGATATCTTTGAGGATTCTCCTGAACTCACAGCTACTACTCAAAGACCAGGTGCCAGTAAATTCCACAAATAGATCTTATGTTCCAGTTGTGACTTATTTTCCAACCCGGAGGCCTTCAAAAGGCGTTTCACATATTAGTCACTCACAATTGGACAAGTGCAATGTATACTATGCTGCTGCCCTGGAAACTACAACTGGTTTAAAATACAGCTATTTAAGCAGTAACAGGCATTCTTTCTTACACATATATGTCACCGTAGCTACATATAATACAATGTGTTGAGGGGCTTGAGGCATACAGGGAAGAGTGCCTCGATAACAATAAGACATGAGAGGAAAAAGCCCTCAAGGGTTCTCTAGTCATAGAAAGAAATTTAGGAATGACCCATCTTAATGGTTCTGACAGTTAAAAGTAATGGCAGAAAGTTTATACCTTCAGACTATCAAAATTGATGTCATCCCTCCTGAGTCCTCAGAGTCCTCAGAGAAGGGCAGCATACAAATCAAATCAATCAATCAATCAATCAATCAATCTGACAGGGAACATGACCAAATGTTAAATCTACTTATGGTAAAACTACATAAATAGAATTATTTATTTATTTATTGGATTTGTATGCTGCCCCTCTCCGCAGACTCGGGGCGGCTAACAACAGCAGTAAAACAGTATATAACAAAATCCAATACTAAAAACAGTTAAAAACCCATTATATAACAACCAATCATACATACAGACATACCATGCATAAAATTGTAAAGGCCTAGGGGGAAAGTGTATCTCAGTTCCCCCATGCCTGGCAGCAGAGGTGGGTTTTAAGCAGCTTACGAAAGGCAAGGAGGGTGGGGGCAATTCTAATCTCTGGGGGGAATTGGTTCCAGAGGGTCAGGGCTGCCACAGAGAAGGCTCTTCCTCTGGGTCCCGCCAAGCGACATTGTTTGGTTGACAGGACCCGGAGAAGACCCACTCTGTGCGACCTAACTGGTCGCTGGGATTCGTGCAACTAGCTAGCCACGTAATAACTATGCAAAGAATTCACAAACACCTCACTAAGCATTAAGAAGTTGTTGGAATTGCGTTAGCCTTGGCTATGGTCAGCAGCAGAGGCAATGATCTGAATTTGCGTGCCAATATACCAGTCAGCATGCAGAACTTGGTCCTCTTTATCCAGGTTCAGAGTTTGGGGACTTTCTTTAAGTAAGCACTATCTCTAAAAGCACAAGTGATCCCAATGGGCCGTCTTGCCTGCTGAAAGATCAAGATGACAAATAGCTTCTGATTTTTCCTTTGAAAAAGTAGGTTTAGCCTTTGTTGTGCATTTACTTCTTGTCTCCAAAATAGACTGTTGTGTTATTTTCCTCTAGAGGCTCCTTTTGAAGATCAGATTGGAAGCGCTGGAATTTCAGCCTTTGTAGATGCAATTACAATTTAGTTGCAGACTGCAAATAGGAAATTTTCACTCGGGCCAGATAATCAAAATACCCTGGCTTTAAATTTAAGCAAGTTTTAGAAACCTGGCTGTACCCCAGTTTGGGATTAGCCCTGTTTAAATTCTTCCATGCAGATACTAGGTTGGAATAGATTTCTGTCAGCTAAAGGATGGTTAGATAGCTTTGTAGCTTGGCAGGGAGAAAATCCTAACAAATGTCTTTATTTGAAAAATTCCTTAATAATTTCTGGTTTCACAATGTTGTACACACACACACACACACACATATATATATATATAAAAAGTTACTAATATTTCTGAAAAATAAATTAAGTTAACCTATGCTCCCTACTCGTTTGAAATGTATAATGGTACTATCATATTACAATAATATGAGATTTTACACTGAGACTCACTTAATTAGGCATAATAAATGCATTAGGGTAAAGAGTAGCCACCAGTTTTGCATTTTTGAAATATATATTTCTTTTGGAAAGAAATGATGAGACATGCAGAAATGATTAATTTGCATGGAGAATATAATAAATGAATAGAAACAAAATATGTGATCTCTGTTAAATATTAGAAATCAATTATTTAGGCATAAAATAGTAGTGGCTAAATTTATGAGTGAAAAGACATTTCAGGTCAATTGAAAAAGAAGATTCTGTATAACAAGACATATGAGGACATATTAATTCTAAAACATATTTTAAAAACCTCTCAACATTTATTGGTCATTTTTCCTCTTCAATAGAAAACCACAAGTAAAATTTATAACATAGAAGGAGACAGTGGAGACATATCAAATGTAATGGCTGTCTGAAGGAAAAGAAAACTTTAAGCAGGTTAAAAAACATTCAAATTTAAATTTTTAAAGTAAAGTATTTTAAGAACATTGATTGTTAATACATGTTGTAATAATTTACATTACATATCTGGGAAGATATAGTGCACCTTATTCATGAAAACAGCTTTATGACTCCAATATATATTATTTTTATGTATGCTCACTGTTCTGTCGGGCTCTCTGGTAGAATCCTCCCAAAAATTCACAGGTACAAATTTCAGACACACACGTTTGAAAATTCAAAACAATGTTCTTTATAATGAAAATTCACTAAGCCCTCTTTTGGTATAGCAAACTAAGCCCTCTTTGGTATAGCAAAGAGCACTCTCCAAACAGACTGGTAATTTATACAAGTCCCTTATCAGTCCTGTGATACTTAGCTTGCAGCTGTGAGGCAATTCAAAGTCCTTCTTTCACAAAGTGAAACACACTTTGCTCTGGTTTAGTTTCAAAGCAGGGAAAAATCAGCACACAAAAAGTCAAAGTCAGTAAAGCAGTCATGAAATACAACAAACGATCAGATAATCCTCCACAATGGACAAACCCACAGGCTGCTCTTTATAGCAGCCTCACTAATGACCACAGCCCCACCCAACCACAGGTGGCCTCATTTTCTTTGATAATAATCTCTCAGTTGTTGTTGCCTATGCATCACTCTCCGCATGCGTGGCTGTATCATTAACTCTTGTTCTGAATCCAAGGAGGAGCTAGATAATTGATCTCCTTCTGAGCTGTCTGCCCCACTCTCCTCCTCCCTGTCACTCATGTCTTCTTGGTCAGAGGAGCCTTCATCATCAGATTCCACCAGGGGCAAAACAGGCCTGCAGCATCTGGATGTCTCCCCCACATCCACAGTCCTTGGGGCAGGAGCTGGGCTAGAGCTAACCACAATACTCACATACTTGGATCCCTTTAGCTGATATAGTTTTGCCAATACAGATCATCTATTTTACCCTGATCTTTCCTCTTTTAAAGAAAATGCACCATGGAAGCTTCCATTTTAAGGTTGAATCAGGATTCTCCCTTTTTCCTTTCCTCTTTGTTTTCTTTATCTACCATATCAGTCTATCTACATACCATACACAAGTGTGCCTACCATCCTTGACCTAATGTTCACTTTTATTCATATCATTTCATGTACTCATAGTTATGTTTATACTTGTATCTGTTATCTAATACATGCCTGATGAAATAAATAAATAAATAAAAACAAGAATCCTTTTTTTTCTTTGCATTTTTGTGAATCTGTATGGAAACATAGTACACAAAACTATGGAATTTGAATAAATATTCATACATGATGCCTTTCAAAAAATAAAATAAAACAAAAAACAAAAAACCTCTCTGCAGAAAAAAAGTAAACTAATGAAGTATTTCTAATTCTTGATTCCTAAATGCAGCCTCCCACAGTGATCATACTGTGATGTTTGAAATTTGAAATTGTGTGTTGTGTACCATCATTTCATGAAATTCTTGAGACAAGAAAAATGTGTGTGTGTGTGTGTATGTTTGTGTATTTAACTAAATTAGTAACATAAATATATGAAGGGTTTTTTTACAGAACTAAGCAAACAATCTGAATGTAGATCCAAAGGAATTCCAGACACAAGATAACCATTTCCCACAACTTCCCCAGAAGAAAAACTTTCCCCAATATTTTTCCCCTTGAGAAATCACTTCGGTCTTCTTTATTTTGATAAGGAGACCAAATTTGTCACATGATGCTGTAAATTTTTCCACACTGGCTTGCGTTTTCTGCTCTGATCCAGCATTCAGGGCACAATCATCAGCAAAGAGGATGTCACATAGCCCAGTCTCCTTTATCTTGGTGACAGCCTGGACTTTTCACAGATTGAACAGTTTCCCATTTATTCTGAATCTCAAGCTAATTCCCATGGAACTGTTCTGGAAGGCATCTGACAGCATTGCTGAAAACATTATGCTGAACAAGGTGAGCCAACAAGCAGCCTTGCTTGATTCTGTTTGTAACAGGAAATCCCTCTGAAACTTCTCCACCATCTAGAACATGGGCCATCATACCATTGTGAAACTGAGGTACCATCAGGATGAGCACCCAAATTTTGACATGATGCGCCATAGACCTTCACATCTAACAGTGTCAAAAGCCTTAATGAGATCCACGAAGGTAGTGTACAATTCACAATTCTACTCTTGACACTTCTCACAGTGTCACGCTCTTTGTGGAAGCTGCACTGTGCCTCAGGTAGAAAACTCTTTTCCAGGTGGTCAGTCAGGCAATTCAGCAACACTTGTGCAAAGATCTTGCCTATGATGTAAAGCAGTGATATTCCTCTATGATTATCACCGACTTGTCAATTCCCTTTCCTCTTGTAGAGATGTATGATGGATGCATCTTTCAGTTCACATTAGTTGATATGCACCTGGGACATTCTATCAATTGCCTCATTGTTTAATCCAGTAGAGGGGAGCTCCTTGAGGGCTGAGGTCCATACAAGGATCTGGGGACTTTGTAGAATCATTTAGCATTGTTTCTATCAGCAAACCTTTGGTATTTAACAAGGAGTCCTGCATCTTGTGAAGCTTGCTCTGTATGGTCCTGCAAATATTGTTGAAGGCATTTTTCTTAGCTATTGACAATGGGTCGTTCTGATAAGCAGAATGAAGGCAGTGCTTTTCAGCAAGTAGGTCTTTGCTCTCTTTATCATTGTCTTCAAACTAATCCTGCTGTTTTCTGTGTGAGGTCCTAGAACTTTAGTCCAGAAGAGTGCACAATATTTCCATTAGAACATTAGATGTGGTGACTATTTTGAACAATACATATTTGGGATAGTAGTATAATTTGAAAAAGTTCACAAATTCTAGGTGTCTACAGATAGCCTGGATATTACCTGCTTAGCAATAATTCACATCTACTAGGCTTCTTGACAAAATTATGATTATTTTTCATAAACATTTTGTGTCCAAAAGCATGTTTTCGGTGGAAGAGTCTGTGAAAATAGAACTTGACATTCAGATTGAAGGCAGTTTTCTGGCAGGTAGCAAATTCTATTTTAGATGTGAAAATTGAATCAATTTACCATAATATTCACTACATAAAATATAATTTGCAGTTCTGCATTTTGATAATGGAGGAAATATCATTTATTTTCCCACACTACTTTCTGCTGTTACAAATATTTATTTGCATTTAGGCAATCTAGATTTCATGGGGATTTACTAAGGAGGACGTAGGTGATTTAAAAAGGGGGGTGGGTGGAGTGGAGGAATACAGACTGCCTAATTTCAAATGTGCAAACTTAAATCTAATGCCAGTCTGTTCAGGGAACTACTGTGCAAGCAACAAGAACTACCTATGGATAGACCCAGGTAACTATGGCTTCCGGGTGGCGGCGGCACTGCGACAGGACGCTGGGGACAGAGCTCCATCCCCGAGCCTCCTCTTTCTCACTGGCGGTCGCGTATCTGCGATCCGATCGGTCCTGGAGGGACCGGCCTGAGAACAGGGGATTTCCCAGTTTCCAAGAGGTTGTTCGCCACTGCCCCAAAAAGAAAGGGATTGCCCCTCAGCACCAGGTGAGAAGAACCGAACTCCAGACATGTCTGACACTGGGCCATAGCAGCACAACCACAGAGAAGGAAGAGAAAACATAGAATCAAGAAGTCGATCGGAATAAATAGATCATCAGAGAAGACGAGAAGGTAAAGAAAAAAAATATTTCTACAAGATTTGCTATTAAAAGATTTTACAATCGAACTAAGGCATTTAAGAAAAGAGAAAGTTATAAGCAAATTGCCCGTGAGAGTAGAATTTTACAAACCAGAACTTGTTTTGCCTCACATGATTATAACGAAAGAACAAAGAACAAATAATCCATTCAACTTGTTTTAAATCAAACTTTTTTTTTTTGGTAATCCTATCCCCGGAAAGTTTTGCACTTTTTGCAAACAAGAGCTGGGGGGATACAGAGAGGGGCGAGTCTACGGAGAGGGGCGGCATACAAATCTAATAAATAAATAAATAAATAAATAAAATAAATAAATGGTTTGAATTAAAAAGAAAATTTATAGTTGTTGGATTTCCTCTTTTCCCTTTTTTTCTGGAATTAAAGTAGCAATTGGATTTAAAGAAATAGTAAAATGGATTTAAAGAAATAGTAAAAAGAACAGTGTGAAACAGTGTGAAAGAAATAAACAGTGTGGAACAGTGTGGGATTAAATTACACCTTTATTATTCGGGACAATATGAATTGCTGATAAATTGGACAATTGGATAAAATGGACAATTTGACAATTGGACTCCTCTTATAAAAGTCTCTCTGGATTGAAGAACTTCTAATTTGGATTATAAGAATTTTGGATTATAAAAGTATTCTCTTTTTTCTATTTGCCTGAATTTAAATTGAACTGTATAAACCGTAAATTGGACTATATACATTTTATAAATTTTGGAGTAACAAGACAATACAACTGGGTTTACAAGACCCAGTTGTATTGTTAAATTTTTCCTCAATTGATTAATGGGTTAATGGACCTATTTGATTAATGGATTAACGGACCTACAGTATTTGAAAACAAGAAAAAGGATTGATTTGGACTCTTTTTTTTCTCTTTTGGATTAGCTCTGAAATAATAACCTGTTGGATCACAGGTTGTCTAATGCAAAATAAGCATTTCATTAATATGTATCTCCAGCATAGATACCTTTAGTTGATCATGTGAAAGGGATCATTATGCCCCATTATATGTTTAAGTAAATAATGGTTTATTAATGATTGTGCAGTAGTTCTGAATCAGAGCCACTCTCCATTCAGCAAAATGCATGACGTTTTCCTAGAGAAAGTTTCTCAAAGAATGAGAAATTTGAAATAGACTAGAAAGGAAGGAAAGGATCTCATGCTGTTGGAGCTGTGTGGGAAAATAGAAAAATGGCTTATACATAAAAATGGAATTTGGCAATCTTAGACTGAAGAGAAGTAGGATCAGGGATTCGAATCACCAAGGGGCAATTGGTTTGTAAGACAGAGAGAATGACATAGTGTTTGTCTGACAATAGCATTTAGGCTTATATACTGCCCAATTTTTTTTACAGCACTCTCTGGGAGGTATACAATGTAGAAGCATTATTTTCTGCCAACAATCTTGGCCCTCATTTTACCAACCTTGGAAGGATGGAAGGCTGATTCAATCTTGAGCCCCATCAGGATCGAAAGCCAGTCTACCCAACAGAGATCCTAAAATAGAGTTTTGAATTAAGCCTTTGATTAACCATTTGGAGAATTTATTAATAGATACATTACACCCCAACCTACAGTTTAGGATATGCACCATCTCATATTAGGATGTTAAACAAAGTTACCGTAAGCAGGAAATGGCATTTTGGAGAAAGAAAATGGGATCAGAGTGATGCACACAGTGACCTAGATTGTGATTTAAACCTTGCCTGTTTTCTAGGTATGTTGTAACATCACAAACATACCCAAAAGGCATATGGTTGCAGCATAATGCTGTGAAGTTGCTCTTATTATTCTGTTAAAAGTTGGGAGACTTTGGAAATGCTGCTGAAGAATAGAAAAAAATTGTCTCAGAAAGATAGGATATAATTAGGCCTTGAAGTCACCTATTTTCTTTGGAACAAAGGCAGAATGCAGAAGAGAGGGAGAGGGAAACTGAACCTCTATTTTTATGCTGAATTCCCCTTCTATAATCATTTAACTAATAATTACAGAAACTAATGTCTTTCTGTATTGAATATGGTATGATTTAAAAAAACCTGACCTGGTTTACAAGAGAGCTTTTGCCATGCTATCAATCCTGAGAACTTAGAGCACATGGACATGGACTGCCTGGCAAGAAAGGGATATGGTTATGGAAAGTCACTATGTTTCTTCTCTTTTCTCCTGCATTTATTGAGCAGATTTCTAAAAAGAGTGTATCCAAGAAGATTCTGAAGACCATTTGATAAGCCAGATTTAAAGATAAAAATTAAAAACAAGGATAGAAAAAATATCAAAGGCAATACCAAGTATTTTTCTTCTTGGTGAAGAGACCATTTTTCCCATTAGCAAATAAAAAAGGACTTTTTCTGGAACCCCTTTGAAATAAATGTAAAGTTTTCAAAGTTTATTTTCTCAGAATTAAGGGCATTGTGGTGTAATCCAAGTTATTGAACTAAATAACTAAATAACTTGGTTCCCGTTTCTAACAAATCTGCTAGGCATTGCTACACGGAGGACCCTGAAAACATCATACCTTCCTTGCTTATAAATTGCTGCTTAACATCTCCTGTTGCCCTCAGGGTCACATAGATCTTTGATTAAGTATCTTGTTTCATTTTGTCTTGAACTTTCCCTTTTGGTCAGCGTTTCTTATCTCTCCTTTTCCTTTCTCAACTTCTGAGATGGCTATTAATAGTCAGTCTAGGGCAACCTTGAATAATAACATAGCATTGCCCACTATTTGGTGGAAACAGCAAAATTTAAAGAAGTGGGAAAAATGCTGAAAAAGGAGTGCAGAACTCCTGGGAAGTGAAATAAAACCTGAAATCTGAGTGGAAATCAAGTTAGATTAGAACCAAAGTATCACCAATACCCACTCATATAAAATGTAAAAACATAAAAGCAGTATGATTTTACAAAACTCAGTAATAGCAACAGTCAGTTATATCAAGAAAAGAGATGGTAAAATGGAATATCCACCAGCTGAGACATTGCCTCAAGCATTACAGGAGAATCAATATTCACATAGCACAGGTAAGTATTTAAAAAGTGCAAGACTCAGAACATGGTACATTTTTTCATTATTCACATACCCAACTGCTTATTAAAGGTGGGTGCATAGCAGAAATCATGGTTCTATTAAATGCTTTTATTCCATTTCTCCCTTCACTTGTTTATCACTAATAATTTGGTTGCTGTATAAGTCATTATAGATTCAAGGAATAATTCTGCTTTAACAATTTGAAATGAGGGGGGAAATATACTTTTCCTTCTCAATCAATATAATTTTAATATGTCTTGGCATCCAAATAGATACTTAGATCAATGTGAAAGATTTGAGGGACATCAAGAAAAGTATGCCATATTTTAGATGGCAAATTCAGTGTCACTAAAGCTTTTAACTAGAGCAAAATAAAAATATAAAGTTCTTTTATGAACAGTTATTGCAATCGATACTCATTTTTTTTAAATGACTGCAATAAATACTTTCTGAATAGGAAGATGTTTTGTTTTATTTCTCAGTTCTACGAAGTTTGTTTACCCCCTTCAATTTTCTTGTTTTGTTTCCATTCTATCATCTTGTAGCCCAAAGTGACTGATTAGGCAGCATGGTAGTAATATTCTTTTCAATATGTATATAATTAGGGTAGTCCAAAAGCAGAAAAAAGCAACAGAATTAAAAATTAATTTAAAAAATTAAAGTGAAAAATATGACGAAAAAATTGGAAGAGAAATTGGGCATCCAGATAATAAAAAGGTTAAATATATATATAATGACAAGATGTGTAATGATAAAAGAAGATAATTGCTCATTGCTTCCTTGACTTCTTTTTATTATTGTCATTGTTATTGTAATGAGGACCCGGATTGTGGGGGTAATATGCTGACTTTGTTAAAAAGTGCTATTGCTAACATGTTGTAAGCTGCCCTGAATCTAAGGAGAAGGGCGGCATAAAAATCAAATAAATAAACAAGCAAGCAAACAAACAAACAAACAAACAAACAAACAAACAAACAAACAAACAAATAGACAGATGGGTGGATGGATGGATGGATGAATAAACAAACAAACAAATAAATAAATAAAACAAATTGAGAATGCAAATTGAAATAGACTTGGGAAAATGGAAAACAAATTACAAATGTCATTAATGAATAGAATAGCGATAATTAAAATTAATATACTGTATTGCTGAGAATATTATATTTGTTTCAAACAATTCTATTTAATAATTAGAGAGACCTTTTCTTGAAAAGTTAAATAATACAATAAGGTAATTCATTTGGCAAGGGAGAAAAACAGGAATTAATATGAAACTTCTATAGGAAACAAGATTGAGAGGTGGTTTTGGTACACCTAATTGGGAAATATACCATCAACCAGCAGCATTAAAATGGTTGAAATAATGGATTCTGCTGAGAAATGTAAGATTATTAACTTTGGAAGGTTACAATTTACAAATAGGTTGGCATGCTTTTTTATGGTGTAACAAAATACATTCATATTTTCAGAAGCATTGTTTAAGGAATAGTTTGTTAACAGTGTGGGGAAAAATAAAAGGAAAACATTATGTGGAAATATCAATGTGGCTTTCCACAATGGAAGCTGTTATGTACTAAGGTGCATTCCTAAATTTTCATATCGCTTGCTGATTGGCAAAGCCACGAGTGGTAGTTTTGAATGGCTGTCAGAAGCTGTCCGCCTCCAAAGCAAGCTCTTAAAAGTGGCTTGCCTGGAGCCAGCTGGCATTCTGCACTCGCTACACCTGAGATCCAAATAAAGCCTTTACTGTTGCTATGCCTCTGATCTCCTTTTGTTATGCAAATCTAACAGAAGCACATGTATATCCAAATATTATTAATTTAAGAAATGTTATAACATATAAGGATATTTTAACAGACAAAGGAGAACTGAAAACAAACAAGAGCTAGAGAAACAGGTAATTAAGACAGACTGGTTCACACATACAATCAAGAAATGAAAATTATAAAAAACAAAATAGATTTATGATGGGAACTTCAGAATTAGATGAGATATTGACATGAAAAAATGATGAAGAAATTATATAATTATTTGTTACAAGTTGAATTAGAGGAAGAACTGGTAAAGAAACAATGATAATTTGGAAGAGGAATTTTGGATATACAAATGGAATTGGATAAATGGCAACACATATGAGAAAGAAATTACAAACTAACCATGGCAACTGTTCTGTCCCCACGAAGCACACAACCACACAAACAGTTTAAGGCAAGACTTTTACCAATGAATCCTTTATCAGTAAAGAATGCCTTTCATTTTGTCTTGAAAATTGAATTGCTTTGATATCCAATTCACATGATTTTTAAATGCATGCTTTCAATTCCATTCCATAACAAGTTTTTTATAGACTTGATTTGATTTTAATCTTTTTCTGCTACTGAAAATGTCTTGCTAGCTTTTGCAGCATTTGCCCAAGGCAGATCTTGCCAACTATGTTTGTGGGGATTCAGCCACTCAGGCCCTATTAGGATGAATGAAAGCATCCAAGAACAAAAGATTTTTGAGCAGAACAGAAATCAGAAGGAATGCAAACGAGCAACTTATAATTTATACAGAGGGGACAAGGTTCTTGACACATAATGCTTCTTATGAACTGATCTTGTTTTGATGAAACTTTAGCAATCAACAGTTCTTCTCACTATCAGCAGTTTTTGAAGCTGTGAGTAAAAGGATTACAGTCTAATGTCTCACAAGGATTGCCAACATACCTGCAATTTTGCATCTTTTTTCATTGTAGGCATAGATTTGGAGCAAAAATGGAAGCAGAGTTCCCACTGTAGGAAGTGATGTGCCGGTGCCTGGAGGCTGTTGGGGCCTGGATGGGTGTCAACAGACTCAAGCTCAACCCGGATAAGACGGAGTGGCTGTGGGTTTTGCCTCCCAAGGACAACTCCATCTGTCCGTCCATCACCCTGGGGGGGGGGAATTATTGACCCCCTCAGAGAGGGTCCGCAACTTGGGCGTCCTCCTCGATCCACAGCTCACATTAGAAAAACATCTCTCAGCTGTGGCGAGGGGGGCGTTTGCCCAGGTTCGCCTGGTGCACCAGTTGCGGCCCTATCTGGACCGGGACTCATTGCTCACAGTCACTCATGCCCTCATCACCTCGAGGTTCGACTACTGTAATGCTCTCTACATGGGGTTACCTTTCAAAAGTGTTTGGAAACTTCAGATCGTGCAGAATGCAGCTGCGAGAGCAGTCATGGGCTTACCTAGGTATGCCCATGTTTCACCATCACTCCGCAGTCTGCATTGGCTGCCGATCAGTTTCCGGTCACAATTCAAAGTGTTGGTTATGACCTTTAAAGCCCTTCATGGCATTGGACCAGAATATCTCCGAGACCACCTCCTGCCGCACGAATTCCAGCGACCGATTAGGTCCCAAAGAGTGGGCCTTCTCCGGGTCCCGTCAACTAAACAATGTCAGTTGGCGGGCCCCAGGGGAAGAGCCTTCTCTGTGGCGGCACCGGCCCTCTGGAACCAACTCCCCCCGGAGATTAGAACTGCCTCTACTCTCCCTGCCTTCCGTAAACTCCTTAAAACCCACCTTTGCCGTCAGGCATGGGGGAACTGAAACATCTTCCCCTGGGCATGTCTAATTTATGTATGGTATGCTTGTGTGTATGTCTGTTAGTATATGGGGTCTTTTTAAAATCTTTAATATTTTAAATTGTCAGATTATTTATGATTTGTTTCCACGTGTTGTGAGCCACCCCGAGTCTTCGGAGAGGGGCGGCATACAAATCTAAGTAATAAATAAATAAATAATAAATACTGTATGCTTAAACAGTGAATGGAACTGCTACTGAATTCAGAAAATGTAAAAATAATAAACAGAATAAAAAGAGACCACTCAAAATATCTTTGCAATACTCTAAATCAGTGTTGGCGAACCTATGACACGGGTGCCACAGGCGGCACGAGGAGCCATATGTGCTGGCATGAAAGCCATTGCTCTAGCTCAGCTCCAACGTGCATGTGTGCACTGGCCAGCTGATTTTTGGCTCACACAGAGGCTCTGAGATGGTGGTTTTTTTGGCTTCCAGAGAGCCTCTGGGGGATGGAGAGGATGTTTTTACCCTCCCCTGGCTCCAAGGAAGCTTTTGGAGCCTGGGGAGGGTGAAACACAAGCCTACTGGGCCCACCAGAAGTTGGAAATCAGGCTGTTTCTGGTCCTCCAGAGGGCCTCCAGGGGGTGGGGGAAGATGTTTTTGCCCTCCCCAGGCATTGAATTATGGGTGTGGGCACTCACACATGCACAATAGTGTGCATGCATGCTCTTTTGGCACCAAGGGAAATAAAGCTTCACCATCACTGCTCTAAATCATAGCAATGGGGGATTATAAGAATATATTTTCCAAGTCTTTTTTTGATGCTTTGAAGGAGCTGACTAGTGAAAATGAAGGAGCTGACTAGTGAAAATGAAGATGTAGGCTCTATTTTCTACCTGGGGCTTCGTGGCTTAGTCCTTTTGTCATTGGACATTCATAATGTTGCCTTCAGAAGCTGACAACTTAAACCAAAGAGAAATAGAATAGGAAAAAAAGAAATATCCTGGGACTGAGATAACTTGCATTCTTCTTGGAGTGTGTAAAGAAAGAATCAATACTGCAGTGAAGATAATGAAAGCATCTGAGACAGCAAGAAATTGCCTAGCTTTAATAGGTTATTGGAAGTCTTGTTAAAAACATATTTTTTTTTTTTTGCAGTAGACTTCATAAAAGTTCTCCGTTGTCCACTGAGTTCTCAGATTTGTTTGGGGAAATGTCTCATTTTACAATGGTAATCCAGTAAAATGGAATTCACTTTAAATACTTATAGCTCAGAAGCTCAGAAGTAAGATAGAGATTTCCTATTGGGTAATCAAAAACATATTAAGTCTAAAAATAGAAGGTATATTTTTTAATCACAGAAATACCTATTGAACTATTGAAGTATTTTCATGAATTTGGAAACGTGGGGGGAAATGTCCAGAAATTTTCTGGTTATGATTTATGCAATTCTTTTTTCCACTATCTTGCTGATTGCCTTCTTTTATGTCCAGAATTGCTATAAATCACACATAGGTAATTTTCATAATTAGCCTAATATCAACAAAAAAGCCAAAAGAAAGAGACTAGATAAACTAAGACCAAATCTAAAAAGAAGAGAAAATTACAAAGGGATGCTCAGTTCTCCTAAGTGCATATTGAAACATTCACAGGACCATTTAGAAAAATTCTCAATGGAAAGCAGTGCTGATGGGATTCAAAAATTACATATAAATCTGCAGAAGAAGGTATCATCTCAGCTCTCATTTGGTCATATCTGAATTTCAGATGCTTTCTCCATCCCTCTTCAAGTCACCTTCTTCCCTTCTTCATTTCTCCATTCAATTTCTATTATATATTCCCATTAACATGGATCTGAAAAAAATGTTAGGATACCATAAGTACATCCTCTCCATCTATATCCCCTTTAGAATATATGGTTGCTTGGTGTTTTTCCATGGTAATTAACTGGGATTCACAATAAAGAGATATTAAATGCAAATATATAGTTGATACATAGTTTGGTTAGGAATACAGGGTAATTGACATCAAATTCCAATCAAATTTTGTTCTTGTGCATACAAATAATAGGTGGATCTGAATATTAGCAATGTCACTAGCTGATTCACCTATATTATTCTACTACTATATCTTCTAGATCTAAAGAGCTTTTCTTTCTTTCTAGCAGTCATAAACTCTATTTTTAAAAGCTCAATCAATACTATAATCCATCAATTGGTAGAGCTAAATAGAAACCTTTGATTATTCTTTGTTCTGCGACCTGCTGCATCTTTTAATTACTGAGAATTATAAAGGGAAAGGGGATAAATTTGTTAAGCTAATGCCCATAAACATGATTAAATATGTCACTTTATTCTTACTATTGGTTTTCCATTTTTTCTTCTCTTGTTTGCAACAGGAGTAATAAAAACAGCTGAGGCAATCCATTGACAAGCTCAGACTATTATTAAAGGGTATTTATCTACTAATAAAACCCTTTTAATAGTCCTACGGATCTCAATAAGCTCATCAACAAAATGACTAAGAAGTAGGACAAGTCTTTGTTAGAGTTTTAATGAGGAGGAAAAGGAAGATTTCAGCTTTTACTCTAATAATTACACTTTGCTTTCATAAGGCGAATGGGTGACTGAAAAGCTCATCAAGGTATTATTTGAATTTTAGAATCACTATTTGAGCTCTAGTTTAATTTGTGCTTTTGCATTTTTTCCCACTAAAGCAGATTTCCATTAAATAAGGTTTTACCCATTTAATACAAAATCTTTTTAGAAATGTCACTGGATTATTACGGTACTTGTTTCTACTCCATAAAAATATAAGTCTTAGCGTTATTACTAGAGTGAGATTGATGACTGAACAATACAAATCATTTGTTTCTACTTTAGCTAGTATTACACTTTATAAAACAAATATATATATATGGGATGGGTGGGTGAATAAATAACTAGATAGATAGATATAAATAAGAGAGAGAGATGAATATATAATTAGATTTTTTACTAAAATGAAATTTGACTATTTTTAAAATTATTTATATAATTCTAGGGCATGTTGTTAAGGTAATATCTAAACAATAGATTGAATAAAACAATCAAGAAATAAAATGAAACAATTGCAATAAAATTGCAATAAATGGGATTGTAACACACTTTTTATTAATATGTATGAAACAAATCAATACATCAGAATCAGAGAAAAATGTGAGTGAAGAAATGGTCTTCAACAAAGATTGTTTCTCAATAGAGCACTAATGCACAATGATCCATTCAGTACATCTCATTTTTTTAGAGTGATCCTTTAACTCCATCTTAATACCCGTCCCATGCAATTTTTGTTTTATAAAGTTTAATACTACAGTATATATTTCTTAGGGCTCTTCAAAAATGAAGTGAAATAAGTGCTTCAATTCTCACAGGAACAAGGCAACGCTCTGCTGGCCATAAAACACCCCTTCTGTTTTCAGGCTTTCATGAGAGTCTAGAAATGAAAGGGTTTGTATGTGTGCTGTTTTAACATTTGCATTCATTTCAATGGTGCTTCAGGTGTTTGCCCTACAGCCTGATTAAAAGAGAAAGAGAGAGGGGGGAGGGGGGGAGAGAAAGAGACCATTTTAATAAATGGCAGATACAGTAGTTCTGGTGCTGGTGCTTGTACAAGATCCAAAGCAATATTTTGTAGAGATTAATAGGAATGCTTTTCAGAATAGGCTTGGAGTTTTGACTTTATAATAACTTTCATACTAAGGAAAGAGTGTTCCACAATCATATCAAGTCACTATTCTAATAAGCCAGCACTTTCCCTGTCTTGTAATCACATCCTCATTTTTTAGAAAGTTGTCCTAGATACCTTTATCTTTGAGAAAATATTATATGGTTCCTTAAAGGATATTCATTACCACAGTGTAATGAAGCTTAGTTGAATTTATGGGTTTGCCAGTAGCTTGACTATGAGTGGAGTAAATTATCCATACATAAGATTGCAATACTCATTGTGGAACAACCTATTTGTCATTTATTGCCCTTCCATCTCTCTTTCAATAGTTTTCACAAGGCCAAGAAAGGAGTGAGAAAGATCAGCAGACAGCGGAAGTTATTTATTTGTTCAATGGCAGCCAGTATCCTGCAAAAGTAGTAAAACAAACTTAAACTAGAGCCTTTATGGGAATCACTATAGAAAAAAGCTAATTATATCAATTGTCATATCAACCTCTTTCTTTGTAAATATCAATGATTCAAATACTTAACGATGCACTAAAGTGTACCACTATTAGTCTGTTCACCTGGAAGCAAAAGGATAACCAATTCTATCATTGCTTATTAGAATAGAATAACAGAATTAGAAGGGATCGTGAAGATCTTCTAGTCCAACCCCCTGCTTAGGCAGGATACCTTACACCTTACAACATACTTATCCAATCTCTTCTTAAAAACTTCCAGTGTTGGAGCATTTATAACTTCTGGAGGCAAGCTGTCACACTGATTAATTGTTCTAGTTTTAATTTTACTTTATTAAGTTTGTCAAGCATCTATGAGAAAGCAAATATAAATATGAACATAAAATATTAATATATAAGTATAAACAGGTATGGGTATATATAGAGGTGGGCTGGAACAGTGATGTGTGCTTGCACCCGTGGCTCTCAGTGGTAGAGGAGTCCAGTGTGATTTTGCTACTGCACTTGTACAGGTAGCAAAAACGCGCTGAAACACAGGCACACCTGCATCTCCATGTGCGATTTTGCTACCTACCCAGGTGCAGTAGCAAAATCACACTGGACTCTGCTACCACTCAGAACCATGGGGGGGGGAGCACATGTCACTGTTCCACCTTAGCAGCCCACCTCTGGGTATATACATAAGAAATGAGTAAGAATAAATGGAACTATTGGACAGCGATAATAGGCATGCTGATGTGCTTTTGTATGCTTCCTTACAGACCTCTTAGGAATGAGGTGAGGTCCACTGTGTACAGTTTAAAGTTAAAGGTTTGGGGGGGGGGGGGGGTTGAGTATGTAACAACAGAATCAGGTATTGCATTCCAGGCATTGACCATTCTGTTGTTGATGTCATATTTTCTGAAATCAAGTTTGGAGTGATTTACTTTGAGTTTGTATCTATTGTTTGCCCATATATTATTGCGGTTGAAGCTGAAGTAGTCATTGACAGGTAGGATGTTGTAGCAGATGATTTTGTGTACTAAGCTAAGGTCAGGCAGTAGGCGGCGTAGTTCTAGGTTGTCCAGGTACAAAATTTCAAGTCTGGTGGCATAAAGTATTCTATTACAAGCAGAGGAGTAGAATACTCTTCTAGAGAAATACCTCTGGACTCGCTCAGTTGTATTAATGTCTGTTATACATTGGGGAATCCAGGAAGATCTTGCCAACTCTGTTTGTGGGGATTCAGCCACTGGGGTCCTATTAAGATAAATGAAAGATCCAAGAACAAAAGCTTTTTGAGCAGAACAGAAATTAGAAAGAGTGCAAACAAGCAATTTATAATTTATACAGAGGGGACAAGGTTCTTGACACATAATGCTTCTTATGAACTGATGTTGCTTTGATGAAACTTTAGCAATCAACCGTTCTTCTTACTATCAGCAGTTTTTGAAGCTATGACTAAAAGGATTACAGTCTAATATCCCACAAGAATTGGAAACCTACAATTTTGTTACAAACCTACAATTTTGCATATTTTTTTTCATTGTAAGCATAAATTTGGAGCAATTGTTACAGTGAGCTCTGGGGATTAGATCTTTTGAAATGAGTACTCCTAGGTCCTTGTCATATCCCCCCAGTTTGTATTTGGTGTTCTGATTTTTGTTGCCAATGTGTAAGACAGAGCATTTGTTGGTTGAGATTTGAAGTTGCCAATTGTTTGACAATTCTGACACATAGTCAAGATTACTTTGTAGGGCAGCAGTTAAGTGTTGAATGTGCACAGTAACCCTTGAATTACCAATATAATATAAGCTTACCTACAAAATACATTAAACCATCATTTGAATACATAGTTCTACAACATAGTCACACAGACAAACCAGAAATAGCAAAGTAATGAGAGGGGGGTAGAGGGAGAGAGGCAGAAAGAGAAAGAGACTTCTGGCTCCCTCTTATGGCTAATTGCAAAACTAACTCTTAAGGCTATGTTATAATTCATTTAAACATACATTGATAGTTTGATTATATATTGCCAAAGCCAACCAATTATGTACATAGTACTAACATATGTCAGTGGTATTAAATAGTTTTATGTCACCAGTGAAGAGGACGTACAGTAGTTGCTTATAATATGATAACAAAGGTCATTTATGTAAATTAGAAAGAGAGTAGGTTCGTAAATTCTGCCTTGGGAGACAGGGTTTGATAGGGAACTCCTTATTTTGACTACTTGTTGCCTGTTTGACAGAAATGCAGTTATCCATTTGTGCAGTGATCCAGAACTGCCATAAGAGCATAATTTTAACAGTAGTTTGTTGTGTACCACTGAATCAAAGGCTTTGCAGAAGTCTAGGTAAATTGTGTCTATTGCTTTACCTTGGTTGAGCTGTATAGTCCAAATGTTTCTGCCGGGTATGAATTGAAGATTACAGGGCATTTTTTCCTGAAACCAAATAGTTTGTTAAAGAGTAAGTTGTTTGTCTCTAAGTGGATGGTAATGGATTGGCTGATTAAGGATTGATTCCATAACTGTCTGTCAGGAAATTTCTCCTTAATTCTAGATTGCTTTTCTCCTTGATTAGTTTTCGCCCATTGCTTCTTGTTCTACCCTCTGGAGAATAATTTGGAGAATAATTTTATTCCCTCTTCTTTCTGGCAGCCCCTGAGATATTGGGACATTTCTATTATGTCACCCCTAGTCCTTCTTTTCATTAAACTAGACATACCCAGTTCCAGCAACTGTTCTTTATATGTTTTAGCCTCCAGTCCCCCATTTTTAAGATTAATCTTCCTATGCTACAAGATGGTTCATTCCTGTTTATAGAAACAAGTGAAATGTTTATGTAAATATTTCAGTATGTGTTAGATCAACACAGTTCTTCCTGTATTGAGAGAGGAAAATAGGTGCATTTTTAGACTATAATTTCCAAAAGCTCAAATGAATTCATGGTATAGGAAGTGAGATTGTATTACTAAACATCTGGAATTCAAGTATCATACCCAAGAAACAGTAATATAGTTATTGCTTCTTTATTTTATTATTATTAACTAATAAATTGCTTTATTAGTTTGGAATTTTAAAAAATATAACAGTTCATACCAAGCTGTTTTGAACAAACTTTATTCTAAACCTGGTTACCCCTGAATACACTTAATTGGCTTGTTCTTAATTGAATCTCTGCTCTGCTGGGCACCATTCAAGGATGTTTGGCTCTTTAAATGGTAAACACTGATCTGTCCATAGACTATAGTCACACAGATTGAAAAGTAAAGTGCCTATTTTAAACTTATACTTATTTCATGTAACATTGGCAACCTTCAGTTTCGAAAGACTATGGCATTGTGCTCTGGAAAGAGTTCCTAAAACAGCATCTAGTGTGGCTAAAAAGGTCAATCCGAGAGTGGCAATTCCTTCCACACTGAGGGCAGATCCATTCTATCCCTTGCCCATCCCCTGGATTTTGCCAAACAAATGTCTCTTTGAAATAGAGAAGGCCATGCTGTGTCTTTTATACTGTCAATTATAGGTGACAGTCATGAACTCCTGTAAAACCAACAGAGTGATGATTTCGCTTGAAAACCTTGGCTAATATTTTCTGTCAATACATTCTGAATTATTAAAAATGTTCTTGTTTCTTTTATTTGAACACAGATGACTTATTCATAGCTTGGCAATTTATTCTGATTCCCAGGGCAGCTATCTGGAATAATATATAATGTTCTACTTTATAGCATATCTTGAAATTTTGAATATGCAAAGAAGTTGTAGGGTTATTAATAATGAAAAAATGGCATTATTTTATTTATACTTCTATTAGAAATGGTATTATTTTATGTATACTTTTATTTTATACATATTTTATATAGAAGAAAAAGGTTGAATTTAACACTGATATAAAAAAGAATTTTTTATGTGATTAAAATGGATTAGCTAATCTTAAAGGCAAAATCTCCATACACACGCACATACACAAACACACATACCATCTTTTGATGACTGGATAGCATGCTTAATGCACATACAATGATGCAATTATTTGAGTGGATTAACTTAATGAAGATGTACTTTCACTGCAATTGTTAATTGAAAGAGATGATCACAAAAGCAATACATCATGGGGTATTTACATCTTTGTATTTGGTTGTAATATCTTTGTATTTGGTTGTATTTGGTTGGTTGGCATATAAATCCAAATAATATATGAATAAATAAATCATAAAGTTGTTCAGAAAACCAACAAAGAATGCTTTACCTTCATAAGGCAATTAGCACAGAGACTATCAGTAAATCCATCATTGCTATAATGCTAATAAAACTGGTGGTAATGGCTATATTTCACCTGTACTATCAGTGGAAATTTCCTTTGAATAGCAATTACCAAGAATGCCAGGAGCACCCTCTTGCCTTAATGTCTTCCTTGTGGCTTTCTACTGAACACAAATGGACTTTGAAGGAATAGAATGCTGACCTAATTGGCCATTATTCTGAACTATCATTGGTCTTATGTTCTTACCATTACATCTTTATAATGCCAGACATGAATATTACAGCCAGGTGATTTGGTCCAAGATGATCTGATCTATAGTAATCTTCCAAAGAAGGAAGGTGGAAAAAAAGAATGATGGTTTAGTTCCCAGAAATTACAAGTAAGGAGAGAATTTCTTCCCTCTACTTTAAAATAAGAATGAATTATCTAGGTTAATTTAAAAAAAAAATCAAACAAAAATACCAGCAGTTCTTACTTAATCATCAGTCACTTAGTGATCATTCATTATGACAAACCACTTTACAACCACCAGTTTCAGAGTTCCAATGACCACACCCATCCTACAACTACTATATGTGATATCATTTTAGGTACTTGGCACACAGTTTCCCACTGTTACGTAAACATAATTTTTTATTGGGTTCTTTTTCTGGTTTCCTATGTTTACATTTCATTTCTGGCAAAAAAAATGCTCATTGGGTAAAACAAATTTGCTTAACAACCACCATATTTTCCTAATGACTATGGTGTTCAATTAAGAACCATCACAAAAAATGTCATACAATCAGGCATGGTTCTATGGTGACCAGCTTAATGACAGCCATAATTATAGGTGACAGTGGAGAACTACTTCTAAAACCAACGGAGTGATGATTTTGCTTGAAAACCTTGACTAATATTTTCTGTCAACAGAGTCTGAATTTTTTTAGAAAACTTTCTTGTTTCTTTTATTTGAACACAGATGAGTTATTCAATTTATTCTGATTCCCAGGGCAGCTATCTGGAATAATATATAGTGTTCTACTTTATTGAATATCTTGAAATTTTGAATATCCAAAGAAGACATAGTTGTAGGATTATTAATAATGAAATAAATGGTATTCACGAAGAAAAGTATGGCTGAAATTCTTAGCAGCCAAGTGATATTTATGATTGTTTTGTATTATTTTATTTTAAGATGCATTGCTATGTTTAAATCATGTACTGTTGAGAAACAGAAACAATAGGAGAAAATATTGATGGATGACATGCTGACTTGGAAATTGTGGCAGTTGAAGTCCACACGTCTTAATGTTACCAAAGTTTAGAAACATTGATATAGATTAGTATCTCCTTAATTCTCTATCCTACAATAAACACTTGTGTCTTGGGAAATGCATTAAAGTTATAATTATATGGTAGGAGTCATACAAGCATTTCAATCATATCCTCAGCATATGGAGAGGAATCTACAAGTTTGTTTTTTAAATACCTATTTTTGGCTTCTGTTGTTGACAATTTCACAAATATCTGCCATATTTGGTCCTCTGCAGCTAATGTTTCTATGGTAAAAAAGGGGATACATTCTGTGGGAGCAGACTGGGAAAACCTAGAATTAAACTGACATGACTTCAAAACAGGGATAATGGATATATATCAGCTGCCTTGAAATTTTAATAGCTGGAATGTCAAAGGTCTTTCATTTGGCATTTTCCATCGGAGTGTCCTGCCTACTCACTATACATATCAATATAAGCTTCCTTTTATTTCTTTGGAATCATGAATGGGGAAATGGGGTAAACTATTTTTTATTGGACTCATACTGCACAGAAATATGCATATGTGGAATATCATTTTCACAGTCCTTTATGACCCTTTCCTAAATCCACCCCAGTATAGTGGGAGTATAGGAGGAGCCGGGGTGGCGCAGCAGGTAGAGTGCTGTACTGCAGGCCACTGAAGCTGACTGTAGATTTGAAGGTCAGCGGTTCAAATCCCATCACCAGCTCAAGGTTGACTCAGCCTTGCATCCTTTCAAGGTGGGTAAAATGAGGACCTGGATTGTGGGGGCAATAGACTGGCTCTGTTAAAAAGTGCTATTGCTAACATGGTGTAAGCTGCCCTGAGTCTAAGGAGAAGGGCGGCATAAAAATTGAATAAATAAATACAATAAATAAATAGCTATATGTGTTAGGAAAAAGTCCCACAGAACCAATGAGGGTTTTTTGTTGTTACTGTTATTGTTGGTTCAGAAATGGAAAAAGGAGGCTCCATCATTTTTTCCTCTCCACATATTCTGCACCTTTCAAAAATTCCATCTCTAGGATACATGCTATTTTTATTTCAATTTATCCTATCCACAAAGTATTCCTGAATAGGAAAGGGTTCAAAATGTTGTAATAAACCAAATGAATGTAATAACATTAATAAACGAGAAATTAAGAAAACTGAGCTTTCAACAAATGTTCGTTTTTAAAGAAAACCGAAATATTTTCAGAACTTAGGGGGCAAAGTGAATGTTTGCTTTGGCATTGAAAACAGACACCAGTCTTTTCTCTTTTGCAAGAGCATTCTAAAATCAGTCACACACCAAACTCTCTTTTCTAAATACAGATCATATTTCTCTGGTCATGGTCCTCAGGCCGCTAGTGATACCTTTGGGAAGTGTATGTTGTTAAATCATTCTAGCATTCCAAAATGCCAAGGTGAAAATAATAGTTGCAAAGGTGGCCCAGTGATAGCTTAGTCCTTCATGCTGACTACCTGTGACACTTTATGATGATTGTGTCAGCCATGCAACAACACTGATGTGATAGACAGCCATGTGGCAATTTTCCATGTTTCACATGCCAGTTTTTAGAAACATTTATTTTACAGATTGGAAATGTCAAGTAGCATGAAATAGAAGTATAGTAATTCACATATCACCTGTAATGTTTGTGAAGTATACCTACATTGCACAGAATGGATGTTGCAGGATATTAAATCAGTGGCTTCTCTGAGCAGTTGCCATAGGTTTAGACCTTCTCTGATTTATATGTCTTCCTGGAATTTGATCTCTACTTTTATAGCCCTAATTCTGATGGCATCTCTTTGTGACCAGTAATTTCTTTAGATTTTCTTATGATGGTTTATGCCAGTGCTGGCTTCTAAGATAGCAACAGAGTGGGTTCCTACCAGTTTTAACTGGTTCTTTAGTAGTTCCATGATAATGCCATGGAGCTGGTTATGTTGGTGTCTTCCTGGGCACTGCCATCTTGGATTTTGCTTCTACACATGTGCAGAAACTATTTTTTTTATTGCTATGTGCATGTGCGGCATGATCCTGAGTGAACTTTCAGCAAAAGGATTCAGAACCCAGCTGTGGATAGCAACTACAGGAAAGTATAAGAGCCTAAGGACAATGGGATAGTAAAACAAATAGGGAGAAAAAGTAATATGAGCCGGGGTGGCGCAGCAGGTAGAGTGCTGTACTGCAGGCCACTGAAGCTGACTTGTAGATCTGAAGGTCAGCGGTTCAAATCTCATCACCGGCTCAAGGTTGACTCAGCCTTCCATCCTTCCGAGGTGGGTAAAATGAGGACCCGGATTGTGGGGGCAATAGCCTAGCTCTGTTAAAAAAGTGCTATTGCTAATATGTTGTAAGCCGCCCTGAGTCTAAGGAGAAGGGCAGCATAAAAATCGAATAAACAAACAAACAAACAAACAAACAAATAAATAAATAATCAGGTTAACAGAAAGAATAAGAAGATATGTAAAAAGGTATCTCTATCACAGATGAATTCCAGAGATTCAATTTAAAATGTTATTTAACAACTTTTTGTTAAAATATAAAATGGAAGATCAGCTTGTAAAATGGAATGTGACCAGCTGGAATAAAATTTTTGGATATAAACTTGGATAAATAGGGTGTAATATGGCAAAAAATTACAAGCTGGCCAAATTAGCAACATACAAGGAAAACTTATATAAAATGTATTTCAGGTGGCATCTCCCACCAGCACGATTGGCACAAATGTATCTCAAATTCAAACCAAATTGCTATAGATGTAAAGAAAAAGCAGGAACTTATTTTCATATATGGTGGACATGTCCGCATATTAAGAAATTTTGGAATAAAATACAAAATTGGCTAGAGGAAATGACAAAATTGGAAATTAATAAAAAAACCAGAGCCTTTTTTATTAGGAATAATAGATCAAAAAAATGAAAAAAAGCAGTATTATATAATATTGCATACACTAACAGCAGCCAGAATCACAATAGCACAATATTGGAAACAAAGGGAATTATCAGATGATTATACATTAATAAAGAAAATTATGGACTGTGCAGAAGCAGACATGTTTGTCGAGGGATGGATTTTTAATTAGGTAGACTCGGCAGGCAGGAATCAAAGTAAAACAAACTTTATTTAGAAAAACAGAAAGTAAAATAGAGTGTGCCAGGAGCGACATTTTATCAGCAGCTGTAACATGGCTGAACACAGAAGAATACAGATTGGAATGCATGCCTACGTAAGCAGGCGGATGTGACATGTAGGAAAGATAAGAATTGTGGGAGTGATGTATAAGGGGGTGTGATTAGAGGGGAAAACACACATTAACTCTTTAACTACTGAATGTCTCTGTTGGCAATTCTCAGCGTGACAATGTTGACATTAAAATTAAATAATAAAAAATTCAGACTATTACAAAACTTGGAACACATTTTATGAATGGTTAGAAACAAGGAAAGAACAAAATTAGCATTTAATTATGAATCAGACATAAGAATAAGGATAATGTTATTCAAATAATAACCTTTTAAATATCGATAATGAATTATTTGATTTGTATTAATTGAGATATTGCAATACTGATTGACACAAGGTGGTAAAAAGCAGAACAAACATGTATATCAATTAAATAACAATTTTTGTTTTTCAGTCTTACCGTCTGTAAAAGCTGTAAAAATGACTATGGAGATAATGTGTTTAATGGACGAGAATATTTTAATTTGAATATTGTGTGTGTGTGTGTGTTTATGTGTATGTAGTGTTTATTTTTTTCTCTATATATTTTTTTTTAATGTACATACTTCAATAAAAATTATTTTTTAAAAAATAATAAAATGCTATGCAGAAGTGAAATGAGTTACGCCCTTTTATTTCCCTTAATAATGAGTTTGCATCCCTGGAAGAGGAGATTACAATACAAAAAAAAATGGGATGCAAAATAAGTTACACCTTCCATCCTTCTGACCTTTAGTAAGGACCTGAAGACCTGCCATTACCAGCTGCTTGGGGCCCTAATGGGAGGTGGTTGACAGAGTATGAGGAGATTCCATCTTCCCCCTTCCACATCCTGTTCCCTTCATCTCCATCTTTTTAATAGTAATTTTTATTATGGTATTACTAGAAATATTTACTCATTAGTTTTATTGGCTTTTAATGGTGTAAGCCTCCCTGGGTCTCCTCAAGGTGGGATGGGCAGCAAATAAATCTAATAAATAAATACCTACATGGATTCAAATTTGGTCTTGTTTACTAACAATACAAGAAGTAATTTCAAATATATGAGTTGCTAATGGCTGCTAAGAAAAAGTAGATATGTTAAGATCATCACAAGGAAAAGGTAAAAATCACAAATGTAATCATAATGGTGGTTGGGAAGAGAAAGGAGACAATAAAATAAAATGGAATGGAATAATTTTCTTCTTCCCTCATGGACTGTTTATACAGGTTGCTGAGGTCATTCGTAAATTCAGTATCTTGCAAACAACCAAAATGATGCTGCAGTTTGTTTTGAATAGCAATAGCACTTAGACTCATATACTTTACAGCCCTCTCTAAGCAGCTTACAGACTCAGCATATTGCTCCCAACAATTTGGGTTCTTATTTTACCCACCTTGGAAGGATGGAAGACTGAGTCAGCCTTGAGAGCTTAGAACTACGATGCCTAAAACACGATCTAAGTATTGCCCACAAGATCATATGCTGCAACGTCCTGCCTGTCAATGACTACTTCAGCTTCAACCGCAACAACGCAAGAGCACGCAACAGATTCAAACTTAATGTTAACCGCTCCAAACTTGACTGTAAAAAATATGACTTTAACAATCAAGTTGTCAAAGCGGGGAACTCATTACCGGATTCAGTAGTGTCAACCCCTAACCCCCAACATTTTTCCCTTAGACTATCCACGATTGACCTCTCCAGGTTCCTAAGGGACGTACATAAGCGCACCAGTGTGCCTTTCGTCCCCTGTCCAATTGTCTCTCTTTTATCTCATATATCTTTTCTTCCTTTCATATATCTTCTCCTCTATTTTTATATCTTTTCTTCTGTCCTTTACTTTATATATATATTACTACATGTCTATTCTCTTCAATATGTATTGTGTATTGGACAAAATAATAAATAAATAAAAATAAAAGATTTGAACTGCCAAATTGTAGGCAGTCAGCAGTCAGCAGAAATAGTCTGCAGAACTGCACTATAATCACTGCATCATGGTAGCTCATATGAATGAGATCCATAATGAAACATGACATAATATAAAGACATGCTGTGGGTCCTGTCAACCCAATTATTTTGTCTAACAGGGCCCAAGACAAGGACCTTCGCTGTTGTTTTTCGTGCCCTCCTGAACATCTTAACCCTCAATGTGAGGTTGGCTGCATAAGGTCTGGTTATGCCAGTTGGCTTGGGGTCCCAAAATCGAGGATTGAACAGCAGCAGATCGTACTTCCTTCCACCCTGCCTGCCCACCCCATTAGATTTTAATGTTTATGTTTAATATTTATGTTTTAATGTGCACATATCAATATACTTTTTATTATTGTAAGCCGCCCAGAGTTACCCTGTGGTAAGTTGGGTGGCTAATAAATGTTATAAATAAATACAATTAATAAATAAAGGGCAAGCAATTTAGCATTTATTTATTTTTGGCTCAGTTTCAGGATTCTATTATTTAGATTCTACCAATCTAAAACATATTCTATGCATTCCCATATATTTTGGAAATAAAATAATTGAATTATTTTTAGGTGCAACATTTTGCCATTAATGATTCTTAGAATGAAAGGCTACTGTATATGAAGAGATTGCACATTATTCCTGTTTTCAAAGATGATTATATTTCTGTGATGCTAAAACACAATACAAGAAATTGCCAGAGCTCATAATTAATTCACTTGAAATATAGAAAATAGATTGTTCAATCATTCCCAAGGATATGAAATACAGTTTTTCTGAGTGAAAAAAGAAGGGCAGAAGGCATTCACAGGAAAAGAAAAAGAAGTGTTAGAAATGGGCCCTGAAGGACATTTGATCCTCTAAACTCCACCACCACGCTGAATAAAACAAAAATATTATATAGCCTGAAGGCATTAAAAATGATGTTGATAGAAAATGCAGCTGCCACAGAATTACTGAATACTTTAAACACCAATAAAAAATGGAGAGCAACAAGCATCATTTGATTTATTGAAGAATATAACAGATTCATAGTGGAGCAAGTTTAAGGCCACCACTTTAAAATAATAATGATAATGATAATGATAGTGATAACTATAATGATAACGACAACAACAAGAGTAATTCAATTCCAAGTCTCAGGAATAAAGATCACATCAGGAGATTGTTGCACAAGATGTAGGAAAACAATGACAAAGTTATTCAAGAGAAGCAACAATCCATAGTGCTTGTGAATTTGGCAACTTAATCAATAAATTCTTTTAGTAGGCAGCAAATAGATGCTATGAATTCAATGATTAACATGAAAGAGTAGAATTTCTCACAATTAAGAATGAACTATTGGAGGACAGCATTCAAGGGGACAAATGTTTTAGGGAAAAGAAACAGTCTGTAATTTCTCAACATTCCCTGTGTCAATTCTTCATCTGAAACATTATTCACTAAATTACAGAATGAAGTTGAAAACGTTTCCCTGCTATTTTGGGAGGAAAGATTCCTTCTTAATTTTCATTTCAAAATATGGTAATTATAATTGTTGAGAAACCCTGGACGTTATCTTAATGTAACCCTTTCAAAACAGAAGATAGCCTTCAATGGGGTAAACCCAAAGGATAGCTGGAAGCGTTGGCTTTCATTATTTTATATGCAACATCAGTAAAGTCACTCTTTGTTTAAGCAATGCTCTCTAGCACACAATTTATTTTAAACACTGCACTTTGGCTGTAATTAATAGTTATCTCTCTCTACTGAGATAATCCCATCAACTCAGGAAATAGTTTTCTGAATGAGGCCTTACTTAACTGACATCCCATCCCTTACTGGTCCATACATATGCAGTGGTTGCAGCAGAGGTTAAATTCAAAATTTTCCCCTACCGGTTCTGTGGACGTGGCTTTGTGGACATGGCAGGGGAAGGATACTGCAAAAGCCCCATGCCTCCCCACTCCTGGGGGAAAGATATTGCAAAATCTCCATTCCAACCCCACTCTGGGGCCAACCAGAGGTGGTATTTTCCGGTTCTTCAAACTACTCAAAATTTCCGCTTTAAATAAATATTAGATTTGCCCGCCAAAATGCTTGCCTCTTCTCATAACATGTAATTTGAAGAATAGTTGGTGGATTACATAAGAATCCATTTAGATTTCATGGTTACTATTGATAATATGTACCATTTTCAAAGGTTCACTCCAAAATTATCATTCAGAAAAAAACCATTTACTTACTGGGAAATAATGTTAGTGCAGTAACTTAAGCAAAAGTGGCTCTATAAGCAAATTATCAAAGATAAGAAAAAAAATTATCACAATGGAATATACTAGGCCAGGGGTAGGCAAAGTTGGCTCTTCTATGACATGTGGACTTCAACTCCCAGAATTTCTGAGCTAGCATGATTGGCTCATGAATTCTGGGAGTTGAAGTCCACAAGTCATAGAAGAGCCAACTTTGCCTACCCCTGTACAAGGCAGTCATTCAGAGTTAGTTAGAAGATGGGCAGCTATATAAAAGTATTAATTACATCCATCCATCCATACATGCATAAATATGTCAACTAGACTAGACTAGACTAGACTAGACTAGACTAGACTAGACTAGACTAGACTAGACTAGAATAGAATAGAATAGAATAGAATAGAATAGAATAGAAAGAATTCTTTTTTGGCCAAGTATGATTGGACACAGAAGGAATTTGTCTCCGGTGCATAAAAATAAGAAATTCTGTGTAAGAATTTGAAAACGCAATTATGTCATCAGGCTTGGGGTCATTAGACCCCAGCCTCTGCCCAATGAATGTATTCAATGTGATGGTATGTATGTGACAGTTTGATTTTAAATGTTTAATTTTTAAGATAATTTTTAATTTAACTAGTCTATTAATTGGCTTAGAAATGTTTTATATATTGTATCTTTTTATCAAAATGTTGTAAGTCGCCCCGAATCCACGGAGAGGGGCAGCATATAAGTCAAACAAACAAACAAACAAACAAATAACCTCCCAGTGTAAATACAAGCAATAAGTGATAGATTAACAAATATATAAGTTGTAAATAATTACAATTCAGGTTTTTTGGGGTAGATCACTGTAGATTACCATAAAAATGGCCAGGTTCCTTTCACTCTTCAGATGTGTGAGAATTAGTCTTGGCAATTACTATATTCAACAATGACTCACTGGATTGAAACAGATCTTGATATTCTGTAGAAGACCTGCTGATTTGGCCTTCAGTAATGGTTGCAGATGTTAAGGATTTTATTACCCACTTAAGATAATAGAAAGTCTCAGGCAATAATTTGATACCTCTTAAATTAATTAAGAATAACCAAGTCTGGTGGGTAATTCTCTTCTCTGTGTTTTTTTCCTCCAGCCATAAATAATCATGGTTGCATCTCTAAACAGTACATTAGATTGCTAGAATAAATGTATATGTATACATATATATGCAGACAAACAGGCATAGATATATATTCCAACTTACATTTTTGCTGATAAAGAAATAAAGGGAGACTAATATAGATCTATTTCAAGCTATTTAGCTCTCAGCAGCTAGCCATACCCTTGGCCTGTTTGCCTTGTTAGGCAGTGGTTTTAACTTCTAAGTTCTCCTCCTTTATCAACTGTGCCAGGAGGGATTAAATGTTTTTCTGTCGAGTCACCTAGTATACCCAAATATGAAAGGGAGCATACTGCTTACATATACATACATACACTATATAGTACATATACACATATTTACAGGAAGCAAAGGGATTAGCTAGAACAGAAAAATCATTTAGAGGAGAAAAGGTCACGAGCAGTGTCTAATCCTTCAATTCTTAATAGAGAAATATTCTATCTGTTGTATAATTTTCTTGTACATATCTGTATTGATTTTAAGATAGCACATTATTTTATTCATAAAAATAAATTCTGAGAGAGATTGGATGCTTCTTCAATTGACCAATACTGGCTACTTCTAATTCATAATCGAAAACACAAAGCTTAAGGTCAAACATAATCCCCAGGGACATTTAACATATGTTCTACCAAAAAAAAAAAGGGAACTAAACTAAACTGCATCCAAGTCCTTATTCTTTAACTATCATTTGTCTACAGAAACAACTTGGTAGTAGTTGGATACCTAGCTAATTTGGATTTTCATTCTTCTAAATTAAGAAAGAGAAAATTTGTTTCCACTCTGTTAATTTCAGATGAGTTAGTTATATCATCAAGGACATCTACAGATTACATAAAATCTCTAAGAGGATAAGTTAAAAATGTACTGTCGCGATATCAAAGCCAACACTTTTAAGAGGAGACCTGCCATCTAGATTGGCACACAACTGAACAGGTAACCTCCTTTAAGTATTTGGTACTGAGTTTTCATATATCTGGTAGTATGAAATTCCATGCCTTTTAGAATGAATGCTCAACTGAATATACTTGCCATCCTTAACTGCTTGCTAACAAAAGGGGTGATTATATACCTATTGTTTCCAAATTATTTAAAGCAAAAACAAAGTCTACATTTTTTAAATATTGCAATGCAGATTTTTCATTATATTTATTTATTTATTTTATTTATATATTTGTCAAACAATTATATTATGGTAGTTACTGTATAGTATGTGTGTATCTGATGAAGGCAAATAAGCCCAAAATAGATCTATAGTAGTCTCCCTTCCTTTTCATTATCAGCAAAAATATGTTACACGCACACACACACACATACATACATATAGATAAAGTGGTACCTCTACTTACGAGCTTAATTCGTTCCATGATCAGGTTTGTAAGTAGAAAAGTTCATAAGTAGAGGCAATTTTTCCCATAGAAATCAATGTAAAAGTGAATAATGCATGCAAACCCATCCCAAAACTCACCCCTTTTTGCCTTATTACCGCCAGCATTCGGATCCTTGTTTGGGGGCAGCTGGAAGAGGCAGGGGGAGGGTAAATACAGTGGAGGCTGCCCAGAGGGAGCCTCATGGATGTATTGAAATGCACAGGAAGCTTCCTGGCACCCGCCTTCCTAGTCCTGAAATCGCCTTGCAAGGAAAGGAGGCAACGACGTCCCTGCGGGTGAAGATGGAAGGAGAAAGTCCCTTCTGGACAGGAGGGAGGGCTAGACGATGCCCAGGGGTGGAATGCCAAGGTGGCTTGTGTCCCAATGGGAAAAGATTCCTTCTGATTTGTTTTCACTATCGCTGGGATCGCTGCTCCTTCTTAGTGACTTTTTTCTTTTCTTTCATTCGGTTAAAAACAACACCCTTCATTTATTCCTTCTTTCCTCTTTCCCTCTGTCTCTCCGACCATCTGGGCTTTTTGAGTGAAGGAGGCTGTTTATTTTCTTTCTCGGAGTTTGGGAAGGTAAGCTCCGAGAAAGAAAATAAACACACATGCATAAGCACATTCACCTTTCTTCCTCCCCCAATCCCCTCAACTCCTGCTCCGGGCTGTATAATCATCAGATCAAAGTTTGAGGAGTGTTTGTTTTTCAGAAAGCACCTGGAACAAAGGAAAAAAACCCCACCCCACTGTGGGGTTTTAACGGAGATGTTAATGAATGTTCCACCGGCTCTTAAAAGGGTGCCTTTTCTGTTTTAGGAACAAGTTGGTTTGTTTTCACCAAAGAGAACCTTGCAGCTTCGAAATGTCTCTTTTCTCTCCTTCTCTTTTCCTTTGTGCCGCTCAGATGGAGGCTTTCCAAGGGCTTTTAAAAGCATTAACACCTCCATTCTCCTAAGGTCGAGGTTGAAGGAGAAGAACGGCAGCCTAGTCACTGGCGAGATATTTTTATTACAAAGTAGCTGGACAGGGGTTTGCATTGGGAACTTTCCCCACTCCTCAAACTTTGACCTGATACAGCCCGGAGCAGGAATTGAGGGGATGGGGTGGTGGTGAAAGAAAGGTGTGTGTGTTTGTATGTGTGTGTTTATTTTCTTTCTTGGAGCTTTCCTTCCCAAGCTCCGAGACAGAAAATAAACACAGCCTCCCTCACTCAAAAAGCCCAAATGCTCAGATTGGCAGAGGGAGAGAGGAAAGGAAGAATAAGAGAGCGCATGTGCAGTAAGAAAGGGCACGCACCCGGGCTCGGGTTCATAAGGTGAAAATGTTTGGTAAGTAGAGGCAAAAAAATCTTAAACACCGGGTTCATATCTCAAAAAGTTCATTAGTAGAGGCATTCATAAGTAGACGTACCACTGTATATATGTTTTCGTAGATTTTCACGGGTACAGATATGAAGGTCTTGGCATATTCAGGTTTATTCCCATTTAAGTTTCAGAGTTTTCCTTATCAACAAACGTATCCCAGCCATGAAACTGAAACCAGACCCAGAACAACACAGGACACCACCACCAATCACCCTTACCAGATCCACCCTATAGACAAAATACAACCACCACCCAAAGCCAAACCACAGCAGCACCTCCAACTGCTGCAATCCCCTCTGACACACACACAAAGCAAACTGGCACACACCATAAACACATGACCAGACCACAAACTCGCAGCCAAACCAAAACCCAGGATGTTACACTACAGACAAACATTACTAAACAGTTGACTAGTCTGCAGGCTCCAACTGATACAAATACTCAGGATATCATCCCTAATCCCCAACACAGCTTGCAACAGCTGAGCCAGAACTCCACACCCACCCACCCGTATTTATAGAAGGAATGCTTTGATATGTATGTATGTAAGTATGTAAGTATGTAAGTATGTAAGTATGTAAGTATGTAAGTATGTAAGTATGTAAGTATGTAAGTATGTAAGTATGTAAGTATGTAAGTATGTATGTATGTATGTATGTATGTATGTATGTATGTATGTATGTATTTATTTATTTATAAATGAAGAGGAGATAGCCATCATGAATAGTGTTGGGCGAACCCAACAAAGTTCGGGTTTGGCAAACTCACCTGAACTTTGCTGTAAAGTTCGGGTGAGTTCGCCGAACTCGAACAGGAGCAGCACCGCTGCAGCATCCTTTTCCGTAAAAATAAACATGGAGGTGGGGAATTCCCCACCTCCTTTTGCTTCCTTTTATTTTTACGGAAAATGATGCTGCAGCGACGCTGCAAGCAAAAGGAGGTGGGGAATCCCACTATGGGATTCCGGGGGCGGAACTTTGAAATCACAGAGACTCTTTCCTCCCTGTTTTGGCCGGCCAGGAAGGAGTCTCCGTGATGTCAAAGCCCCGCCCCCGGAATCCCATTGTGGGATTCCCCACTCTCCTCCCTTTTTAAAAAAGTTCAGGTTTGGGTTCGGTTTGCTCAACACTAATCATGAACTCTAGAACATTTAAAATTTATTTAAAACTACTAAAAAGTTATTGAGCTTTTGTCAATCCCTATTGACTTCATCAGAGTATTAAAATCACCTGAAAATTGGTTCTAAAAGCTTGAAAGACAAAACCTCTGCTCCTGGTGACCGACCCAGATTGGTTCCTGAAACAAGGAATAACTTATGAGCCTCAGATGTTTTCTATTATCCTTAAGTAGCTCATAAACCTTATATGGACTGATTCTTGAGGTGAAGGAAAGCACAATTAGCATTGTTGGGGAAATGGCAGTGAAACAGATATGCCTTCAGATTTATTAATGCTGTACTCCAGTTAGTAAAAACAACAACAGGAAAACCACTAAAAAAACCATTTATCAACTTAGTGGCTCTCTCAAAGGAAGTAATTACTTCTATATTTATAGACTGTATGTCATAAATACCTTATGAAAAACATTGCATTATGAAAAACACTGCGACAAAGCTATAATGTTTGGCATATGGGTGAAATTTAATGAAATATTTTGTCTGACTCATATTCCAATTAAGAATTCAACTGTCAGAAGAAGATAATATTTTATCTATTGAAAACCACATAATTTAAAAAATTGGATTTAATAAATAGGCATAATTTCCTGCATTCCCTTTCTTTCTCTCATTTGAACTCTGAAAATGAATATCTTAATTGGCTACTTTTCTCTCTATTTTAGATGCTTTCTGCTTTTTTCATTTGCTTGCATACCTTTTTTTTTTGTCCTCTAGTTATAACAGCATGAAAGATGAAGAATGAGATTCCAGTCAAAGCTCTACTTCCAATTTCCATCATATTTAGTTAAAATATGCAAAAATTCTATGTATGGAAGAATTGTATGTATTGCTGATTATTATAGAGTATAAATCTTAGATTCTAAGACAACAGGTATTAATCCACATTCCCTTCAGGAATTTATTCTCCAAAATGTCATGTAAGCAACGTTACTTACAAAGGCAGGGTTTGGATAATCCATAAAAAAACCCCTCCAAGCTAATTCGAGAGAAGAAAAAAAGTCTTGTTAAAACTATTTTCTTTCTCTTGAACATGCTTGAATATCTTGCTTAAACAACTATATAATTACCATAATTTGTTCAGTTAAAAGTAAGAAAGCCCCAAAGAGAAATGCAAATTTAGATTGTATCAGTACATGAATATCCCTATAGAATTATACAGCAGATTCTTCTTTCCTCTTCAAGAGCGTTGGAAATCTCAATGGATGACCATTAGTGATTCCATGGAATCCAGGACGTGATCACCTTGGCGTCCTTGGCAACCTGCCAGTGATGTCAAAGCTCCCCCCCCCGGAATCTCTTCGTGGGAGGGATTCCCCAGCTCCTTCAAAGGGAGGTCTTCATGTAAAAATGAACATTGTTATTTTTACAAAAAAGGACACTGCAGCAGCGCTGCAAGCAAAGGGCAGTCCTTTCACGTAAAAATAAACATGTTTATTTTTACGTGAAAGGACCGCCCTTTGCTTGCAGTGCCACTGCAGTGTCCTTTCACGTAAAAATAAACATTGTTATTTTTACGAAAAAGGACACCGCAGCGGCGCTGCAAGCAATGGGTGGTCGTTTCACGTAAAAATAAACATGTTTACGTGAAGACCTCCCTTTGAAGGAGCTGGGGATCACCGGCAGGTTGCTAAAGATGCCAAGATGATCACTTCCTGGATTCCATAGAATCCAGGAAGTTATCACCTTGGCGTCCTTAGCAACCTGCCGGTGACGTCAAAGCTCCGCCCCCGGAATCTCTTCATGGGAGGGACTCCCTGTTCAGGTTCGAGTTCGGGTTCGGTTCGGGTTCGGCCGAATTTTGCATAAAATTCGGCCAAACTTGCCGAACCCGAACATCATTGGGTTCGCCCATCACTAATGACCATATATAAGGGAGACAGGAGGTTAGACTACTGGGCAGAGGTCTACTCCATACATAGTAGAGTTTCATTTCCATGCATTCACATCAGTAGCGGGTTCCAACCCGTGCATGCACAGAAGCAAAATCTCATCGGATACACACACACACACACACATGCGGAGCTGCATGTGCAGTGCACTAGCAGTCCTGGGAGCAGCAAGCCCCACCTGATTCTCATATGTTGTTATTCTGTCTTCTATTCTTATCAGCAATCTTCATTTCTGTCACAGAAGAACTGTACGCACCACTAATTTCAGCAGAAGAATCTGTAAGTATCCATCAATGTCAAATAGAACCATACAACCCAGACTGTTGATACATGCAATCCTCGACTTACAACCAAAATGAAGCCCAAAATTTCTGCTGCTAAGTGAGACATTGGTTAAGAGTGAATTTTGCCCCCTTTTACGATATTTTTTGCCACTGTTGTTAAGTGAATCATTCCAGTTGTTAAATTAATAACACGGTTGTAAATTGAATCTGGCTTCCCCATTGCCTTCACTTGTTTCACCATTGACTTTGCAAAAACTGATCTTAAGACCCCCCCCCCCCAGGACACTGTAATTATCACAAATATGAACCAGCTGCCAAACATCTGAATTTTGATCATATGACCAAGGGAATGCTGCAACAGTTGTAAGTGTGAAAAACAGTCATAAGTCACTTTTTTCAGCACTGTTGTTAACTTTAAACAGTCACTAAATGAACAGTTGTAAGCAGTGTTCTCTCTAAATTTTTTTTGGGGCGGGCGGAAAAGTATAGTGTCTGAGCGACAGTCCCTTCGGGACTGGGTGACACAGAAATAATAATAAAATTTCCCTCTCGGCTTCTGGGCAGGTTTGGAAAACTCTGAGTTGATGATGATTTTTAAGTGAGCGATTGCTCACTGCTCAGCTTAGAGGGAACTATGGTTGTAAGTCAAGGACTACCTGTATTAGAATAATAGTAAATACTATTAAAGCAAGTCAAGTATTATGCTGCTCCTATTAGATACATTTTGAATGTTTCATTAAGCTGGGAGTCAGAGAGAAAGAGGGGTGAGTGAAAAGAGGGAACCATGGTATAGGTCCAGAGTAGGGCTTTTAATGATTTTCTGTTATTTTGTGTTTGATTACAATTAAACACACTTAATTCTTTGTCTCAACAAATAGGGGTAATAGGAACTATGCTCGCCTTTCTGTGACATTAAAAGCTCTTTTTTTAAAAAAAATCAATACATCTAAAAGAATGAAGAACCAGAAATCTGCAGTGAAAGAGCACTATTAAAAATTGGTTAGGGATTTATTTATTTATTTATTTATCTATCTATCTATCTATCTATCTATCTATCTATCTATCTATCTATCTATCTATCTATGTAGTTAGTTAGTTAGTTAGTTAGTTAGTTAGTTAGTTAGTTAGTTAGTTAGTTAGTTATCTATTTATTTATTTATTTGATTTGTATGCCGCCTCTCTTCATGGACTTGGGGCGGCTTTTGTTTTCTTCTTTTGGGGGGGGGGAACCATTTAGACAGAAAATAGCCTGGAAAATTCAATATAGCATGAATGAAAAAGAGCTTCAAAATGAATGTATATGCTGACTGTGTAATGTTATTATAGTCAGGATATGATCATTATAAGCAGAAACTATTTATTTAAGGACAAAATTGTTAGCGAACTTTGAGTTGGAGTATGCAAATTTCATTCTGATGCTCTTTTTCTTAAGCTGATTCAGTTTATATTCAGTTAATATGAAATATTAGGAAGTACTGGACAAAAATTACTACACCATGACTTCTGAACAAGCAATGTAAGAATTGGAAAAAAAGAGGTGGTTTTTTTTTATGATCCACCAATAGATACTTCATACACATTCCCTCTCATTCTGAAGCATCTTTATAGAAAGATTCGCACAGCTCTAATATATACTGTGTTTCTTAGAAGCACACAATATGTGTGTGTTTCAGGCTACCATTACCCTAATGATGGATTTAAAAAATGATCCTATCCAGTAATACTATCTGTGGAAAACAAAGTAATCTGAGAGGAAAAAGAAAATTAATCGGTTTTCAAGGGACAGATAAAAATTTAATAAATTTTCTTATCGGTCTTTTAACCATACAATATCTATTATTTGGCTCCAAATCTTTTGATCCAATGGCTGTTGCCTTCTCCTTTATTTTATATAGGATTTTAAAACAATTAGCCCCTTTTAATAATTTAAACAATACAGCCAGAAGACGAACAGAGGTAGATGCAAGCATTTTGTATTGACTAATCAGTACCTACATTACAATAACCGGTATGTTGATGATGACGATGACGATGACGACGATGACGACGACAATAAGAATAAGAATAAGAATAAGAATAAGAATAAGAATAAGAATAAGAATAAGAATAAGAATAAGAATAAGAATAAGAATAAGAATAAGAATAAGAATAAGAATAAGAATAAGAATAAGAATAAGAATAAGAATAAGAATAAGAATAAGAATAAGAATAAGAATAAGAATAAGAATAAGAATAAGAATAAGAATAAGAATAAGAATAAGAATAAGAATAAGAATAAGAATAAGAATAAGAATAAGAATAAGAATAAGAATAACAATAACAATAACAATAACAATAACAATAACAATAACAATAACAATAAACATTTATTTATAATGCCCTTTTAACAAAGGGCATGACAGCAAACCATATACAACTAACAAGGATAGACAATTGGCAATATACACACTTAGCTAAAACACAACTAAAACCACAAACCATGTTAAACCATTCCCAACCTCTCCAATATCCTCCCCTCTTGCTGATCCCTAGAACAAGGTTAAAATCAGCGTCAAATATAAGATCTAGCAAGAACATTAATTAAGCCTATAATGTACGCAGGAAAGCAACCTATGGCAAGCCTTACGCCCATGGGAGGCAAAGATTGACATAAAGCCATTTCTGCATGCACAAGGGAGGCTTCAAATGGCTAATGGCAATTGCTTCAGTAAACCACAGGAAACGAGAGTTCCTATGGCATAGTAGAACTTTAAACACAGAGTTTTGATACACCTGGTAACCCATAGATAGTAAGGAGCATCTTCTGAAATCGGTCCAAATAGCCTTGAGTAATCCAACAACAGCAAACCATGGCCATAAAATGCCTTCTTCGGCTATTGTGAGACTTACTATCTGTGGTTCACCAGGTGGATCAAAACTCTGCATTTAAAGTTCTATTGTGCCACAGGAACTCTCATTTCCTGTGGTTTGCTGAGGCAGTTGCCATTAGCTATTTAAATGCTCCCTTGTGCATGCAGAAACAGCTTTATGTCAGTCTACTCCTCCCAGGGGCTTAATGCTTGCCATTGGTTGCTTTCCTGCATATGTTATAGGCTTAATTAATGTTCTTGCTAGATCTTACATTTGACGCTGATTTTAACTGTGTTATTGTAATGGTAGGTACTGGTGAGTCAATACGAAATGCCTGCATCTACTTCTGTTCATCTTTTTGGCTGTATTCTTTAAATTATATAGGAGTGTTGATTATTATTATACGACATTTGAAGGCTGCATGTGGACTTCAGAATATGCTAAATTTATTTCACAGGTGGTCGATTATATGCATTTCTTGCAAATCAGATGCCATGATAAATAACCAGTGGAGTAAATCATAGGGCTTTGCAAACCTTTGATGCAGCAAATAAAGTCAATGGTGATTTAGTTAAATTATGCCAACTGAAGCAGAAATGCTTCCAGGAGCTGCAGAGGCTTCTTCTAAGAGACTTGAATAAAAATCAAGGCTGCAAAGTGACAGGAGGTCTCTTATCAAGAGAAGTTGTGTTTCCTCAAGAAGAAAAATAGTGTAGTCTCTCATCTACAAAGCATATATGTAATATGTCCTTTTGTTTGGGAAAATGGTCAAGAAGCAGTTCTAATGACATTTGAATCTATGGATAGTTGAGTTTGTATCCGCCCTTAAGATTGTTTTGATTGAACAAGTTCCTGTCCATTATTTGGGATCCCTCTGGGCTCAAAGTTGTACAGCCTTTAAATTTATGCTAAACAGCATAGTTGCATGTATAGGAAATGAGTTTCTAGTGATTTAAGACTGGGAAATAAACTGTTGCATTGCTGGGTACTGAATGCTTATGACAAGAAACCATTTACAAGAAACTGTCTAAGAAATGGCCATTAATCACTATAGACAAGGGAATATATTTTTTAAGAATAAATTGTTAGGGATGAGTAAATCTATCATATTCAAGCTAGCTCTTTTTTTACTCACAATATTAATGCTATTTAGTCTAGTTTCCTCAGGAATTTACGACTACTTATCTTCTAAAACATTCATTTTCTTCAACACTCTTTTTGTGTGACTCTTTGGATTATTTAAAAAAAGGAGTCTAAGAACCTGTAATGGGGATTGGACCATGCTAATGTTTCAGGGTATTATGTCTAAATTTAGGGCAGAAGGTATTCTAGATCCACAAAAGTTTATTTTGAAAAAAGGATGTACAAAGTTAGAAAAAAGTGTCTACCCCAAAACATTACAGAGCGTTTCAAAAAAAGGATGTGATATTGAATATTTTTGACATAAATTTCTAACCCAAATTTTATTAGAAAGGTATACCTCTACAATATAATTATATCTTTTTTAATGGATATATACATATAAATTCTGAAACCATCAAAGATGCATATAATAAATGTTTTTGTGGGGAGGAAGAAATCGGTATACTTTGATCAAGAGCCGGCTCTGTATTTGAACTTCAGTTCATTTTTAAACATATTATTAAAAGCTGAGACCATGATTTCAATATGTGTGGAATACTGAAATAGAACATTTTGTATACAATCACACATTTTAAAAAGTTCAGTTGATAGATGTTTTCCTTTTAAATACAGTAAATATACTTTAACTTGACTGACAGTGTAGCATGAACATATTCTGGTAACCATTTTTTCTGTGCCATGGCCTCAAAACATCGCCTTCATTTCAAGTCTAACCCATAAAGAGGCAGGTTAATATAAGCATTGGCTGTTTGATTTTTAAAACACTACACGTTTGAAAATTAAAACAGACACATTTGAAAATTCAAAACAATGTTCTTTATAATGAAAAGTCACTTAAACTAAGCCCTCTTTTGGTATAGCAAAGAGCATTGTCTTCAAACAAACAAGTCCCTTATCAGTTCTGTGATACTTAGCTAGCAGCTGTGAGGCAATTCACAGTCCTTCTTTCACAAAGTGAAACACACTTTGCTCTGGTTTAGTTTCCAAGCGGGGAAAAATCAGCACACAAAAGGTCAAAGTCAGTAAAGCAGTCACGAAACACAACGATCAGATAATCATCCACAATGGCCAAACCCACAGGCTGCTATTTATAGCAGCCTCATTAATTACCACAGCCCCACCCAACCTCAGGTGGCCTCATTTTCTTTGATAATAATCTCTCAGTTGTTGTTGCCTATGCATCGCTCTCCACATGCGTGGCTGTATCATTAACTCTTGTTCTGAATCCAAGGAGGAGCTAGATAATTGATCTCCTTCTGAGCTGTCTGCCACACTCTCCTCCTCCCTGTCACTCATGTCTTCTTGGTCAGATGAGCCTTCATCATCAGATTCCACCGGGGGGCAAAACAGGCCTGCAGCATGTGGATGTCTCCCCCACATCCACAGTCCTTGGGGCAGGAGCTGGGCCAGAGCTAACCACAACAAAAAGCAGGTTGTTTTTCTCTGAATATGATTCAGAATGTTTGCCGATGATGTATTTGCTGACTCAAGTTAAGGATGGGAACTGTCCTATTTTTTATTTTATTTTTTTTTTCTTTTAGCTACTATGGACACATCTCCTCACATTTCTCAGAATGGCTGATCTTTTATGGATGCAGTAAAGTACTAGTTTCCATCCAGCATTTACTTACATAATCCCTGACATGCTTTCTGAAATGCTTATCTTATCTTATAGATTTAGTGATACATTGAAAGAATAGTACACTTGTTGTTTAAATAAAATTTTATGGGCTCTTGGGAAAAAAGCAAAGGGCTTGGTTTAAAATGCAGGACTACCATAGTTTTTAAACAGAGCTTTGCTTTTTGCATTTTACATAGAAGGTTTAAATTAAAAAATAAAGTACATTATAGGTTTCCATTGCTTCTGCCAATGAGAGGGTTATTTTATTGTATTCATCACTTTTATTGAGGGAACAATGTTATTTTCCTTTCTATTTTCCTTTCTCTAACTACTTTCAACTACTTCCATTGCTTCCACCCACAAGGATAGAACTGGACAGCCTATGATTAGAAGATAACATCCACTGCAATTATTGAGTGGAAACCTCTTATGGATTTTTTGCTGGAAAAAAAAGGGAATTTGTGATTTATGGGTTTCACAATTAGAAAGTATGGAAAGAAGGAAGTTATTATCCAAACTTAAGGGTAAGGGTAAAATATGAATATATTAAGATGATTGGAGACCGCTTCTGTCTATTATTTACTCTTTCTTTCTTTTTTCTTTGTTTTCTTTGTTCCCTTATCTTTTCATTGTTTCTCTTCATTTATTTTACTTTTTCCTTAAAGAATTTAGAAAAAGAAATGTTTTTATCTTGTTAAATGTATATATGTTTATGTATAGATAAAGTGGGAAATCTCTGAAGGATATGTGCCTTCTTTCCTGTCCAGTGCAGAATAGAGTTGTTATTTGCGAACTCCGACATGAACCATGCGCCGACCAAACATGTACAAAACTTTCTTACAACTTATCAAAATGATAAAGGTTTATTTCAATGTAGTGTAATGTAACTTGTTCCATGTTAAAACAGTAAGAACAGCTCTCTTTCCATTAATTAGCAGATTTTGTCAATGTATCTGTGAAGTTTCCAAAAGATATCCTAATTAATGAGCCACGAGCTAAACTTCAAAAGAAATATAATAGTTTATTAGGAACGACATTTCAGCAATACTCTGATGCAGTCAGAACTGAGCTCAGGTAGTTATATGCCCTCATGACCCTGTTTCACTGGACAGGTCATAAATCATATTGTCTAATGAATCAAGTTGACGAGTGGTGAAAACCCATACCCTACCTTTTGACTCTGGTAACCTAGGACACAATCAGTAAAAAAAACATGTGTTGAATGTAGTTTAAGTTAGTACAGCCACTCCATCAGCTCTCCTCATTCCGTCTTATGGCAACTTGAAAGCTTTGCAAGTTGACATTCAGTTCCCCTCACTTCCCAAAGGTGACCTTTTAGTACAGGTATAGAATTTAGGGATGTAATCTCTTCCCAAGTACCTTATAGACAAATTTTTCTCATGAAATTTGACTATTAGGTGATCAACCTGGGTACCCACGATGCTTCTGATAAGGGGTAACCCTTCCACTATCATGGGATAGTGGCCTCAGGGTTGATCTAACTATGGGCTTTAGGAGGCTACTATGGAATATTGGGTATATTTTCCCTAGCAATCTGGGCAATTTTAATTGTACCGTTACTGGCTTGGTTATCTTTACTATGGGGAATGGGGCCATAAACTTTGGCCCCAGTATCTTGTTAGAAGTTTTAACCTTAAATATTTTGTGGAGAGATAAATGTTCTTCTCCAATTGGAATGGCCATTGGGGAGCTCAATGTTTATCTGCTGTTTCTTATAGGTTTGTTCTGCTTTAGATAGTGCCTTCTTGACATTCTCCCAGTTTGCTTTTAGCATTGACATCCAATCGGTCAAGCTGACTGAGCAGGGGTGCTCTCTTGCCTGAGCCAACAATTTATTTGGGACGACATTTCGACAACACTCCAAGCAATCAGAACTGAGCTCATGTAGGTATGTGTGCTCATGACCCTGTTTCTTCATCCTCATTGGACATGTCATAAATTGCATTCTCCAATGAATCATGATGGCGATCTGTGAAACCTCATACCCCTCCTTCTGACTCCAGTAACCTAGGGCACAATCTGTAAAAGAAATATTTGTGGAATGTAGTTTCAATTAGTACAATAGCCACTCCATCACCTCTCCCCCCTCTGTCTTATAGCAACTTGAAAGCTTTGCTTTCTGTCAACTCAAAGACTTGTGAAAGCATTTTTTAAAAAGTCTTCAGCTTCTGAATTCATTCTATGAACCCAAGGATTTCTACAGCTAGCCAGCTTGGATTTTTTAATTTTTAAAATCTGAATATATATATAAAAAATAGGTACATTTGTGTAAAGAAAAGAAAAACTTATAAAGAAAGCTGAATGTTGTACAAACTGTGGGAAGTATGTGTTGGAAATATAAGAAATGAACTTGCTGGTTCTTTTTTTTTTTAATCAGTTGTTGGGTTGGTTTGAGCTGTTCATAATACCTTAACACTCCTCCCATTTAAAGCTGAACAGCTAAACATATTCCCAATGCTTTCTATTTATATTATATCCTTGCCTCCTGCTTCAGTTACTATTCTCATTGCTTCACACCCTACTAGTACCATTACTACTATAGCTGCTTATTGTTACGATCATTATCTATTGACTCTGTACATTCTGTCTCATTAATTTCCATTACATCCTGTTCACCATCTGGCTGGATATCTTTACTTTCTATTTTCACTAGCTCAATTTCCTTGATTTGGTTTATCTGCCTGTCTGTCGTTCTCTTTAACTGCGGCTTTCTCCACTTATCTTTTTCCTTGGGCAATGATCATGACCATATCTCTTGAAGATTATAGGGTTTGTTATGAATACCATCCACTCTAACCCCACTTGCAGTGAACTCCTCAGGAGGTATAACTTTATTACACCATTCAAGTCTCCTAGATCTAACACTGTTTGCTTGCCTTGCATTTTTTCTACTAACAGGATACATTCTGTATTGCGCCTCATTACAAACAGTGCACTCCTGTACTGTTTCAACTTTTTCTGTGACCTATGCAACAAAGCTGGGTCTGGCATCTTCTGCAGACTTCTATAACTAGCATGCTCCACTCCTCTATGCAACCCAGTTGCCATGTGTGGTAGCATTCGTATGTGCACATACACAACTATTTTCCTGCCTTCTTAGAATGTACAGGCCATCATCTCTGGAGATGTTCAGTAGAACCACATGTGTAGCATCTCTTCACAAAGTTAACTTTTTCAACTGCTCTGTCTGCATCCTGAACTGTTGCAGAGGCTGGTCTGTGCTGAACGCTTTCTCCTCCCTTTCCTGAGGTTCCTGAGGTTGAGGACACCAGGTTTTTCTGCTACTCTTCCAACAACTGACCAGTCAAATATGCCTTAGTTAAATCCTGTTCTTGCATGGATTCTAGACTAGTCACAAGAACGTCCCATGAACTATCCAAGGAAGTAAGCACCACGTACACTTTGTATGCTCTGTAGTAAATATCATTCCTCTGTCCTCCAACTCATAGAATTTATCCTCATATTCTGCAGATTTGTGGACATACACTCTCCAGGTGCCAGCTGTACCTTGTACAATTTCCTAGTAAATAACACTTTGTTGCCTGAAGTATCTCTCACATACACCCTGCACAATGCCTCACAGCACTCTTTTGCAGACTGGAGACCCCTCATGTGCATCAGCTGACTGTCTTCTAAGACAAGTATTATCCTCTGGTCCCTATCATCCAGGATTGCTGGTAAATCAGAAACAATTGTCCACAACTCCTCCCTCCGCAAGTACACCTCCATCTTCACACTCCAGGAGAGGCAGTTTGTCTCATTCAGCTCAGACATCAGGAAACCTCCTCCCATTACATTGGCGGAAGCCATGCTGCCTGCTAAGCATAATTTAAACCACTTACTTTGATGCAAACTCACACTGGGATTCTCTTCTCTCTAGGCTCACTAGTCACTCCTGCCTTCTTATGGGCCCATAACCTGTCAGAGTTTTGCAGCATGACTAGTATTATGAGATAAATCCAGGAGCAAAACGTAACACACAACACAGAGAGCCTTTAGATAATTAACTGTGGTTTATATACAAGTAAATATATACATCTGACGTAGTCATTGACAGGGAGGATGTTGTAGCATATGATCTTGTGGGCTATGCTTAGATCATGCTTGAGGCATCGTTCAACCCCATGGTTCAACGAGGAGCTCCAGGAGTTGAAACGCCAAAAGAGACGTCTAGAGAAGCGATGGAGGAAGAGTAGGTCTGAATCTGATCGAACACTTGTAAGAGCTTTTATTAAGACTTACAAAGTGGCGCTCAAGGCGGCAAGATGCGCGTACCATGCCGCCTTGATTGCATCAGCGGAATCCCGCCCGGCTGCTCTGTTTAGGGTGACCCGCTCCCTTCTTAATCAGGGGGGAGTTGGGGAGCCCTTGCAGAGTAGTGCCGAGGAGTTTAACACGTTTTTCACTGATAAAGTCGCTCAGATCCGGGCCGACCTCGACTCCAATTGTAAAACAGAGTCGACTGACAACGAGTCAGTTGAGGTGACTGGGGCACGTACTTGTCCACCTGTCTGGGAAGAGTTTGATCTGGTGACACCTGATGAAGTGGACAAGGCCATCGGAGCTGTGAGTTCTGCCACCTGTTTACTGGATCCGTGTCCCTCCTGGTTGGTCTCGGCCAGAAGGGAGGTGACACGGAGCTGGGCCCAGGAGATTACCAATGCTTCCTTGGGGAGGGGAGTCTTTCCAACACTCTATAAAGAAGCGCTCGTGTGCCCCCTCCTCAAGAAGCCCTCCCTGGACCCAGCCGTACTTAATAACTATCGTCCAGTCTCCAACCTTCCCTTTATGGGGAAGGTTGTCAAGAAGGTGGTGGCACTCCAGCTCCAGCGGTCCTTGGAAGAAGCCGATTATCTAGGTCCCCGACAGTCAGGTTTCAGGCCCGGTTACAGCATGGAAACCGCTTTGGTCGCATTGATGGATGACCTCTGGCGGGCCCGGGACAGGGGTTTATCCTCTGTCCTGGTGCTCCTCAATCTCTCAGCAGCTTTCGATACCATCGACCATGGTATCCTTCTGCACCGGTTGGAGGGGTTGGGGGTGGGAGGCACTGTTCTCCAGTGGTTCTCCTCCTACCTCTCTGACCGGTCGCAGTCGGTGTTAGTGGGGGGTCAGAGGTCGGCTCCGAGGTCTCTCCCTTGTGGGGTGCCTCAGGGGTCAGTCCTCTCCCCCTTGCTATTTAACATCTACATGAAACCGCTGGGTGAGATCATCCAAGGACATGGGGTGAGGTATCATCAATATGCCGATGATACCCAGCTTTACATCTCCACCCCATGCCCAGTCAACGAAGCGGTGGAAGTGATGTGCCGGTGCCTGGAGGCTGTTGGGGCCTGGATGGGTGTTAACAGACTCAAACTCAACCCGGATAAGACGGAGTGGCTGTGGGTTCTGCCTCCCAAGGACAATTCCATCTGTCCGTCCATCACCCTGGGGGGGGGAATTATTGACCCCCTCAGAGAGGGTCCGCAACTTGGGCGTCCTCCTCGATCCACAGCTCACATTAGAAAACCATCTCTCAGCTGTGGCGAGGGGGGCGTTTGCCCAGGTTCGCCTGGTGCACCAGTTGCGGCCCTATCTGGACCGGGACTCATTGCTCACAGTCACTCATGCCCTCATCACCTCGAGGTTCGACTACTGTAATGCTGTCTACATGGGGCTACATTTGAAAAGTGTTCGGAAACTTCAGATCGTGCAGAATGCGGCTGCGAGAGCAGTCATGGGCTTACCTAGGTATGCCCATGTTTCACCATCACTCCGCAGTCTGCATTGGCTGCCGATCAATTTCCGGTCACAATTCAAAGTGTTGGTTATGACCTTTAAAGCCCTTCATGGCATCGGACCAGAATATCTCCGAGACCGCCTCCTGCCGCACGAATCCCAGCGACCGATTAGATCCCACAGAGTGGGCCTTCTCCGGGTCCCGTCAACTAAACAATGCCGGTTGGCGGGTCCCAGGGGAAGAGCCTTCTCTGTGGTGGCACCGGCTCTCTGGAACCAACTCCCCCCGGAGATTAGAACTGCCCCTACTCTTCCTGCCTTCCAAAAACTCCTTAAGACCCACCTTTGCCGTCAGGCATGGGGAAACTAAACATCTCCCCTGGGCACGTTAAATTTATATATGGTATGTTTGTGTGTGTGTTTGCTATTACATGGGGTTTTCTTAAATCGTTAAATATTTTAATTAATTGGATTGTTGTGACTGTTTTACTTGTTGTGAGCCGCCCCAGTCTTCGGAGAGGGGCGGCATACAAGTCCAACTAATAAATAAATAAATAAATAAATAAATAAATAAATCGTAGTTCTAAGCCTTCTAGGCCTAGGATTGTAAGTCTAGTTTCGTAGGTGTTCTGTCTGGATCACTCCGGAAGCTATGACCAACCCAAAAAGATAAGCCAGACACACCGGTTGAATCCAAACATAGTTTTATAATGGTAAAGAGAAAAGAAGCCAACAGAAAATGTCCTTACAGATCAGGAAAGCACTGGAACTCCAAATAGATACACGAAGGCAATTGTTCATACAGAAACACAGGATCCTTAATGCCAGACGAGGCTGTTGAAATAACAGACACCAGTCCCACCAGTCTTCAAGGCTACTGGGCCACGAGCCAGGAACAAAAATGCTGAGAGAAAATGCAGATAACACCAGCTCCCCTTTGATAACACTCCACGCTGCCAGAATGGTTCTCATGCTTTATAAACCCTTCCCTGCTAATGAGGACCACACCAAACCCTCTGGTGTTTCTCATTCAATGCTGATAATATCTACGCAGTTGATTCCTCCTTTGAGCTATGCATCTCTGCCGCATACTAATGATAGCTTGTGCATCATCATCCAGGGACTCCAGAGGATCAAAGCTACTTGCTGGAGAGAGCCCTTCCCCAGGGCTCCCAGGCCTTGCATCAGCATCACTTTCGTGACTGCTGTTTGCACTGTCTGACTGCCAAGAACTCTCCTCTCCGCTCTCAGCCTCCCCCGGGCATGGAGCCAGCAGAGACGCAGCTGGTCTGTGATCTGGCTCAGGCTGAACCACAACACCAGGGTATTCTGCTTCGAGTGGAGGAGTGAAGGGCTCTTCTGGTGAAGTATCTTTGGACATTTTTGAGGGCGTTAATGTCCGAGATGCAGTATGGAGTCCAAGCAGATGAGCTGTATTCGAGGATGGGTCTGGCGAACGTTTTGTAAGCTCTGGTAAGTAGTGTGAGATTGCCGGAGCAATCCCATAAATATTATCCCATAAATATGATATTTAGATTATTGGTCTACATGTTGATACTATTTACATATTTTCTACCAGATAGTTCTGACTGGGTATGTTTACTTTGTTGTTTGAAGCAGTTTTTGTAACTGATGAGTTGAGATTCTATCTGTTTCTATTGCATACAAATGTTTTAATTTGCCAGCAGTATTCCTAATATTTGACAAAGAGTGACAGCAGCAAACTTCAAGAAATTAGGAAAATTTAAAGGTTTATTCTATTCATTATTCCTTAAAAAGTGAGATTAGTTAGTGACAAATGCACTGGGAATGAATTAGAGATTCTTTTCTGTTTAATATTAAGACTTTTTTAAAAAAGAGAAATTGAACTTGGAAAGATTCATGTAGTCCAATACTCATGAGAAAGAAAAAGGTATCCCTTTAAAGCATCCCTTTTGCAAAGAGGTTTACAAGAATTGAACTCTATCATAAAGATGTCTTAAATGTGGATGAGCATACACAAAGCAGTTTATTTTGTACATGACTAATGGCTTTCAGAGACACCATTTTCTCCATAATTTCTAGAGACACAACTTTCTTATCTTGCAAATCTGTACTTAGGAAAGTTTTTACATGGAAAAAAATGACAATCGCAGCATAATAGCTGGATGATAGTTATTCCCAATTAGTTGCTATTTTCAAATAGAAAAGGTGGGGACTGCATTTTCTTTACTTTTCAGTTATTGCTTATTCTAAAAGAAAGAATATTAATCTTTTAGAAATAGGAAAATAGGTGCAAAGATCAATGAACTATATTAAGTAGCGCTTCTCTTTCTTTTTAGAATTAATAATCAGATTTCTCTTTAATCACTATCGGAATAGAAATGAAAATACTAAATGTTCAAAGGATAATGATCATTTTCTTCTTAATGGGTTATAAGGTAAAATTAAAGTCAAAATGATAAATGACTCCCTTTTGAAGTTTGGCACAAGCAGCATTTTGAAGGACACAAACAAAGTGAGAGATTCTCTCTAAAGATCACCTTGCTGGGTAATCTGAGTGATAATAATGGGAAATAAGAGCATTAAGTCAATTTATCAATCAAAAGAAATATTTCTGGATAATTATTTTTAGTTGCAGTGCAGGCCATCAATGTGTTCTTGAGCAATTCTCTTTAACTATCTTTTAAAAATTTTGAATTTTAAATTGTACAGGGCTCTTTTCCATTAGAATGCAGCTCTTGAAACTGTTTTCAGCTCAATACTGGAGTGGCAGAAATGAATAAAAATAAATATCAGGATCAATCTTACTTTAACAAATGAGAACAGATGTATGGAGGTAAGAAATATGATGAATATTACATTAAAAAAGTATTCATCCTTACAGAATTGTAAACACAATATTTGATATTTACAACAGACCTTATTCTTAATTATATATCACCATTGGCAAGGCCTCAGTTGATCTATCAATAAATTAATGTACATTAAACTTTTCCCTGATATTAGAAACTAACACCTATTGTTAAAAACTGAAAATCCTGTTAGAAAATTGTCAGTTCTAAGATGTCTGGATTTCAAGTCCCTTGTTGGCTGGGGAATTCTGAAAGCTGAAGTCTACATGTCTTAAAAGTAGCGAAGTTTAAAAAACGCTGGTTTAGATAGTGTTTCTATCACAGTTCCACAAATAGTTGGACAACTGATTCCAATCAATAGTATTGGAGAATATTATTTTACCCCATGATATTTCTCCATCTCATATTGCTGGTGTTCAGCCTCTACTTGGAAGTGCTAAAAGAAGTCATATGTAGATTTCAGTGCCATCAATATATTAATAGCATGTGGCCCTCTCTCTTTTATCAGTTGCAGGTGAGAAAATTAAGTTGGTCAGTGAATGCCTGGACAAACAGTGGGCTGAATAAGATCCACAGACCAATTCTAAATCAAGAGAAAAAAGACAAAAGCCTGACTGAATTGTGTAAATTCTGAAAAATGGTGTGGAGGTTGTACTTTATCTAGTTGTATTGGCAGATTCATCTTTGTTTTCATAAGATAAGAATGCTAAATGCATGCATTTCATTTCACTAGCCGCAAAATTACTTGGACAGATTTTTAATATCTATGCCTTGGTAATGAATTTAGATTACTGGTGGTCTTCATTTAAATGACCAATCATTTGATGAGTTTTCAAATTTGTGACAGCACTTAACAAGTGAAAATTATGATGAGTCCTCATACTTATGGCTGTTGCAGTTTCCTATGGTCATATGACCATAATCTGGATGTTTGGTGCTCAGTTTCTGATTACATCGTAAAATTCTATAGACAGGTGACAAAGTCAATGGAGAAGGTGGCAGCAAATTAGAGTCATATGAGGTCATATAACTCTAATGCACAGTCCTTGTTTAATGATGGTAGCTGGGACTATGAAACTGTTGTCACTAGGTGCACAGTCACATAGTTTTTTGGATTATAAATGCATCACTTAATGACGTGAGTTTCTAGTTCGAATTAACATTACTAAGTGAGCACTGCCTATATTATTACATGTTAGATTAGGGTTTTTCTACAAAATCAGTTGGTGCAAAATATAGCAATCTAAAAAACATCTGATAGAGATTTTAAATTATATATCTACTGTAGGTTCCCTTTCTTTGTGTGGAAAAAAACCCCAACTAATAATTTGTCCTACAAAAGCTGATTTAATTGAAGAAAAAAGTGTTAAACAGTCTTTCATTAAACCTAATTCAAAATGCATTAGCCTTTTATAGTTTTGCTGTAGTGACAAATGATCTTGATATTATATATAAAAAGTCCTGGAAAGATTAATACTGTAGTAACAAAACCATAGGGTTTTTTAATATATATATTGCAACATAGCCGATACAAACCAGATTCTACTAAAGAGCTAACTGATTTAAATCCATTGTGATATACTTCTCTTCTAAGATTTTATATTGCTCCTGGACATATTTTAATTATACTTCCTAGTTTGTATATTAAAATGATTTTTTGGAAGCAAAAACAAAGCAAAACAAAAAGCAAATATTGCAGCACAGCCCTGAAACAACTTTGAGTAGTGGTGCAATTGTTTCTCATTAAAGTCTACTTTGCTACTGTGTTAACTAACTTTGGCTTTTTACTATTGCTGTTTCTTTCCTACATCTATCAAGCTGATAATCTGTTTTCATCTCACCTTCTAAAACTGAATAGAAAAATTGCCAACACAAGGACCAGATCTTCCTACTTCACGCTCTTTTCTGTGCAAAACTGATTTGAATATTTTCTCGAAAGGAAGCCAATCATTGGGGAGCTCTCTGTTCAGCAATAATTAGGCTGAAAAAGTGCTCCCACTTTAGACAATTGATAGCATTCCTCAAGGACATATGGTAAGCCTACATTTTTATATAATGATTAATGAGTTGCCAGCAATTACCTCATCAAGTATGGGGGTGAGTTTATATATCAATGACTGCCCTTTGGAGAAATATTTAATTTGCTGAAAGATAAATAAAATGAAGTTGTGAGTAGCTTAATGACATTGAATATAAATGGCCTTTGATTTTCACTAACTAGAAATAATAGCTACTATTCAGAAGAATTCTTATTTGAATCCAATTGAATGCAAATTTTATTTTGAGAATAAATGCATTTCACGATACATTTATCATGAATTTACACAAAGATGCATCATTGATATAAGATTTGTAAACAGGGTAAAATATTGGTAACTTAGCTAAGTAGTAGATCAGGTAGTTTCTAATTTTCAAAGATCGCCTGGATAAGCTATGCAGTTTTCTTGGCAACGTTTTTCAGAAGTGGTTGGCCATTACCTCCTCAATGGCTGAGAGAAAGTGATTCACCCAAGGTCACCAGTAGGCTTTCTGCCTAAGGCTGGATGGGAACTCATGCTGTTTTTTTAGTCTGATGCCTTAACCGCAGCATCAAACTAGTTCTCTAGCGTAAACAACAATGAATGCTGTGCAGTGCTTTGTATATGAAAACAAAGTGGTCTTTTGCAAGGGCAGTGACAAAGAAACATTTGTCTACAACTCCTAAAGGAGGGTTTTTTTTAAAAGGCAATTGGACTTTCTTTATTTTTCCTTGAAGAAGTTTTGCTTCTCATCCAAGAACTGAAAAAAGCTTCTTGGATGAGAAATGAACCATCTTCAAGAAAAAATAGAGCCTGGTTGCATCTTTGGAACAACCATGTACTAGATCAGGAGTATCAAATTGCATCATCATGGTGGCATCATGTGACATACCGGAACATTTTCCCCCTTTGCTAAACTGGACATGGGTATGGCCTGGGTGACGCAGGCCACAAGTTTGAGAGTCCTGATCTAGATGACTGTTGAATCTTCATAGATGTTTTTAAATCAGATGTGTCAAATTTGTGGCCCACACGCTGGATGCATCACACACTGGCCAAGCTCACCCCCATTTTAGTGAAGGGGGGAATAGTCACAATACTTCACGTGATGACAATGTGTTGTCATGAATTTGACACCCCTGCTTTAAATTGAGCATATCTTTCTTTTGGATCAGCTGCAAAACACAATCCTGTGGTGCAGAATGCTCCAAAGAGCCTACTTGCCCCTAAATCTGAAACATCATCCAGCCTGAATAAGGATAAATAATAAACATTATATGCTCTCAGTTCCACACCTAGGAATTACAGAGCTTAGGAAATGGCATGCATTAAATTTATTAATAAGTATGAAGTTATTAACTCTAGAAGCCAAATTACATCATTTCAAGTTTCATTATAAGAAAGATAGAAAGCAGCAAGACTGCAAATGTTCAAAATAATATTTCACTTTAATGAAAGTTTGAAGCTGCTTTGTGGAACAATGTTTCCCCTTCTGAAAGTTAATAAAATAATCACATTGTTTTGCAGTTCCTTCGCTGTTCTGGCTTTGACAAGTGTTTTTTTGAAAACTTGGAGAGCAGAGCAGAAAGCTTCAAAGTAGTGGTCTCTTGTGACCTGCTTCCTCTGCAAAAAAGCTACTTCTGACTTTTGCAAAAAAGAGATAGGAGGCTTGTATTGTGCCATTTTGCTTCAGTGAAGAGAATCACACCACCTCCAGAGCACAGAATCAAATCTTGTTGCCCTGCATCTTGCTTTTGCTCCTGATAAGGACTGCAGCCTAAAATGCTTACATACTGGGATTTGAAGAACATAGATCTATAATCTCTTCACACTGAAAGGCTGACTCGTGAATATTAAATACAAATTATATCAAACTGTTTGAATATCATTGTCACCCACAGATAGTTCGTGTTTAGTGATTTCCTGATTTAGCAATTGCCTCCTTTAGTGACTGTTTCCATTTGTAAAAATAATGAAAAAGTAATTAAGCAACAAAACTTACCATTTATGAATTTCACAGGTCTCTAAAGAAAAGCTAAAGTAAATTCATAAGCAAAGTTGTAATTTGACTTAATGACTTCATTTAACAACTAAGTTGTGGGTCCCAACTGTGGTAACTAAATGAGGTTTACCTATATGTGTTTCTGTTCTCGCCATAAAATTAAATGGAAATGGAATCACACCATAATAATATAATTTTATTAAGTTGTATCTCATGTATTGATCATAAGGATTTTGAATTTAAGAACTATTTTAAGAACAATTACCTCTGTTGAAAACAGTAAGAAAATACTTAATTCTAGTATTTAAGTAGTCTTAAATATTTACCACTTAAGAATTGGATGTGTGCCAACTCAATTTAAAATAATTACTTTGGACCACAGAAGCTTTCTTGAAGAGTTTAAAATGAAAACTAGGCCTTATAAAATAAGCAAAACATTTCACTACCGTAGCAATATATGAAATATGTTAGCTAAAGCTAAATGACAAACAGCACTGTTTTAAACATGCATCGTCCTAAGTAGATTGTTTGTTTAGTATTTGTTTTGGTAATATTTGAATGTTTGCCACAAAACTTACTAACTTAATCTTATTTTTGCAATAATGGGAACTGCTCAATGTTAATTGTTTCTCTACCCAGAAATAAGAAAATCAAATTAAAATAAGTGTACTTATAAGTAATTGTGTATGTGATTGCTGCCACAATTTAAAAACAAATCTACAGTTAAACTATAAGAAAAGTTGTTTCTGTGTAAATATGCCCATTGATTAATTTTTGTAAGGGGATTATTTTACCCTTTTATGGGACAGGTAATTTATGTATTCTCAAAGGGGTGAAATAATAATTTAAAAAACCTGGCTTTAAATAAGATCATATAAAATTGGTTTACTGCAGATTATAGTTGAGGCCTTCTTCAAGACATTATGGATTTATTTCTGTAGAAGGATTTATTTTTTACTTCCTAATTGCCGAAGAGACGGAGTAACGACACGGACACAAGAGCTGGATTTAAACTTGGGTCATTTTTATTAATAATAATTTGCATAATTTATTTAATTAAATTAGCATAAATTAGCATAAATTAGCATAAATCAACATGCTTAACTATGGCCCAAACAGTGGACCTGCAGGGTCAAACAAATACTTCCGGGGCGGAAATGACGTAGCAATCAACATTCCTGGGCAACTATGGGCGTAGCTCGATGCTAGTCCAGGTGAGGGACCTCTCCCTCACCTGAGACCCTGCCATGCACTCGCATGAAGGGGGTCCCGCCGGCGCACCCCTACCCGGGGACTTCAACGTGCGGGACCCAAAGACAGGTTCCCCCTAACTGCTCAGGTAGCACCCCACCATGAGCTTGGAGAGAACCTGTCAATCATCCCCAAAGATGCCCAAGGGAGAACGCGCAGTTGCTAACCACCACCCAGATTTCCGCCCCTAACCTGCCTACCCAAATGACCAAAGGTAAGCCAATCAACCTAATTAAATGCAAGCACCCCCTAACCGCACATCCATCTCCCCAGTGTGGAATGGGCGAAAAAACGGCCATGCCTAATGGGCGAAGCCGCAAAAAATTCCCATTCGTCCCCCCTAGGGGCGACACCATAGTAGCACACTGCAAAATAGGGAGGGTGGGTGGGTGTCTGCTCCAGCTGCCGGTCCGGGCGAAAAGGCTTGGCCCAGGGCCTGCAGGCCCTTAAATAGGGCCAGCAAGCCCCGCCCCCAACCGGCAGCAACGTCAGGCCTCGTAGGTCTGATTTTCGGCCGAAATCTCGTTTCGCGAGATTTCGGTCGAAAAACAAGATGGGTCTTCCAGCATCTTCCGAATGCGGAAGTCACCAGAAAAATCACTAAACCCCCCCGCCTTGGACAGAAAGGCGAGGCCGACTAACCTGGACCTAATAGTCCTAACTGAAAGGCCACGCTGCCTCAGCAGGACACAAAATTCCGCCAGGTGTTCAACTGGGGCAGGCCAACTATGGGGGTAACCCTTACCCTGCCTGAAATCCCCAAACTCCTTACCTTCACGCTGGTAGGCCCGCAGGGTGCCCGGTGCTACCGAAAGGGCGATCGCCCTGGAGGCCTCGTCTCTCCAACGCTTGGGAGCCCGCCCAGGCTCCAAAGGTGGACTGGGAATACCTCTGGCGACTCCCGTGCCCACGGGGCCAGGGTCCGAAACCTGGACAACTGACCACGGGACAAGGCGTCAGCCACTCCGTTATCCAGCCCGGGGACGTGTATAGCCAGAAACAAGGCGTTTAGGGACAAGGACTTGTGCACAAAATGGCGGACAAGCCGCATGACCCTGTCACTCTTAGAAGACAGGGCATTAACAACATGGACAACCGCTAGGTTGTCGCACCAAAAGTGCACAGTCTTGTTCCTAAACTGCTCCCCCCAAAGCTCTAAGGCCACTATCAAGGGGAAGAGCTCTAAGAAAGTCAGGTCCTTAACCAGAGAAGTGGCACTCCATTCCGGAGGCCACACCGACCAGCACCACTGGTCACCTAGCACTACCCCAAAACCACAAGTCCCCGCAGCATCAGAGCAAAGCTGCAACTCAGCTTCCAAAAGAAGCTCGTGCCTCCAAAAAGACAACCCATTAAAGTGTTCCAAAAACTCCCGCCACACGCAGAGGTCAGCCCTGACTCCTGCGCATAAGCGGGTACGATGATGGGGCAAACGCAGCCCCTTCATCGCATCATACAACCGTCTAGAAAAAGCCCTGCCCAGCACCACTACCCGACAGGCAAAATTAAGGATCCCAGCCAGTTCCTGGAGCTACCGAAGAGTAACCTTCCTGCAGCCCAGTACCGCCTCCAGCTTACACCTGATTTTAACCAACTTGTCCAGGGGCAATCTAGAAGATTGCTCCTCTGAGTCCAATTCAATACCGAGGAAGGTAATCCTGGTAGCAGGGCCTTCGGTCTTCTCAGAGGCTAAAGACACCCCTAGTTGAGCACAAAGGGCTTCGAAGTCCCGCATCAGAGCAAAGCATTGCTCCGAGTGCGCAGGCCCTGCCAACAGGAAATCATCAAGGTAGTGAACGACCGAGCCCAGGCCACTACGCCTCCTGAGCGCCCACTCCAAGAAGGTGCTAAAACTCTCAAAAAGAGAACATGAGACAGAGCAGCCCATTGGCAATGCCCTGTCCACATAAAAACCACCTTCGAAATGGAAGCCCAGGAGCTCGAAGTCGTCCGGGTGTATGGGGAGGAGCCGGAATGCTGACTTGATGTCGCACTTGCCCATAAGGGCTCCAACCCCACACTTCCTAACCATGGTCACGGCCGCATCAAAAGATGCATACCGCACCGAACACAGTTCGTCAGGAATGAAATCATTCACTGACTCCCCCTTAGGAAAAGACAAGTGGTGAATCAACCTAAATTCACCACTCGCCTTTTTGGGGACCACCCCCAAAGGGGACACTCTAAGATTCGGAAAGGGCGGCTCCGGGAAAGGCCCGAGGACCCTGCCCTCGGCCACCTCCTTCCCAATCTTGGCCCTAACAATGTCCTCATGTCCGACAACCGACCTGAGGTTATCAGACATGAAAGCCTTCCTGACCCCCACGTAAGGAATCCTAAATCCCTTTGAAAAACCTAGCAAGAGAGCAGCCGCCCTCGAGCGAGGGTGGTAGTCAACCAACCAACCCTCAAGCACAGCTACATTAATTGGGCTGGGCCCCTTTTCCCCCAGCTGATGCGGGAGGCTTACCTGGACCCCCACCCTTCTTCTCCGCCCCCTTCTTGGGGCGGGGGCACACAGAAGATGCATGGGGCCCCCCACAATTCCCGTAGGCATGCTTATATTTGCAAAAGGGATGAAAACACGCCCCGTTCGCAGCAAATTCATGACAGGCGGGTGAGGCCCCCTTACCAGCTACAACAGGAGTCACCTTGGCCGGCGTGGCCACCGCAGGCTCCTCCTCCATGAAATGACCGCTGTCAGTCCGCTCACACCCCTCTTTGCCAGACATATGCGTGGCCCAGAACCACAGGTCCGGTACCACCATATCCCATTGCAGGTTGGGCTCCACAGCCATCCTGATCCTAAAGCCCCTATCATAATGGCGCCATATGGTGCCTTTGTATTCAAAATTAGCCCTGGTGATCAAATCAATATACTTAAGCATCGCCGAGGCCATGGCTGGCTGCCTCTGAATCACCACTGACGCACACGTCAGAAAAGCGTACAGCCAGGAGCTGAAACACTTGGTGACTTTTGTTTTCTTGGGCTTTTCCCCAGGAACTACGTCTTCCCGATTGAGCAAGGAAAAAAGGTCCACGTACTCCCCCCTCCAAATAGCTTCCTTCACGGACGGGTGGAGATGGTAACCTAACGGGGTGGCCGGCAGACCACACGGGATGGCCCCCGCCTTAATACTGGCGAACGGGTCCCACACCGTGGTGGCCCCCATCCCTAACACCCCCAAGCCCTGGGGATAGGCCATCAATGGAAGCGGGGGCATAACTGCAGGAGCTGTAGGGGTCCAACCCCCCACCCCGGGCACCCCGGGCACCCCAGCCACCCCCGGCCCAAGCAGCGCCGCCACACCAGGCGCCGCGCCCCTGCCAATGGGGCCGGCGACGAACAGACCTGCCCGCATGCGCCCGCCTGGGGGCTCCCAAAGCTAACCCCGTTCCCCAGCCCTGTTGGGGGAAAACCCGCACCGGCCAAGGGGAGAAATGAAGGAGGTGTATTGTGTGGTGCAACCTCACCTGCCCCGTACGGGGTTGAAGACATCCAAGGGGGCCCCACCACGGCGGGGACCGGAGAAGCCGCCAAGTGCCCGGACTGGGCCGCCTGCCCGGTCTGGGCCACCTGCCCGGTCTGGGCCATCTGCCCGGCCTGGGCTGCCGCTGGAGCTCCTCCCGATGCCACTGGCACCTGCTCGAGGGCCCCCCAAGGGCCCGAGCCGCTCCGCCACTGCTCGAGCTCATCGAGCCTCTCCAACACCCTAGCCCAAGAAAGGGCAGGAGAAACATCAGAGTGAGGGGCTGCAGGTAAAAGCCCCACCGCCCCCTCCGCAGGCACCACCCCAGGGGCCCTCTCCATACTCGCCCGAGCCCGGGCAGAAGGCCTAAGGGCCCTCCTGGGACGCGTGGCAGCAGGCTGGGCCACAGGGGCCTTGGCTTGCCTCTTCTTAGGGGCCATGCCAACTAATTAGGAATAAAGAAAAACCCTTTTGTTTATTTTGCCCCAACACACCTGCAGCAAGGTAACCTTGCCAGGCAAAAATTACCCAGGGGCTTACACCACTAAAATCCACCCCCTGGAGCAATAAACAGGGCCCAACCCCAGTTGCCCCATGGACCCCCAAGGCCAGTCACCCCGAACCCTGGGCTAGGCCCAACCAAAAACCCCCTCCCAGCCGGGAGCGAATCACCACTCCCCCTCGGGCCCGAGGGGGACCAGGACACCAGCGCCGCCGATCCAACTGTTCTGCAGTCCTCAGGCACCGCTGGGCTTCGAAGAAAGGCCTCTTCGACGGATTCAAAATGGCGGCCGCAACACGAGGCCACCACAAAATGGCTGCTAGGAGCAAACACAATTGAATGTCTGCTCCAGCTGCCGGTCCGGGTGAAAAGGCTTGGCCCAGGGCCTGCAGGCCCTTAAATAGGGCCAGCAAGCCCCGCCCCTGACCGACAGCAACGTCAGGCCTCGTAGGCCTGATTTTCGGCCGAAATCTCGTCTCGTGAGATTTCGGCCGAAAAACAAGATGGCGGCCGCCATGAGGGAGTCCGGTGTCTGCCCGGTCCCTCCGGCAAACGCTGCCAGCCGGTAAGTCGACCGGCGCTATTTCATTAAAACTGGTGTTCTGTTCAAGGAGCAGAATGATGAAATGTTGAAAACATTGGTAGATATGTGCAGTGCTACACATAGATATGTCCTGTTTACAACTCCCTAAAGCAGCTTCATCTTTTCCGAGCTCAGTCTGAAGATGGTGAGTATGCTAAGTTTGCTAACATTTTATTTTAATACTTTTTCTCCTGTGGTTTTTATGCAGATTGACATGGAGAAATTAATATTTCCCTAGTACAGAGAGATACATAATAGATTCTTAATAAATATGCAGGAATAATAAATAATATGACGTTTTATTGAACAGCCTTTCCATCAAATCCCTGATGTATAAAGGAAAGATTAGGCTTTGGTAATTTATAAGATTTTTGACTACTCCTAATGATATAGTACTCTGTGCAACTCTTTTTAAACCTCTAAAACTGTCACTTGAAGAAGAAAACATAAAGAACCCCTATTAAATAAATATTTTCAGCCAGTAAACTTTTAGGTAGATATTATGTCCTGAGAAGCTGGGAAGTTTTCACTCCAGTCAGACAAGGAAGTGAAGCAGGGAAATTCTGATTGGCTCCTTCCCAAAAGAACTCCCTATTTAAACCCCTGCCAAAAGCAGGCAGGGCTGGTGTTTGCTCACTATAACCATAAAGAGCTGAAGTCTCACTGCCAGTCTCCTGCCTCTGTATATTACCGAAAGAAGACTGGTGGATAATTAGCTGGATCTCTATTATCATTTCTAATGCTTAATCATACACATATATTCTTGGTTTTCATTACATACCTTTGTATATAGCAGAGATTGACTATGTGTCATGTCATCCCCAAATCATTAATCTAAATAAATAAATCACTTAAATTCAACGATATGATGGTCAAGACACTTTGAGGTAGGCTTTTGGGTCTGGCGTTATCGCCAGGTCCCAGGGTTTTTTTGTCCGATTCTCTGGGGGTTTCCTATCATAAAAATGTTAGAGGGATGGGTGAGAGAGCAGCTAGCACCCTCAGTAGATAATAGGCAAGCTTTATCTCTACACAACTGTCCGACATCAATAAGACCAGGTTGGGCTGTGCGCCTCTGTATACGCCCTTCCCATTCAGGCGGCGGGTATTATAATGTTTTTGGCACTTTCTGAGTGAGTGAGGTTCTCGTCTCCTCCCGATCAGACGGGTCACTCCACGCCTTACAATTTTCAGATGTAAGGTTTGAGAGGACAAATGCTTGCTGCCACCGCCGATCAGTCCGTCTGCCCCATTGGTGCCCCTTTCTGCTTTTTATACCAAGCGTGGAAGTGATAGGGGTTACCTGTTTAGCTATCAAGATGGTTCCCCTTTGACTAGATATCAGTTATGGGTCGAGGGTGCTTGGGGAGATAGGTCTTGACCCTGCTTTGACCCTGTTTCAAGTTAGGGCTGCCTCTACGGCAGCGGTGTTCGGTTTTCAGGATTCCAGGATGCCGGCTATTGGCCATTGGTGGTTGGTAGCCTTTAGAACTTATGTGCAGGCCCCGGTTCATAGGGACTCAGGCACCGAGCATGTTTAAACTTCTTTTCTACCCCTAGATAACTGTCTTGGGGGAAGCCAATGGCGTGGCTGTGCGGCCGCAGCATGGTGTTCTGGGATGGCTGGAGCACAGCAAGATTCACCGTTGGGACCCTGCTGTCTTCAGGCCATTGGGTCAGTGTCGCTGGCCCAAGGGAGATGCCTGCATTGCAGGGGTTCCTCCCTTGGCTCTTGGGCAGGCACCACTCTGTGGTAGCACCCAAGTGTTTGGTCTTGCCCATCGGTGGCAATGACCTATGTGAGTTGGGGGCATGGCAGTTATCTGTCAGGCCCGTGACGACCTTCGGGCTCTCTGTCTGTTAGCGATCCACGCAAGTGGTATGGTCTGAGATCCTTCTAGGATCATTTGGAGTGACACCAGCTCCGTGGGATAATCACGGGGCAGAAGGAAGGTGAATAAGGCCATAAGCGAAATTGTTTTAGAGTGGGCTGGAGTAGTCATTCTCCCCTCCCCCTATCTTATGGTAGACAAGCCATGGCTTTATTTTGTCAAAGGCGTTTACCTGCCTGGGAAGGTAACACCTTCTTTTTACAGGACTTGTAGGGGTCCCTGTGAGAGCTGGCGCAGGTTGAGGGGGGAATCAGGAAGTCAAGATAGAGATCTCGCCCCCCTCCTTGGCAGGTTAGGGGCGGAAACTGAGAGGTGGTTAGCAACTGTGTGTTCTCCTTTGGGCATCTTTGGAGATGATTGGCAGACTCTCTCCAAGAGCTCATGGTGTCAACACCTGCCTGAGCGATTGGGGAGGGGTTGGCCCTGGGTCTCACCCCACCCAATTGCCTGTCAGAGATTGGGCGGCGAGACCTCCCACATGCATGGCATGGCTAGGATCCAGGTGAGGGCGTGATCCCCTTCACCTGGATCAGCAAGGAGCTACGCCCATAGTTGCCCAGGAAGTTTTTATGACATCATTTCCACCCCAAAGTTCTTAGTTGACCTCTGCAGGTCCCAGCTATTTGTTTATTTATTTAAATAAAGTTATATTTATTTAATAAAGTGACCCAATTTAAATCCAGCTTTGTCTCCGTGTTCTCACTCCGCTTCCGGCGCAAAAGAAAATTTTAGATAAAGTGATATGCATAGAGACAAAAAGAGCTAATAAAACAGACATCCATTTAATTGAAATGGAATGATTTAAGTATTTAAAAGGAGGTTTTAAGAGGGGGTGGGGGAAAATAAATAATTTGAAATTGTAATATAAATTGTGATTGATATATAATTTGTCCACACATAAATAAAAGAGTGTTAGCGTTAGAATTTTCATGTAAAGAAAAAGACCTACCAGTAATTCATCTCATTTTAATCATTTCAAATATTTTTTTATTGTTCAACTAAAGTCAAATAACCCTACCCCACTTTTAAAAAAATATCTTCATATTATGCCGCCGGCGACTCACCGCTGGCGAGGGTTGCGGCGTGGGTCGGGGAAGGAGGCCGCCATGTTGGGGTGGAGCCTGCGGCCCCCACGTCATCCCCGGGGGCCGCAGCGCATCGTTTGGGTGCGTGGTCACCCAGTGAACCGGGCAGGAGGGAGGCAGCCCTATAAAAGGGGCTGCCTCGTGGCGTAGTGCCTCTTGCCCGCCGGCGTTGGACACCCGCCCACCCTCCCTCTGTTACAGGGTGCATATGATGGGTCGCCCTCGGTGGGGCCGAGTAGGAATTTTTTGCAGTCACAAGGAATTGGCCGAATTGTGGCTGTTTTTTCGCCTACTCCACTCTGTGCGTGGGAGTGTGGTTAGGGGGTGGTCTAACCAACTAGCGCCCCCCCTCAAGGTCACTGGGGGGGGACGACTGGAAAGGGGGTGGAAATGGGCGTAAGCAGCAACTGTGTGATCTCCTTTAGGGGCACCTCTACTGAGGTGAGGGGCGATCTCCTTCTCGGATTACAGGGCTCGACCGGCTTGGGTTCGGGGAGGGGGTCGCTCCTGTGGCTCGCTGCCTGTGGCGTATCAGAGACCAGTGGCGAGCCATCCCACACGCCGTGGGGGCGTGGCATTGGGCAGGGGGCAGGTGTAATTTTACCTGACCCTGCACCCGGGCAAGGAGCTTTCGCCCTAGAGTTGCTCAATTGAGTTTGTTGGAAAGTTAACTCCGCCCCCATTTGATTTATGCACCTTTGCAGGTCACATGGTTTAATTGGCTAAATAGTTAATTTGAATTTGTTTAATAAAAGTGACCCTATTTATACCCACACCTTTGTGTCCGACTGTTACTCCGCCTGCGCCGCAACAGGCTGCTATGGCTAATACCATTACAAAGTAATATATAATTAATCATAATTATGAAGACCTGGCATAGATTTTTTTTCCAAAAAAGCAAGTCTCACTATTGCAGTGACGTAAGGCTTTTCTGAAAAAAAAAAACCTCTCCCACGTCTTCACAATTGTAATGTATTTCAGTGGTGAAACCACCCAATTATAGAGGATTTTATGTGATATTTCTGGAGGGTGAAATATGAAACTGATAACAATCCCATCCTTTCAGTACAGTGTCAGAAATTTACTACTGAAAGGATCACTGATCATAGAGTATAGCACAAAAAGAAAGCAGTTTTCACTTTCACTTCAACAGCCCATCATGAATAGCTTCCCCCCAAGTGACTAAAGAAGAGTTTAAAAAACTTCCATATAAGGAGTATGTAACTAGCACATTCTCTTTCTGGCTGCTTTAGATTGAAGATTCGGCTTGTTTTCCAGCCAAATTATGTCACAAAGTAATCCAACTGTTTCAGTCGCTTCTTCTTCTTACACCCAGCTCCAGTCCAATGCTTAGATCTATGCAAACCTTTCAGATATGCTGTGCTATTAACATTTTTCTATGTTCTAGACAAACTATTTCCTTCTAGATAATTGCACAGTTAGATTATAAGGATTTGGGAAAGCAAGATACAGATTGAAAAAATAAGTAAGTAAACAAACAAATTAAATAAATCATTTCTTCTATAGGAGAAAACTGTAGCATTGTTTTCACAATCATTTACATAATTACACAAGGCAGCATGTACTAGCAGCTCAGACTGTTAATTTAAATTGCAATTTTTCATCCACTCACTCAGGAATCAATCCCATTGAATTTAACACAAATTACTTTTGATTAGGCATGTATAAAACTTTGCTGATGGATGAGTCAGATTGTACTATCTCTGTCTGAAATTATCGTTATTAATTTCAGAGTTTGATTAAGGTTTACCTTCCGTAAAGGAGATACTTTGTTTTCTCCCACAAGTTTTCTGAATACAAAGTGAGAAATATTTTAATGAAATCACAGAAAGCTGTTCTCATATCAAATTTCTGTTTCTAATATTAAGGGTATATGAAATATTAAGGGCTCAGGTTACCAGATATTCTACATAACCAAGGACAGCTGAATAAAATATCTGGACATAAACAGAACCAGCAATTTAATCTTATATTCTTACTGGGTTTATGACAAAGATGAACATAGGACTTGTTAACCTCAGGGATAATATATAGTTCTGTTTAATTTTGAATATGTGTGAATTCCAAACACTACAGAAAACTTCACAAGAGTTGTGAGATTTCAAAGTTTTCTTCATGGAATATATTTAATTTAGAGATTTGTAGCTTGAGATATTAAGCATAGTATTAATTGACTGATTGTATATAGTACTATAGATTCATCAAGCATTGGTATCTAAGTTGAAATTAATTATTTTCTTAAATCTAATACGTACATCTTTAAAATTCAATAAATCTCCTTCTATAATCTAAATATTTATGACATGAATTATTAGGTTCAACTCAACATTTATTTCTGGACTAAAGAAATTCAGTACCTTCAAGTTACCCTATTTATCTACTATTGTCACTTCCATCTGTTCTCAATATCGCTTTCATTTTTGATAGCTAACATTGTCATTATTGAATTTCCTTCCTGCTGATTTATTTCACTTCAAGTTAATTCAGACAGTAACATATCTGCAAACAAAAATCCTATGGCTGCTTCTTTTAAACTGTTTATAATGGCTCCCCATCAGGATTGAGTTGAGTGTTACAGACCACATGCGGAGACCATCAAAATAGATTTCCACAAATCCGTGTTCTATATGGTAACTAGTTAGGCTCCCTCCTTATATAGAGTTTCTATAATCTGAAGTTGGTGTCACCTTCACATCTCCATGATATTGTAAGACAGATATGAGCAGTTGAAAAGCCTAATCAACAATCACCTGCCACTCTACAGGAAATACTCTCTTGCAGTGTTTCCAATGAGACTACAGAGCAGGCAGTTTCCCCTGGTAGTAAAGTGCAGTTTTGTCCTGCCTTCAATTGCATAAAACACGGGTGTGAAACTCATTGTGTCATGTTGCCATCGCATGATGTTTCACTACATTTTTCCCATTCAGAGAGTTGGGTTCAGTATGACCTGTGTGTGATGCATCTGGCCTGTAACTTGCCAGTTTGACACCCCTTTCCTAAGAAATATAAATTGCTATTCTTTCTTCTTGCCATAACCCATTAACCACAGCTGCACTCCAAGAAGTTTTGTTTCTCTTCTGTAGCTCCACCCCCCTCCCACTGTAAAAAGAATGACTCTGGGGGTAGCTGGCTGCTATTGTTCATACTTTTCCTTTTGGCCAGTTGGAGGAAATTCTGACTGGCAACAAGAAGGGATGGAAATCACCAATGTATACACCCAGCGATGCAAAACTGCTTTTAAGTAGGGTTGCCAGTTATCTATGGCCTACTAAATGCTAGCCAAGATGTATACAAAGCTCCAAACTTGTTTTCTGGCATTAGTTGCTATCCATATTTTTGCAATCCACATCAGATAATCTTAATAGAGAGGTTATGTTAACAGTAGAAGGACTATATCAAGCATCATATCAGGGTTCATCAGTAAGTCATATCTCTCCATATAATTGCCCTTTCTCATTCCTTGTATTGACAGGGCAGAAATCTGTACAAAGCCTTAATTGCCTAAATATTCAGCGAATAATTTAGAGCCTTCATATATTTATGCTTCTGTCAACATTTCAGTACCTGCTTCTAATTGAAAGTAGGTTCTTATGAGCCTTCTTTAACAAGATTAATTGAGATGAAAGGGATAACGTTACAAGAATTTAAACAGCTGAACTATTTCCAATTTAGAAGAAATTTATTCCCCAATATGTTATGTGGAGTCTATGGTAACTCCTTTCAGCAGTTTTCATGAAAACTGGTGAAAAAGAGGGTTTTTTTCTTTCATAACGGAGGAATATGCAGATGGCTGCTTGTAAAACCATATCCTAAATCCTATCTGTCTGTAAATATTACAGCTCCAGAATTTAAATTCCCATTTCTTTGTGCTTTTCTATGTTAACAGGTATTTTGATGGCTTCCTTGATGACTTTAGATAGCCAAAATATAATTAGATAATGATTCTCTCTAGCCTGGGAACTACTATTTTCCACATCACCAGCTTTAGCTTGTCAAGGCTGGTGGTTGTATATCTTTAGAGAGCAAAATGAATTAGAAATTGTCCTTTACTTTCTCTGTTAACTTTGGATCTATTTCCTCAGTCTAAATACCCTAGAAGTAGGAAAAATGTCTTCTCATTATCCACATTTATTTTGAAAATTGAACTTTTAAGAACTCACTCAGTTTATTTACTGGTTAGATTTATACCTTACCTTGTTTCCAGGAGCTCAAGATGTTTATACGGCTATTTCCTTTATATTATTCCCACACCAGCAATGCTTTGATGTAGAGTTATGCGATAGATTAATTGATCCAAAATATTTCAATAATTTTCCCTGTTTTGTAAAGAATTACCATATGTAAAGTTGGAATTGTTGAAAATACCATTAAGATTCTTCAATGCAATATTAGCTCTTTCAGTTTTTCTCTTCCTGATTTATATGTTCTAGACAAGATTACAGTATTCTCCTTCCCACACACTTCATTATCTGTTCCCTATGCTTGCCCCCCCCCCCATTCTAAAACATGGAACTGTTTGAGTAGCAGTATTTTTTTCTTCTTACTTTCTTGAACAAAGACAGTTATTTAGAAAAGGGTATTTTATTTTCTGTTACAAGAAGGTCAAGAAGATGAGGTCAGATCAGCACTTTGGTTATTTACAAATCAGAAGGAACTTCTTACACATGCAATACTGACAGAACTATAGAAGAAAATAGAAGAAGAATCAGTGAAAGTTCTAACTAAGTTCTAACTAAGCTAACATAGTTCTAACAAAGCCATGCCAGTAAATCTGGAGAAGAACATAGTGACCAAACAACTGGAAGAGTTCTAATATCCCCAAAAGCAACTTTACAGAGTATGAGAATCATCACACAATACTACAATTGTGGCTTTCTGATTTGTAGCATAAATGAGTTTCACAAAAGGATAAGAAGATGTTAAGGGTTTCCATTTTTCTAATCACAATCTGTAGTCTAACAGGATAAGCATAACTGAAGGATTTTCTATAAACAAATATCTTTTCTATATAGGGCTTAATCTGCATTGAATGATTGTAATCATTATTTTACTACCTCTTATGAAACTCATTTATGATGCAAGTCAGAAAGACACAGTACAGACTCAACAAAGCAAAAAAGGATAGTTCCTGGTAAACAAAACAAAACAGCACACACACACAGTGAAAATTGGGGGCTTATATATAAATATAAGAAAGACCTAAGTAATTGCAACAGATACAGAAATCAACCTTATAACTGACAAGATAACAAAGTGCTAGATAGCTTTTTTCTTTAGGAGCAACTATCAATAGCAAAGGAACAGACAATCAAGAGATATGCTGCAAGAGTAACCATGAAAGTCTAGAGAAAAGAAGATAATTATCTGCTAGGTTGTGTCTATATCTATAAAGATTAGAAAAGTGTTAGCAATAGTTTTCACTAAACACTGTACAGAAGCGAAAGTTGGACTTTGAAATAGTAGACTAGAGTATTGATGCTTTTGAACTTTGGCATTGGAGGAGATTTCTGAAAATATATTGCTCAAAAAAATAAAGGGAACACTTAAACAACACAATATAACTCCAAGTAAATCAAAGTTTTGTGAAATCAAACTGCCCACTTAGGAAGCAACACTGATTAACAATCAATTTCGCATACTGTTGTGCACATTCAATTTTGTACAGAACAAAGTATTCAATGAGAATATTTAATTCGTTCAGATCTAGGATGTGTTATTTGAGTGTTCCCTTTATTTTTTTGAGCAGTATATTATGGACAGTCAAGAAAACAAACAAATGGATCATTGAACAAAACCAGTCCAGAATTCTCAGATGGCACAAATGACCAGGTTCAAATGCTTATATCTTGCACACATTACACAAATATCTACCTATCTGGAGATTGTTCTAAAGCTGGAAAGAGTAGAAGGGAAAAGAAGAGGAAGAATAGTAATAAGATGGATAGATTCAGTTGCAGTGGCAGTGGGTAGCCCCATTGGAACAACTGAAAGACCAGATCAGATCAGATTATCTTGGAAGGTTCTTTAGAAAGAAATATTTTCTGAAACTGCATGTTTTCTACTTTCATTTGACCTTCTTAATCACTCATTTCCTCATTTAATATTACTGGACAACAAAAAGTCTATCAACAACAGGAACAGGACAAGGATGTTTATTTGAGTCAGGACCTACTTGAAACAGATCATTTGAAGGGAAGATGAAGGATAAGACAAGGATAGAACCCATGATGTGCATGCATAGTGATTATTCTCACTTTTTGTACGTATTGATCAATTGTTCCTCACTTATCCTTTTCCCTAGAGTAAACTCATACTGTCCCACTCCGTGTTTATTCATTTTTATTTATTTATTATTAGAGATGAAAGGACCTTGTAGGTCATCTAGTCCAACCCATTGTTCAAGCATGAGTCCCTATTAGTGTTGGGTGAACCCAACGAAGTTCGGGTTCGGATTCGGCACCCGAATTTTTTTTTAAAGTTCAGGTTCGGCACCTGAACCCGAACCTTTGCTGAATTTCCGAGTTCAGCATTCGGGAGACCACCGGGAAGTGCCACTGCCCAGCTGTCACCTTCAGAAACAGCCGGGGCACTTCTCGGTGGTCTCCCGAACGCCGAACTCGGACGTTTGGTAAAAGTTCAGGTATGGGTTTGGGCTCCGGAGAATGCCAGGAAGCAACCAAGCTGTTCCAGAAGTTAACAGCTGGGCGGCGGCGCTTCCTGGCACTCTCCCAAACCAGAATTTTTGCCGAACTTTTGCAAAAATTCGGGTTCGGGTTCGGTATACCGAACCATGCAAAGTTCGGTAGGAACCTGAACTTTGCGGGTTTGGTTCACCCAACACTAGTCCCTATACCATTTTGGACAAATGACAGTCCAATCTCCTCTTGAAAGTCTCAAGTGTTGGAGAGCTCACAATCTCTGCAAGCAATCTGTTCTGCTGGTTGATCGCTCTCACCATCAAAAAGTTCCTCTTTATATTCAGGCTGAATCTCTCCTTGGTCAGCTTCCATCTGTTATTCCTAGTCTGGCCTTCTGGTCCTTTCGAAAACAGCCTGACTGCCTCCTCTCTGTGGTAACCCCTCAAGTATTGGAACACTGCTAGCATACAGTATCTCTCATGGCTAGACTAGCCATGGCCAGTTCCTGCAACCTCTCTTCGTATGTTTTAGTTTTCAGCCCCTTATCATCCTAGTTGCTCTCTTTTGCATTTTCTCCAGAGTTTCAATGTCTTTTTTGTAGTGTAGTGACCAAAATTGAATGCATTCTCAAGGTGTGATCTAACTAAGGCTTATATTAGTTTATTAGTACCTTCCTAGTCCTCAATTATATCCCTCTGTTATTGCAATTTAGGATTGTATTGGCCTTTGTGGCTGCCACTGCATATTGCTAGCTCATATTTAGTTGGTTGCCCACCAAGACTCCAAGATCCCTCTAACAGTCGCTGCTACTGAGTGTGGTTTCACCCAGTTTATATATATGTCTTTGGTTTTTCTTACCTAAGTGTAGGATTTTACTTTTCTCTGCATTGCATTTCATTTATTTGTTTGGACCCACCAAGTCTGTCAAGATCCATCTGGATTCCAAGCTTGTCCTCTGGAGCATCACAGTATATGAAAAAGTGAAAATCCTAATCTTTTGTTCCATCTTCCTCATTCAGAAGAATATTAATAGAGAGTATGTATCATTGAGGGGAAAATGTTTTCCTTTCAGTGTACAATTATTTCAGACAAAAATAATATTTAGCTGCATTTTACATAAATAGTTGCTCTTTGAAAACTGCTAATCAAATATGCATCTCCATGTGTATTTATTACAATAATAATTCTGCCTTGAATATGATAGAGATCAGCCTAAATAATGTAGCTCATAAATGAATGTCTGTGGGCTAGAAAGATACTATTTTGCATTTGACTGCCTGCCAAGTAAGGATACATTTTAGTGATGCATGGATCCACCTGAGATTAGATCTCACTAATCTAATTCTCACTATTTTTTTAACACTTGAAAAATCATATCAACTCTTCCTAAAGCAGAAGTTTCCAAAAGAGTCTACAAATTTAGTGGCAAATGAAGCATGAAAACTTTGTAGCATTTTTCAAGTTTTTCTCCAAACCTTTTAGATGTAGTATGTTCCTCAGAATTTTGTACTGCACAAAGCATTTGTGACACAACAGTAATATCTTGAGTGATAAATTCACAGTATGTGATCTGCATGAGAGTCTGGGGTTTATTTATTTTATTTTATCAGGTTTTTTTTAAAAAAACCCTAGAAGATTACATCATAAAAATGTATTAAACGTTGAGGGGGGGAAGGGGGATATCTTCCTAATAATAGTGATGACAATTCACTGTTCAAAACCTTTTACAATCTCTTTGTATTTTAGGAAGGACACCAAAAAGTACACCACCTTAAGCTGCAGGTGGAGGCTATAAAGGAATGTAAATATAGATTTAGTGAAGGAATGGATAAGGAGGACAAATAGCAATTTACTTCTGACAAAGGATAAAGCTTGAGAAATAATCTCAAAATAAATTGGCCTTGATTTCTTGTATTTGGAAAAGAGAGAAATTGCAACTAATAACAATGATTGTAACAGAATAATAACGATGATTGCAACAGTAAAACATTGCAGGCAAATCCTGGCTTCCTTCATTTTATCTATTTGGTGAGCATTAATAGACAATAAGCTCACATTGGAGGAACTGAGTCAGCCATTTTTGCACAGAGGAAACAGTTTGATAAATACTTTGGCACCAAATCATGTAGGATTTTATAGGCCAAAACCACAACTTGAATTGTACCAAATAACAGACATATCATATTACAAATGCTATACAAAATAATGACTGATTTGAGAATACATAGGTAGCCACATTTTATACTAATTGTGGTTCAAATTGACCCTAAAGCAATCTACAGACTCATTGTAATCTAAGTGAGTGAAGATAAAATATGATTTACTATAGGCCATTGTCCTCTACACTTCAGAGAGGGCTGCAACTGGTGTACCAACCCAACTTGGCAGTCACAAACACCCCAATTATGGCTCTGACGTATGTCTATCCAGAAGTGAAGTAGGAAGAGCCCATAGCAACAAACTTACTCTTCCAAGGCAGACTGTCACCCCAACAAGAATTTCTTACTGGAGCTAATAGGGATTACTTATGAAGAAACAGCAGTTCTGTTCTTGTCTGAATTCAAATTCACACTGAATTTATCACAAATACACATTTGGTTGGCGGAATCATGCATAAGACCAGGAAATAATGAAGGGTAAATGTTGTTGTAATATTTACTTTTGATTAAAGAGCTTTTCATTATTATATGTATTTATTAAAATTGAGGCATTCTGGGTTTACTATATGAACTTTGGATAGATGTAAAATATAAATTAATAGAATAATGTACAAGCTCATGTTGAGCTAGAGTATAATGTGGACAACTACAAGGATGAGTTCCTCCTGATTTGGACCAGATCGTCCTAACTGGTAATGACCAGCTGGTGACATCACAATGGCATCACAGATCCAGTTTGGTCAGTGCCAGCTTGTGGGCACTGCCATCTCTCTTTTTTGGAACTTTTAACATTTTTTTTTACGATTTGGAAGGTTTTTTCCCTCTGATGCTGCTTGAAAAAGGGCCCTGCCCAAAGCACAGCTTATCAGCTGCTCAGATGCGTTTCAGGCTGATTATAGCTACTGAGCATGCGTGGAAACAGAATTGCATAAGGAGGAGTGTGTGTGTGTGTGTGTGTGTGTCTACGTGCACGTGCACGCATGTGGGTGAGGTAAGCATGCATGTGCAAAATGTCACGATGCGAATCAGTGGCAAAGGTAAGTAGAACTCACCCCTGGACCACTATATCTTAGACATAGACACAGAAATGAAAATACACTTCAGAATTATTTCAGGCTCCTGCTGTATATATTAATACTTGCTATATACTTCAAATTCTTACAGTAAAAATCAATTTTCCTGTTATATTTCTTTTTTTTCCAGAATACAAAATTAGAGGACTAAATAGCGGATAAATTCCTGTAACATACCTTTTCTTTTTCCAACCTTTCAAATCTCGGTAGGTATTAAAAGGATACATTATACCTTCTCCTCTCCATTAATCATTGCAGAATTAGTTATATAATTGTACCAAAGAGACATTTTTCTGAGCTGTTCGTGTATAATTAAATTCATTTTGCTTAATTCATAAAAGCCAGTTCCATAGCTATAAAAACTATGAGCAATAGTTGGACATGTGAACCTGTAACTAATTTGTGAGAGGTTTTGTATGTGTGAGAGAGATTCTGTGTGAGAGAGGGATAGAGAGAACATTACTTATGGGTAATTATTCTGAAAGCATGTCTTCAAAATTTAGTTGCTTCACGTCTATCTGAACTGAGTGATGCCTCAAATTATAGGATCCAAAATTCTCCTTAGTAAAAGTTCTGTTTGAGTTATTTTTCATTCACATGTGCATTGTAATATTATTGAGTGCGACCTATATGAATTGAGTTATAAATGAGTTTTGGGTTCATGAAAAATACAGAATCTGTAGGAAAGAACTTTATTGATGTATAATCAAGCAGCTACCACAATCCATAGAATTGAAAGACTTAGTTTTTGAACTCCTCTCCTTTATGCTAATTAATTTCATTACAAAAAAAAGATCAATTTGTTTGCCCAATAAAGGCAATTTCTATGTTTCTTAGCTGAAAAATCAAAAACATAAAATTTTATCACTGAATTGTTCAGACTTAATTGAATAAAGAATTTAATATCTACATATGCATACAGTGGTACCTCTACCTAAGAATGCCTCTACTCTGGGGGCGGGGAGTAGCTGGTAACGTGGTGAGCCAATGGGAGATGGCAGTTCTCATTGCTCATGCCAATGTCATGGGGCGGGGGATGGCGTAGAGGCAGCTGCCAACATGGGGGGCCGATGGGAGCTGGCAGCTCCCGTCACTTGTGCCAGCGTCATGGGGCGGAGGCAGGGGGCAGCAGCTGACAGTGTGGCAGCCTGCAGTGCAAAAGCCTGCAGTGCGGCAGGCAGATGGGAATGGGCTGGGGGGCATCACGGCGGGGCGGCAGGGGCTGGCAGCGCAGTTCTTACCTTATCTTCAGTTTCTGGGTTATTTTGCTTCTGCATATTTGTGGAAGCAAAAAAACTCCCGGAAATCTTGCACATGCATCTTCGCACGAGATTTGGTTCTGCGCATATGCAGAAGCCAAATCATGCACTGGGAATGGGCGCGTGCAGGGCGTGCGCACTGGAGCACACTCCCAGCACATTCTGGTAAGGCTGAAATTGGTAGCCCGACCCTGCCTTGGACCCCTCTCTCTCTTTCTCTCAGTCCTAGAAAACAGACTGTGGCAAATCACTTCTGAAATGCTTATGCACAGACATGTCCCCTCAACACTAAACTTAATAAATAAAATTTATGAAATTGCGGAGATGAACAAAATGACATTGGAAATACAAAAAGAGACTACTAAATTCTACCAAACCTGGAGCAGGTGGTACGATTGGGTCAATTAAAAAAAATATTTAAAAGCTCAAATATCTATAATACAGTCAAATCTCTCATAATTTGAATGTATAGAAGAAGAAAAAAGTAAGCAATCTTGTTATTCCTTTCATTTACTAGATATACAAAATAAAATAGTTGTCTAGCAAGTAACTTTGGACAATTTATGATTTAGGTAATATGATTGAAATTAATAAAGATTAAGATTTAGGTAACAATTATATAACATAGCAATGTAAAACTAGTAGGCTGATAAAATAAAATTAAAAAAGCTGTAGCAATAATGTCAACAGGTAGGTTGGCAAATGTGTAAATTGTTGAGTGTTTAAGACTTGATATATAACTGTAATTATGAATGATGATATCTATATATCTGTATAAGTTGTGTTCTGTTTTTATTTTTGTCTTTGTTTGTTTTATGGCATTTGTGTATTTTTCTTAATTTAAATACTTAATAAAGATTATTATTTTTAAAATAAATCCATTTGGGCAATTTTTGGTTTGGGTTTCAACCTCAAGCAGTTTTTTTATATACCGACATGTTATTTTTCATTGCTAATTAGCATTGAAAGAATTAGACTATGTTTTATAACTTTTAGTAGAAGCTCTGTGTATTTAAAATTCTTACAGGGTTACAGCTTCAATTAGTTAATGTTTGTAAAGCACTTTAGTAGTGGAATTCATCAATGAATTCCAAATATTGTTCTATTCTATCTCTGATAGTACTTTGATCCTTTAAGAGTTAGTTCATCTCTGATTAATTAGTTCATATTTATAAATCACTTCATTATACTGTACAGAACATTTGATATAGAATAGATTCATTAACAGACAGCAAATTATATTTTCCATGTCTTTTAGCATAATAGTCAGATTCCATGTTGTACTAAAGCTTTTCCAGAACACAATGACTGACTTACAAGAAGAGGAATATTATCTATCTATCTATCTATCTATCTATCTATCTATCTATCTATCTATCTATCTATCTATCTATCTATCTATCTATCAGATTTCTATGCTGCACCTCTCCAAAGACTCGGGATGGCTTACAACATAAAGAAAAACAGTAAATTATAATAAAATTAATTCAATTAAATTTAAAATTACATGGCTATCTAAATCCCTAATTGTATTAAAAATCAATCACACCCATTCTTACAACAATCTTACAATCATTCATTAGCTAGGGGCTAAAGTTTAATGGGCCCAGGACTGATGACATAACTGAGTCTTAAGACTCTTACGAAAGGCGAGGAGGGTGGGGGCAGTATGAATAATAATAATAATAATAATAATAATAATAATAATAATAATAATAATATATTAGAATTTTATTCCATCACTCTCCGAGGACTGAGTGGCTCACAACAACAATAGATACAATAAAATACAAATCCAATATAAACTATATTAAAAATCCCATTATTATAAAAACTAGCAATTCTAAAACAATCATACCAATCTCATATGTTGAGTCAGGAAAGGTAAGGGGAGAAATCAATCCCCCCATGTTTGGCGGTATAGATGGTTGTTCAACATCTTACGGAAGGCAAGGAGGGTGGGGGCAATTCAAATCTCAGGGGGGAGTTGATTCCAGAGGGCCGGGGCCGCCACAGAGAAGGTTCTTCCCCTGGATCACGCCAGATGACATTGTTTAGTGGACAGGACCTGGAGAAGGCCGACTCTGTGGGACATAATCGGCCGCTAGGATTCATGGGGCAGTAGGTGGTCCCACAAGTAATATAGGCATTCAGGAAGAATATAATATAAATGCTATTTACAATCTCAAGCCTAGGCAATGTAAAATGCTTCAATATTAGCCTTTAATTAGTCCCTGAAGAAGGAATGAAATGGAACACAATGCAAATTTTTTAGCTTACACATGATAGTGTTAACAATAACAATGACTTTATAGAAATGTTTCCTCCTTCTACATTAGCCATCTGAATTCTGCCTTTTTGAGGGGGGGGGGTATTATCTCTTAGTATAATCACCATAGATTTTAAATGGTTTTCCCTTTTATAAACAATATTATTTTTAATACATAAACCTGTTTGCTTTTATGCAAGTAAACAGAGTTCTTATTCCTTAATACTGATAATGACAAATTGAACATATATGATTTGAATATATTCTCCATTAATTAAAAAGAATTCTAGAGTATTTAGATAGATTACCACAAAGTATTAAAAAAGCATTCATTTTACTCCGGGTACATCCTGGAAGTAAATACAAGTTGCATGATTATTGAGGTAAGTTTAAAAAGCTACATAAAAAATTAATTTTCATTAATGAATATCCAATGCTGGAACAATCAGATTATAAGGTCACAATGATATTACTTTCTACAAATCGATTAGAAGCTCTAATACAAGCAGACCTGATTTTTGTCTCTTTTTATTTGAACATAAATAAAAATTCAATCAGACTTACAAAAATGATAGCTTCTGAAACATTGGCACCTAAACTTTTTATATTCTTCCTGTGTCCAAGGTTGTTTTGTCTTTGTTATCTGAACAGTTAATGACCATCGTGTTTCGATCTTTAGATTATACCATTTGGGGAGGGGGTGTTATTAGTGAGTGGATAACTGTTTTCCCTTGAATGGGAGTCAGGACTTAAGGTACCCCCCCCTCTCTCATTTCCTAATTGTCCAATTAGATTTGGAGAAGGTGTGCCTGCACAGGTGGGCTGGATTGCTAGCCATTATATTACATTTCCCAGTCTGTAGTCTTAGAGTGGTGGGCTGACATCTCGGGAGAGCACGATGCTTAGTTTCAGTCCCCCCTGTCCTCAGCTCCCCCCCCCTTGCCAGTAGTTCATGGCAGATTGGCATCTAGCAAAACAAAACTGCATGGCAGTCCTGACAGACAAGCTCTTCTGTAATGCACGGCTAAGGCTCTATCTAAACAATATTTTACTATGGTTGCTAGGAATCAAGAATGAGTTGAAAGCACAACAAACAAACAAAATACCCCAATGTTATTTCAACTAAGCATATAATGCAGTCTTCCGCATAATTATGCTAGACACTCACTAAATCCTCTTCCCTTTAGCAAATGTAATCCCAGCTCTAATGCTGAAGCCGTCCATGAGTTTAAAAATGGAATCCCTGAGATTTGCCAGATTTCAGTTCCTATAGAATTTATTCCTCTCAAGCCTGCTAACCTGCTAATCTTCATGAACAGAGGGAACTCCAAGAGGATTTCCTATTTCTCTCTTGGCACTTCCAATAAGAAAACAATAACAAACCTCTAATTGTGAACATTTCACAGCTTTTATTTATATCAGGGGAAACAGTACACACACACACACACACAACCAGCATGTACACTACTATAATAAGAACTTTAAACCATACTAAGCTATTGAATGAGCAGTCCATTATCCCAAAAGATTTCCTCCCCTATTCATCTAAGTATATTCATGTCAATGTGCTTGGTATAATGCATCAGAGTGCCAAATTGGTGCAGTGATTAAGATACAGTAGAACTTCTGGTCATGATCATAATTAGTTCCATAACTTTGGTCGCAACCCGATTTATTTATTTTTATTTTATTTATTTATTCATTTGTCCAATACACAATACATATGGAAGAGAATAGACATGAAGTAATATATATAAAGATAATATGTAAAAATAGATGAGAAGATATATGAAAGGAAGAAAATATATATGATATATGAGATAAAGGAAAGACAATTGGACAGGGGATGAAAGGCACACTAGTGCACTTATGTATGCCCCTTACTGACCTCTTAGGAACCTGGAGAGGTCAATCGTGGATAGTCTAAGGGAGAAATGTTGGGGGTTAGGAGTTGACACTATTGAGTCCGGTAATGAGTTCCATGCTTCGACAACTCGATTGTTAAAGTCATATTTTTTACAGTCAAGTTTGGAGCGGTTAATATTAAGTTTGAATCTGTTGCGTGCTCTTGTGTTGTTGTGGTTGAAGCCAAAGTAGTCATTGACCGGTAGGACGTTGCAGCATATGATCCTGTGGGCAATACCTAAATCGTGTTTTAGGCGCCATAGTTCTAAGCTTTCTAGACCCAGGATTGTTAGTCTATTTTCGTAGGGTATTCTGTTTCGAGTGGAGGAGTGAAGGGCTCTTCTGGTAAAGTATCTTTGGACATTTTCAAGGCTGTTGATGTCCGAGATGTGGTATGGGTTCCAGACAGATGAGCTGTATTCAAGGATGGGTCTGGCAAAAGTTTTGTAGGCTCTTGTGAGTAGTGTGAGATTGCCAGAGCAGAAGCTACGTAGGATCAGATTAACAACTCTAGAAGCCTTTTTGGCGATATTGTTGCAGTGGGCTTTAGCACTTGGGTCATTTAGTTGTGACCAGAACCTAATTTTGGAAATTTGGTGCTTACAACAACAAAAAAAAGGCATGGAAAGGGAAATTGGCTGAAGAAAAAATGTGATTTATTTTGGTTGGAATCCAATTTGGTTGTGGTCACAAACATTCATGACCAGAGGTTCTACTGTACAAGACTACTGAGAAATCAGGAGACTGGGAGTTCTAATCCTGTGTTAGAAACAAAGCCAGCTGGGTGACTTTCAGCCAGGTACTCTCTGTGTGTGTCTTAGAAAGAAGGAGGCTACAACAAAATACTTCTGAAATCTGGTCATAAAAACTGCAGAGATTTGTCCATACTGACTCAAACTTTCCAAAAGTGTGTGTGTGTGGGGATCTGTGTAACATGTCTTTTTGATATCATAAGAGAACTGCTTGTACTGCTGGGTTTCTCAATTATTTTCTGTTACTCCCCCCCCCCCTCCAGGAAGAGGTAAACATTTTGTGCCCACCCAACTCTCCGCCGGGATGATTGTTTGCAATATTCGGCACGTTTTCGCTGAAAAAACTCAAGCGACTTATCAGCGTGATTGGTGTGTAATGTGTTTAAGTGACACCTTAATTTATTTGGCTTCATGCTGTCCACTGCGAACATTTTTAGACACAGTAAACATACCGGTCTTTCCTTGTCTCCCAGTGTAGTCACAGAGAAGCCAAGCGCTACATATGTTTCATCATATTTCCTCAGCTTTGCTTTTGGGAGACTTAAGTTTGTCTCATAATCTCTGTCTCTCTCCTCCTTTCTTTTCAACCCTGTTAAATATTTTTCCATGGTGTCTCTTAAGGGTTTGTTATCTGCACTTCATATCTCCGGTTTTGTGCTGTGAGCTATTGTTTGGTGCAAACCCCCCTACTCCCTGTGGCATAAAAAGCATGTTAACCCAGATCACACACCCCACGGGCATTGTTCCATGCCCCCCCAGGTGTCCCCTCCGCACTATTTGAGAAACACTGTTGTAGTGCAAAGTTTCATTCCAGATGAAGCTTCCAGACATCCCCACCCCCATTCCCTTAAATCCAAGAAAGAATCTCCATAAAATTCTAGTCCTGCCATACAAGCAAACTACTGACTATAGTTTGCAACCAATAAAATCAAATACAGTGTCCTTAAAAGGCCTAATATGCTTAGCTTTATTGCTATTAAATAAGACTGGTTAAATTATATTTAATTTGAAATAAACTCATAATATTATGAGCATGTTCATGCTGTTTAATACTGCTATTAAATATGCTCTTCATTTCTGAAATCCAGTATTTATTCTGGATTTAAAATATAGTTTCCACATTTACCATATTTGGAAATCTTGACTCAAAGTAAACACAATAATCCTTTTTTTTTCAAATCTCGATAGCTGTTGTTCTTATTAGCAATATTCTTCAAAGGTTAAGATATAAAATTAACTGATGTATATATCTGTATAATATGTGATGTCCAAAAATCTCCAAAAATGTCATTACTCCATGACTATTTTTAAAAATTGAATAACTTTGCAAACTCTATTATCATTGCTTGACAATACAGGTAGCGAAAAGGTGTTCGTTTTTCATATAGGAAGAATAGATGATCTAAAAAGCAGAGCAAATCCCCACTTTTGCAACTTTCAGACAGCTAGAAATAGTTATAGTAGCATTGCAAAATTCTAGGGAAAGATGAAAAACAGCCGAGATTTGCAACTTCCATGGGGTCAAGCACTATGATGGAGTTGTGAAGTAGATATAGACTTTCACTACAAAACTGGCCTAAGCCAACATTTAAATGGTGCGATTATTATATATTTTACTTTGTTATTTTTATTCTAACAGTTAAATGTTAACATTTTTTGTATCTAGAATTGCAATACAAACATCCACATTTAGTAACCACAACCACAACTTGGATGTTAAATAAAGAAGTCCCTAAGCGAAACCTAAGCTTCTTTTACCGCATAATTCTTTTTCCTTATAGACCTGCAAAGGTCATAAATGAGAGGATTGGTCATAAAGTTAGTTTTGCACCACTTTTGCAATGTGAATGGTCACTGATACTATGTGGTGTCATTTCCAGCATTGTTGCTTCCTCCCCGCCCCCTCCCACATACACAAACATCTAGTCCCCATTTCATTGTACGGTAAGATCTATTATGTCATTATAAACAATGCATTTTATGTATTATGATTCCTTTTATGTGAATGATCTACAGAGATTAAATAACATTGAAATCTTTTGAAAATATGTCACCAGAGTATTATAAATGTTGGGATGCTGCCTTACAATGTTCCCTGCAATTTAATTTAAAGAGTTGCAACATTTTTTAATCTATGCTCCTATCTCCGGGACCGCCTTCTGCCGCACGAATCCCAGTGACCAGTTAGGTCCCACAGAGTTGGCCTTCTCCAGGTCCCGTCGACTAAACAATGTCATCTGGTGGGACTCAGGGGAAGAGCCTTCTCTGTGGTGGCCCCGACCCTCTGGTACCAGCTCCCCCCAGAGATTAGGATTGCCCCCAGCCTCCTTGTCTTTCGCAAACTTCTTAAAACCTACCTCTGCTGTCAGGCATGGGGGAAGTGAGACATCTCCCCCTGGCCTATATAATTTATGAATGGTATGTTTGTATGTGTGTCTTGTTTTTTTAAATAAGGGGTTTTTAGAGACTTTTTAATATTAGATTTGTGATACATTTTTTTTGTTATTGTTGTGAGCTGCCCCGAGTCTGCAGGGAGGGGCGGCACATAAATATAATAAATAAATAAATAAGTAAGTAAGTAAGTAAGTAAGTAAGTAAGTAAGTAAGTAAGTAAGTAAGCAAGCAAGCAAACAAACAAACAAACAAACAAACAAACAAACAAACATATCCTATTAATTTCCCAAAATAGTATTTAGGTATCACAAAATAAAGTACATGTGCTAGACCATAAACACTGGTATTTTTAAAAATCTTTTACATATGTATTTTTAGAAGTTTCATGTGTGCAATCAATATTGCGACATTTACAACTACATGTGTTTGTTTGTGTCTCAGCTTAGCCAGCTTCAGTAGGTTGTGTTACACAAGTAAAGGTATAAGAATACAGATACATTAAAGAATACTGAGAAAAGCTTTGTGTACGTACTACAGTAAACTCTGGGTTATATCACACAAACAGCAAGTACATCATTAAATTCAGTATTCCCTTTATAGTAGGGACTACATTAACATTCCCAGGATGGAAAAATCCATTAAATTTTTTGTAAGTTCTCAAATTTCTCCATTGTCTATTTTCAACTTGATACATTTTGAAAGATTTCTATAAAAAATACAACAAAGGTAATACAATTCTCATAATGTATTTATTTATTTATTTATTTGTCAAACATGTATAGAGTAGTAGTAGTTTGTATAAACATGACATAAGTAAAAAGTAATGATAAGAGGGTAATAGGACAGTAGGACAGGGATAATAGCTACAGTGGTGCCTACTGTCCCTGTCCTACTGATAGGACTACTGATAAATAGACTCTAGGATATCATCAAGGATAAGAGACATTAATGTGATCCCCTAATGCTGCTGTTTAGCAAACACATCCATGTTTATTGTGCAGGCAATAATATCAGAGCCGCATTTGCAGAAACTAGCCAGTTTGTGGCCAAGCAGAAAACCAGTCCAGCCAGCCCACCAACCCAACCAGCCAGCCACAGACCAGTAGAAATGGAGTTGAAGTCTTCAATGAAACACAGAAGCAGTAGGAAGTTGTGGAAAAATATATTTATTTCTTTATACTACTACTACAACTAATACTATCTATACTATACATACAATAAACTAGTATCTTACTAGTACCTTGCTACAACTATCTTAGTTCAATAACTCGCAGGAACCAACTTATACAGCATTATAGCTTCTTCAGAGCATACTTCTCATGAACAGCAACAGAACACAGCTAACAATGAACAGAGAGAAAGTAGCAAAGAGCTCTTACCTAGTTAAATACTTTTCACATAATTACTAGGTTGCTGCATGCTCAACTGCCTCAGAATGACTCAGCATTCTGAACTGAGGCCTACTTTCTGCATTATGATATTACCTAGGGATTTTTAATTCCTGACAATTAATTTTTTAATTATTTTCATTTTTAGTTGTACTCATATGACAAATTTCTGGGTATCACTCGATGGCTTATTGGAAACTGATTAATTTATAGAACTAGGTCACCTATAATAAGAAAGAAAGAAAAATCTCATATGCTTGATTTTACATCTACCCTCTTAAAAATTGGAGTGCATATTCATATGTATCTTTTTTAATATGATGCCTATTTTAAATTTCTCCCTTCCAGCTGAGGCAAAAATAACTCATACAGAGATGTTAAATCTAAAAAGCAAAAACAAAGCCACAAGTTCCTCTCACTTCCAATAGATAAACAAACTTGTTTGCATTATTTATGCTATATACTATTTCTATGGTGCCAAATCTATATTTATAAGTGCAATTCAACAATTCATGATTAGCAATAGCTAGTAGTCTCCCATATGGTGTCAGAGCCAGGTTATAGGTTAGGCTTATCAAAAGCTGCTTAGAAAGCTTCAACTGAGTCCACAATAACTCTGAAGTATATGATGAAGCCAAAGATTTTGCTGTTAAATAGAAAATTAAAAATATTGAAATTCTATGTACTATTGTGTGTAAAATGAAGGAGAACAAATTTTAATAACTTTTTTAGCCACATCTATGCAAAAATATGCCAGTGATAAGAAGCTAGACATGTTTATAAATGGAAATCAGCAAAGGATGGAGAGCACAAGATTAGCATCATGCAATTAATCTCTTCAGATGAAATATGCAGAGTGGAACATAGTTCCAAATATTATTCAAATTTGACTCCTCCATTATACAATTGCAGGCCTGTATAATATCCACTGGACAAAATTGAAAATTGTATCATTATGCACATGCACAAATCATAATAAAGGACTAGAGTCAGGGGTGGGCTATTGCCTGGATGAGTGTTTGGGTGTGTGACGCAATTTGGTAGCAAAAATGGAGCTCTACCCCAGAGTGCTCAATTTGCACTGAAAGATGTTGAAAGAAAATGCAGGGCGTCCTGAATAAGCCACGCCCGCAATGTGGTAGTAAACATTTTGGGAGCCCTTCACTAACTAGAGCATAGTCAATTTTAAAGGCTATTCTCCATTTGTCCATAATTTTGGCATGAATATGTTCCAGTAAATTCTTTTTCATGACATGGCCTCAGGTCCACTTTATAGCCCAGGAGTGTCAAAATTTGTGTTGTCAAATCATCATCACATGACCTATCACAACTTTTGCTAAACCGGGTGTGGGTTTGGCCAGCATGTGATTCATCCGGCTCATATTCAACGAGTTTGACAACCCCTGCTCTAGTCCATATCTGAGACAACTTAAAACCACTCTTGGCTGTTCTGGTGTTAAAATAATGTTCTACTCTTTATAATAAAAATATTCTATGATAGTTTTGGTAGCGTAACTGAAAAACTTTAACCACTGTTCAAAGAGCATGGCAATCAAGTGACATCGGTGTAATTTCTCTCCAGGGGCACTGCCTTCCACAGTCATTCTGCTTTGGGCATGGAGGGTCTTTGCCTTTTTTTCAAAATCAGGCCCTACCCTTGAGTAGGTCAACTTGGAGACTAACATAAACCTCATCAACATATGAACAGCACTGTCTAGGGTGAAATGGGCAGTCTGCTCTTCCCAGTACAGCTTCCTTTACACTAATAGCTGAATAATAGTTCCTCCTTTGGAATTCAGATTTAGCACTATTCATGCATGAATCTGATGTTCTGTTAAGAGTTTGTTTGTTTGTTTGAATTTATATGCTGCCCAACTCTGGCTGGGCTTTTTCTCAACACATCCCTGCAAAATCCTTTCTCAAAACCAATTAGCATCTGTTCTGTCGGGGTCTCTGGTAGAATCCTCCCAAAAATTCACAGGTACAAATTTCAGACAAACACACATTTGAAAATTCAAAACAATGTTCTTTATAATGAAAATTCACTTAAACTAAGCCCTCTTTTGGTATAGCAAAGAGCACTGGTCTCCAAACAAACTGGTAATTTATACAAGTCCCTTATCAGTCCTGTGATACTTAGCTTGCAGCTGTGTGGCAATTCACAGTCCTTCTTCTTTCACAAAGTGAAACATACTTTGCTCTGGTTTAGATTCAAAGCGGGGAAAAATCAGCACACAAAAGGTCAAAGTCAGTAAAGCAGTCATTAAACACAACGATCAGATAATCCTCCACAATGGCCAAACCCACAGGCTGCTATTTATAGCAGCCTCACTAATTACCACAGCCCCACCCAACCACAGGTGGCCTCATTTTCTTTGATAATAATCTCTCAGTTGTTGTTGCCTGTGCATCGCTCTCCTCATGCGTGGCTGTATCATTAACTCTTGTTCTGAATCCAAGGAGGAGCTAGATAATTGATCTCCTTCTGAGCTGTCTGCCACACTCTCCTGCTCCCTGTCACTCATGTCTTCTTAGTCAGAGGAGCCTTCATCAGCAGATTCCACTGGGGGCAAAACAGGCCTGCAGCATGTGGATGTCTCCCCCACATCCTCAGTCCTTGGGGCAGGAGCTGGGCCAGAGCTAACCACAACAAAGATATTACTCCCTCTCAACTTATACACATAAGAATCATGACAGAGTTGTTTCAGGCTTCTCTGTCACATTTTCTCCTTTTTTCAGAATTCATACCTTTTTATAATGCCTTCTACAAGTCAAATATGCATTATCATCACATTATTAAAAAGTTTATTAGTGAGGTACTTTTTCATATGCACCTTATTTCTCCATCATGAAAAAAAAATATTTCAAGTTGTGTTTGATCCATTGATCCATTGACTATTGATTTCTTCCAGGACTTTTTTAAAAAAAATTCTGCCCTAGTCTTCAGTATTTGGTTTCGGTTGAATGGCAGTTTTCCATTCAATCCAAATCTATTTAACTTTTTTAGATCAATCAAAGTTGACTAGCTGCCAGTATGTAATACCGCTATAACCAAAGTGGATGAATGTACTAGTTGAGGTAAAAATACATTGGGATATTTACCTCTTGGTTGGGGCACCCGAAAGGGTATGATCCACATACATAATTTTTCCCCTCTTCTAGCAGAATTTACCATCTAAGTATGTATTTATTCATGTAATAATTTCTATTCTACATATTCAATCCAAATAGGTTCTTTAGAATGGCTTACGGACCCCACCCTCCTTGCCTTTCGCAAGCTCCTTAAAACCCACCTCTGTCGTCAGGCATGGGGGAATTGAAATTTTCCCCCTTCCCCCTAGGCTTATAGAATTTATACATGGTATGCTTGTTTGTATGATTGGTTTTTTAAATTGGGGGTTTTTTAGATTATTTTTTAATATTAGATTTGTTACATTGTTTACTTTGTTGTTGTTAGCTGCCACGAGTCTTCGGAGAGGGGCGGCATACAAATGTAATAAATAAATAAGTAAGTAAGTAAGTAAGTAAGTAAGTAAGTAAGTAAGTAAGTAAGTAAGTAAACAAACAAACAAACAAACAAACAAATAAAAACACACTTGCAATTATAAACAAAATAACTAATTAACTAACTAAAGGAACATAAATTCCTATGTAATTGCAGGACCCAAACCTACTTAGACAAACAAGTTAGGTCTTCAAATTGGTATCACTAGAAGCACATTTAAAGAGAAGATTTCACTTCTGTTTATACAAATCCAGAGAGTTCCTACAAACAAGAATAGATCTGAATTGCACAAAGTTGTTTGTCATGGGATCAGCCTTATTTACATATATTATTACCTGTGGAAGGCCAATTAGATTTTGAAGGGAATGGGGAAGCACAACACTCACTCTTATCCTCTTTTGCTCTGCAACCATACATTAGATAAATTGGGTTTGGGACTGTATCAACCATGCCACATTAACTGCATCTTACAGATGGAAAGATAAACAAATTTGGGAGATTAATGTAATTTTACACTTTTCAGATACTTGCCAGGCGAGAACAACAGGGACACAGATAAGACTCTTTTCTATTTCCCATGTCGAGACACATAGATGACAAGTTTCACATACACTCAAAGACTTCTAAGCCAAAATTACTTTATATTTATCTTTCAATACAGTTATCCAGAAGGAGAATTATAATGGCAACGGAGGCAGATGTGTTTTAATAGGCTCTTTAAATTCTTCCATAGCAATTAAGCCTGGCTCTTTTGTCATCTATTTCTCCAGGCAAAACAAAGTTATTTTCATGATTATAGCACTCTTAGAGAAGATCTTTCATATGCTAATAGTAAAATGGGAATAGAGATCTTTTTATTGATACTCAAGAAATAAAAAGAGGCTAAAAGCAAGGCCTCCTTGTATAGGATATTTACCTTCAAAAGAACAAAATAATGTAATATATGAATAAATAATGTAATATATGTTATTTCAAATATATCATGAGACATTCTGCCTGGCTTAAATTCATCCTCCAAAGTCAAAGATATTAGCTACAATAAAGGTAGGCAAAATTGGTGGTTCCCAGGTTGATCATATATAGCATCAGAGAAAAGATAGAACTGTGTAACAAAGTACAATGAGAAAGCAGCAGAAATCAGATTGGAGAGATATTTTCTAGAGATGTGGTACATCCAAGTGATCAGATGGCAAACTGATTTTTAGATCCACATTGGAAATATAATAACTTATCAGCAAATTTGGAAGAAACATAGAAGTTGTCTTTGATATAATTGGTAGTTTTCATTGGGAGTGGGTCAAGATTAAAATATGGTCTCCACAGTGGATATATTAAACTAGGGTTGTCAAACTCCTGGCCCAAAGATGTGTCACACGCTGGCTACAGATACGCCTATGCCCGGTTTTGCAAAGGGGGAGAAAGTCCTGATACGTTATGTGATGCCGCCACGATGACATGAGTTTGACACCCCTGTATTAAACTATTGGCCTATTTCCTTCCTAACTGGTCGATCTGTTGAGACAATCATTCAAAGCTTTGTATATATTTGTTTAAGCCAGGTTTTCTAAAATGAATTCAATCCTCTTCCTGGCTGAGGATTTGGTGGGGATCACACTGACAAGATTGTTAAATAAATGATCTAAATGATAACATTAATACAGAGAAGATAGAGAAACCAATAGGTCTCTCTTTTACCTGAAGGAATTTGATCAGAAATTAAGTTTAAACAATTGACTCATGGTCTGTAGGGTTTTCCCTCACACTTCCAGCACTTCCTTAAGATGGGAAGAAAAACATGCTGCTTTGAAAACATGCTGTGCCTCCAACAAGATGAATTAAGTTGCTTTCTTCATAGAAGGGTGAGGACTACTTGGGCCACCAGAAGCTTCTGTGGTGGAATCACATCAATCATAGGTGAATCAAGGGAGAGGAACAAGGAGAGTGAAGTGCTTGCTGGAGAGGAAAAAATATAGAAATAAAGACTACCTGGTGAGAGGCAGCTGCACATTTACAGGTAAGAAAAGCAATTCTTACAGTTGTTATTCCTAACTAATCATTTTTTTAAAAGGAGGGAAGAAGAAAACTTTGGTGGCCAGGAAGGTTCTGTTCTCTCCAGCAGCTAACACTGAAATAGTCACAGAGGCACAGAAACCCATGGTGGAAGAAGGTGTGGCCCTTTGGTTGGGCCAGTTGCAGATGTGCAAGCTATCAACTTCCCTCAAGATCCTCCATTGCTCAATTCAGAAAGTTTGCACAGTAGGTATATAGCATTTGTAAAATAGATTGTCCTGTCAATCACTTCGCTATGCTGCTCCTGAGATGAAAGATCTGTTATAACATGGGTGTCAAACCCAATCACCTCCAGGACTGTATCGTGACTTCTGATCACAACACTGTTTTGCCTTTGAGAAACTGGAGTAGGCGTGGCCTGTACATGACATACCCAGCCTGCAGGTTGCCAGTTTGACAGGCCTGTGTTAAAAGGGCATATCTTCAATAAATGGCTAGCATGTCAAATCAATGCTAAAGCAAGGTAGGGGTTTAGAGGACATATTTCCTAAAATCAGAATACATTAGTCATAATTTCTAGTGAAAATGAGTCTTTGTTAGTGATACTAGATATAGAATAGAATAGAATAGAATAGAATAGAATAGAATTTTTATTGGCCAAGTGTGATATATGGAGATAATTTGCTCCTACTCTACAGTAATAACTTCAACAAGAAGACCATGAATAAATTGTAACTAAGCCATTTAGAAAAACTGAAGACTAAGTAAATAAAAGATGGTAGGCATGTGTAATGTCCCACTTATGCACATGCACATATTCTATGGGTATAAGGAATCTTTACTAAGGCTCTCTAAGCCTGAATTGGTAGAAACATAGAAACATAGAAGTCTGACGGCAGAATTGGTATTCCCCAGCAATTCCCTGTGCCCACAAAATAAGTTACACAGGCTACTCAAATGAAGCCAACTCTAATCCTCAAGGCAAAAGCAAGTCCAGTCTACTAGGTCGAAGCAAGTTCCCAAGACAAAGGCAAGTTCCAAGACAAAGGCAAATCCCCAGGCAAAGGCAACAGCTGAAGAGACACAATCTGAAGTTCAAGGCAAGAACACACTACAAGAAAATGAACACGTTGTCCCCAGCATCATCTCCATATTTTTTCTGTACTAAATAGTCAATCTCTGGCACAGCCCATCATGAGGGATAGGATTGCTCCTCATAAGTAATTTGACTGACCCTAGTTGCTCCTGCCTTTTCTATGGCCTAGATGTTCTTGGCAGTTCCTCATTGCTGACCGCTGCAGCTGCATTCTTTCCCACCTGTCCTGCTGCAGCTGTGCTTTAGTCAAATCTCTCTCAGATGGCTGCTTGGAACCATTGACCAATTCCCCTCTTGATGTGCCTGGAACTGGTTCATCTTCCTCCAAGCTGATATATGGAGAGACATTTGGGGAAGCATCTGGAGGAGTCATCACAGCAGGCAAGCTATAAGAACAAAAAGCAAACTGCCAAAATACTGATCATTCTAATACTCTAATAACTTGATAAGTATAAAAACTTGATCAGAAAGAGAAAAAAACATAACTCTATAGTCTCTTTATAGGAGATAAACTTTGGAGATAAACAGAGGTCTTTCACACAGGCTGAAATGCACATTGCATTAAAACTAATATTTAGGTAGGGTATAGCACCATCATAAATGTTTGTTTGTTTGTTTGTTTGTTAGATTTGTATGCTGTCCTTCTCCAAAACCTTGGGGTGGCTCGCAGGATACAATGTAAAACAAAGCATACAAAACAAATCTAATAAGTTAAAAAACCACAGCTAAAAACCCAATATGTTAAATCAGTCAACCAATTAAATCACACCATGCATCACATTTATTTATTTTCTTAGAGTAATGCACCTTCTGGCTAGGAATTGTTTACATATATCAGTTACATGGGGTGGGACTTTCAAGAATAGCTACTCTCTTCAGTGATGCTTATATACAAAGAAGAGGACAAGACAAATCCATCGAATTACCAAGCCATTGCTTTCATGGAAAACAGTTGCAGATTGCACGCAAGTTATTCTTTGCATAAACTTCTCGATCATGAAAGAGTTAAATCCAATATTCCACCAGTTCAGGCTGAATTTAAGAAAGGTTTCAGTATATGAGCTCTGTGCTTTATTTGATTTGGAAGCTACTTGAAAGGCCACCTAGGGGCCTTTATAAGGTATTTGTCATTCTATCCTCAGCTTTTGATTATCTGAGCACAGATAGACTGTGGGGAAACCTGTAAACCTCAGACATGGACAGAACGTGGATTGCTCTGTTGTATACACTTTATAAAAACATATCTATGCTAATATATGTAGATTGAGCTTAACACATAAAATATAGCAGAATGAGGTAGAGATGTAACTTGGCACCAATTGTTTTGCTTTAATATTCATGATATATGTACAGAGCTTTATCCTCTGCCCCCCCCTTGTTTCCACTATCTACTAGTAAATGTAAAATCCTTTCTTTACAGATGACATAAACAGACAACATGGCATTCCTTTTAACCATCAAACCTAGTTTTACATTACCTACTGTGCAAATTCTGCAATTCAAATTATTTAGAATTAACTACAGGGAGTCTTCAACTTAGAACAGTTATTTTAGTGTCTGTTCAAAGTGACAATGTCCCTGAAAAAGGTTACTTATGATGGTTTTTCAAACTTATGAACTTTGTGGCATCTCTGTGGTCACATGATTGAAATTCAGAGGCTTGGCAACTGGTCCATAGTTATGACTATTGCTCTGTTCCATGGTCATGTGATCCTCTTTTGCAACCTTTTGACAAGCAAAGTCAATGGGGACCCCAGATTCACTTAACAACCATGTTACTAATTTAATAGCTGCAGTGATTCAGTGAACAAGAAAAGTCACAAAATGGGGCAAGCTCACTTAATAAATGTTTCTCTTGCCTCAATTATGGTTGTACGTTGAGGACTACCTGCAGTCTTTTTTTATTTGTTTGTTTGTTTTGGACAAATGACAAAGAATGGTTGAGGATATTGGAGTAGATTAATTGTTTTGTGTCTCTTGGTACAGTGGTACCTCTACTTGAGAACGCTTCTACTTAAGACCTTTTCCAGATAATAAGTGGGTGTTCAAGATTTTTTTGCCTCTTCTTAAAACTATTTTCTACTTAAGAACCCAAGCCTGAAAAAATTTCCCAGGAAATTTCAGAGCGGCACAAAGGCCCAGCCAGTTTCCTGCCATTCCCCTTTTAATCTGGGCCATCTCGGGCTTTTCTGGGCTGCCAGAGGAGCCTTTTTATGGTCCTTAAGGAGGCTTTGGTAGCCCAGACCGAATGGAGCATTTTCCTTTCTCTTGGCGCTTGGAGAGGGAATAAACCACTTCACTGTGGTGAGTCCCTTGTACTGCCTCTCACACACCCAGCGCAAGGTTGCCTCCTGGAGCGTCTCGGTGTGGAAAGGCAAAAGGGGGTAATTCATCCCAGCCGAACCAACTTGGTTTCAGCCAAACCACGGAGCCACCACAGTGAAGGAAAGGCACCGGCTACAAAGCGAGCGAGCAAGAGAAGAGGGGAGTCCCTCAGCATGGGAAGGAAGAGGAAGGAGGTAGCAGCAGCAGCTGCTGCCTTTCACTCAAAGGAGCGGGAGGTTCCCCCCTCTTGCCCGCCTGGGTTTCTCTCTCTGGCACAGTGTATGGGAGGCAGCCTCATGCCGGGTGTATGGGAGGTGCGTGCTCCTCCTTGCTATCTCAGAGTCCCTCTTATTTTTAAGTCTTAAAGTTTTATAATTTTTTTTATTCCCCTCACTGTCTTCCTCCTCTTCCTCCTCCTCCTCCCACCCAAATTCTGAACTTTTATTTCTTTCCTAATGCGTTTGCACACATTATTCGCTTTTACATTGATTCCTATGGGAAAGAATTGCTTCTACTTACAAACCTTTCTACTTAAGAACCTGATCATGGAACGAATTAAGTTCTTAAGTAGAGGTACCACTGTATTTGCTTTTTGCTCTCGTTGTCATTAAGTTTGTAATTGATGAATATTAAAATGTAGCCCCATGTACAGTGCATTGCTGTAGTCTAAATGGGAAACTACCCAAAGCATGAGTGGTCATGCATAGATCTCCTGATCTAGAAATAGCTGCAATTGGTGCAAAATATAAATTTGTGCAAAGGCCTTCCTAGCCATGATTACCACCATTCTCTTTGAGAAAGAGTAGTAAGTTCAGAAGGACCCCCACGTCTGCTGGAAATTTGTTCCAAGGATCTACTACTCTTTCAGTGAAATAATATTTTCTCACGTTGCTTTTGATCTTTCCCCCAACTAACTTCAGATTGTGTCCCCTTGTTCTTGTGTTCACTTTCCTATTAAAAACACTTCCCTCCTGGACCTTATTTAACCCTTTAACATATTTAAATGTTTCGATCATGTCCCCCCTTTTCCTTCTGTCCTCCAGACTATACAGATGGAGTTCATTAAGTCTTTCCTGATACGTTTTATGCTTAAGACCATCCACCATTCTTGTAGCCCGTCTTTGGACCCGTTCAATTTTGTCAATATCTTTTTGTAGGTGAGGTCTCCAGAACTGAACACAGTATTCCAAATGTGATCTCACCAGCACTCTATATAAGGGGATCACAATCTCCCTCTTCCTGCTTGTTATACCTCTAGCTATGCAGCCAAGCATCCTACTTGCTTTTCCTACTGCCCGACCACACTGCTCACCCATTAGGAAAAGCAAATAGGATGCTTGGCTGCATAGCTAGAGGTATAACAAGCAGGAAGAGGGAGATTGTGATGAAACATACAAACATATAGAAAGGAAAAAAGAAAAAGAAAGAAAGAAAGAAAGAGAAGAGTAGAGTAGAGGAAAGGAAAGGGTGGGCGGGTGTATGGTAGATCTGTATTGAGATTGTGAACTAGGTATATTTTCAGCAGCTCATTTCCTTATATCTAATGTTTGAAATTATAGGTAGGGACAAGAAAGCGTTGAATAAATCTAAATAAAAAGGTTTTTAAAAAGCCAGTCAAATTTTAGAGTATATATTGATGTCTCATACATCTATTGAGAAAGAAAGAAAGATTTAATACCAGATTTGTATCTGTTTGAATATATACAGTTCTTGACAATTATTCGGCAAGTTGTTCTTTTTTTCCTAACCAACAGTAGAAAGGTTCCCAGCAATTGTTGAATGAGGACTCAGTATTGTTTCTAACTGCCATAATTAACTTGGTCATTTCTGCGCAATATTTAATATACCCATTTTTCAAAGGTATTCTATAGCTGTGGAAAATTTGTCTCACTAATGTAAGGATTCGTTAGCTTCTGCAAGACTCTTTATTGAACTGGCCTTCAGTGTACAGTTTCTATTTTGTTTTATGTGGTAAAATTGTATAATGGCATGTTTCTGCATTTATATTCTTTGATAAGATCCTCTCTGGAGTGAGCTTTTGCAGAAGAGCATTTCTAGACTCTGCCTTCAGCATACAACGAACGGAAGTAGATAGGGAGATCCTGTAGTGCAGAGCTTATTTATTTGTGGAGAACCTCCAATAGAAAATTTAATTCATTACATGCTACACTGCCGTCCCTAGAATCAGATTTATCTACTCACATCTATGGAGACTTACTTGGACTTCACAGAGCAAATAATTTGCTTCCCGCTGACAGATTTTGGTCCCTTTAAAACAAACCAAGTTGGGTGATTTGCACTCGCTGCAAAGAAGTTAAGAAAAAAAGAACGGGCAGCTAAAGCAGTAAATTGTGCAGGATATGAGCATTGTTCAGGATGTGCAAATTCTGCATTAAAAGTTAGCTGGTTGTGCAATAGGATGACTATTCTGGTTGGGTGACCTTTTATAATGGGTAAAATATATAATAGATAAAATATATAATTTTATTATGAAAGTCATTTTATGTTGGAATTGCTAAATCCAAAGATTTCAATAAAGAATAGCGATAAATGCACTTTTATCTGACTTGTGATCTTTATTTGGTTTATGCTCCAGTTTTTCTTCAAGAGCTCAAAATGTCATATTGCTTATATTTTTTCTTCTCTCTCCCCCCCCCAACAGTAATCTTATGAGATAAATAGCATTAATGATTGCTGCCAAGAGGCCTACAACAACATTAAAGGAGCTGCAGAAAATTCTGGCAAGTACTCGTTGTGTACCACATGTGATATACCCCAGTACTTCCCATATTCTTTATCTGTCTGGGCTGTAGGTTGAGGTGGCAAGATTGAAGTATTATTTTTAACAACAACAACAACAAAAGAAAGCATCCAAGCCTGAGTATATTTTGTAAAAACTTACATCAAATCTAACAAAATCAGGTGGGAAAATGTAATGATATCAAAATTGAACTTTTTGGCCATATTTACATAAAATAATTTGTTGCAAAAATCACACCGTGCATCTCCCAAAGTACATCATATCCACAGTGAAGCATGGTGGCGTCCTTCGGCCGCACAAATCCCAGTGACCAATTAGGTCCCACAGAGTTGGCCTTCTCCGGGTCCCATCGACTAAACAATGTCATCTGGCGGGTCCCAGGGGAAGAGCCTTCTCTGTGGCGGCCCCGACTCTCTGGAACCAGCTCCCCCCAGAGATTAGAACTGCCCCCACCCTCCTTGCCTTCCATAAACTCCTTAAAACCCACCTTTGCCGCCAGGCATGGGGGAATTGAGATATCTCCCCCAGGCCTATACAATTTATGTATGGTATGTTTGTATGTATGTCTGCTTAATAATGGGGGTTTTTAAATGTTTTTTAAATTATTAAATTTGTTATAAATTGTTTTATTTTGTTGTGAGCTGCCCGAGTCTACGGAGAGGGGTGGCATACAAATCTAATAAATAAATAAATAAGTAAAATAAATAAGATTATGTTTTGGAGCCGCTTTTCTTCAGCTGAAACTGGGCTTTAGTAAAAGTAGAGGGAAATATCAACAGTTCAAAATGTCAGTCATTTTTGCAAGAAAACAATCTTCAGGCCTCTGCTCAACTATTGAAAATGAAGAGGAATTTCACCTTTCAATACAATAAGAATCCCCAATTGTACCTCCAAATTAACGAAATAATGATTTCACCAGAAGTAGAACAAAGTTTTGGAATGGCTGAGCCAGAGTCCAGACCCAAATCCAATTTAAAATCTATAAGGTTGCCTGAAGAAAGATGTGCACAAGAGGTGCCCTCACAATCTGACAGGTTTGGAACGCTTTTGCAAGCCACAGTGGGCAAAGATGCCCAAGGCAAGATGTGCCATGCTGATAGCTCCTACCTGATAAGATAAAATGCCATCAAAAGATAGATAGCTAGATAGATAGCTAGCTAGATAGCTAGATAGCTAGATAGCTAGATAGCTAGATAGCTAGCTAGATAGCTAGATAGCTAGATAGATAGATAGATAGATAGATAGATAGATAGATAGATAGATAGATAGATAGACAGACAGACAGACAGACAGACAGACAGACAGACAAACAAACAAAATCCCCTCCCAAAAGATGTCAGTTTGTTTTTCAATTGAATTGTATGGCTTATATTATTATTATTATTATTATTATTATTATTATTATTATTATTATTATTATTATTATTATTATTTTATATTAAAGGTAGAAAAAATTACGCAGTGATTTATCTTATTCTGAATTTTCTTTTTCTTTTTTTTACATCTCACAAACCTGGCATTTTAACAGAGTGTGTAAACTTTTTGTATCCATTGTACTTTCCACTTCTTCAGCCCAAGCTATGTTGCCTAACTCCATATCTATCTTAAAATATTCAGCACTGTTCATTTGTCTAGCCTCCCTAGAGAAACCTCCCTCTCCCAGCTGCTGAAGGAGGTTGTAGTAGTTAGGGAAGAATGATAGGAAATGATTAATGTTAGAATTGTTGATTGGCTATACAGTGGTCCCTCGAGTTTCGCGATCTCGATCTTCGCTAAACGCTATATCGCGAGTTTTCAACCCGGAAGTAAACTCCACCATCTGTGCATGCGTGCCCTTCCACGCATGCGTAGATGGTGGAGTTTCCCCGCCGGGCAGAGGCTTCCCTGGGTCTTCCCCCTCTTGCCCCGGTAAGGCGCGAGCAACGGCGTGGGCGGGTGGGCGGCACACGCGCGGGGAAACCCCAGGGCCGCTTCTCAGCTGAGAAGCGGCCCCAGCAACAGCGCGGGGGGGTGGGCGGCACGCGCGCGCGTGGGGAAACCCCAGGGCCGCTTCTCAGCTGAGAAGCGGCCCCAGCAACAGCGCGGGGGGGCGGGCGGTGCGCGCGCGCGCGGGGAAACCCCAGGGCCACTTCTCAGCTGAGAAGCGGCCCCAGCAACAGCGCGGGGGGGCGGGGCGGCGCGCGCGCGCGCGGGGAAACCCCAGGGCCGCTTCTCAGCTGAGAAGCGGCCCCAGCAACAGCGCGGGGGGGGCGGGCGGCACGCGCGCGCGCGGGGAAACCCCAGGGCCGCTTCTCAGCTGAGAAGCGGCCCCAGCAACAGCGCGGGGGGGGGGGGCGGGCGGCATGCGCGCGGACAAGCAGCAGCAGCGAGGCGGCGGGGAAACCCAATCTTCGGCTCCTCGCTGCTGCGGTGGAAATAAAAATACCATCTGCGCATGCGCAGATGGTGTTTTTACTTCCGCACCGCTACTTCGCGACAAATCGATCATCGCGAGGGGTCCTGGAACGGAACCCTCGCGATGATCGAGGGACCACTGTACTGCAGTGTCCCTGTCTGATCATAGTCAAGCATTGATTGTACAGGGATATTGTGCTCCAGAATGGATGTATAATACATAAATCTGGCTGATAGACAGAAATGGAAAGCATGTATACATTCAGAAGGTTGGCTGTAACTAAAATATGAACAGATTGCTTTGGCATTGAAAGACAAACACAATTTTTATTAGCACAGTGTGCTTATTTTTAGTGTTGGGTGAACCGAACCTGCACAATTCAGGTCTGTACCGAATTTTGTGGTGTTCCGCATGCCATGCCGAACACCACGAAAGCCACCGCCTGGCTGTCCTCTTCTGATAAGAGGAGGAGGAGCCAGTCGCTGGTCGTGGCGGAGGAAGGCGAACACCGGGAAGCTGTCAGCTGGTCAGAGGCTGCAAGGGAGGCACCAAAGGAGCTGGGGAATCCCTCCCATGAAGAGATTCTGAGGGCGGAGCTTTGACATCACGTACACCGGCAGGTTGCTTAGGACGCCAAAGTGATCACTTCCTGGATTCCATGGAATCCAGGAAGCGATCACTTTGGCGTCCTTAGCAACCTGCCGGTGTACGTGACGTCAAAGCTCTGCCCCCGGAATCTCTTCATGGGAGGGATTCCCCAGCTCCTTCAAAGGGAGGTCTTTTCATGTAAATTTTTTTAAAAAAAATTTATGAAAAAGGACACTGCAGCAGCACTGCAAGCAAAAGGAGGTCTTTTCATGTAAAAATAAAAGTTTTTATTTTCACGTGAAAGGACCTCCCTTTGCTTGCGGCGCCGCTGTGGCGTCCTTTTTCGTAAAAATAAAAATAAATAAAAATAAAAAATCCATAAAAATAAAAAATGATGGTATTCCAGGGGCAGAGCTTCGGTGCTACGAAACGTTCACGTTCGGGTTCGGCTGAATTTTGCGCAAAGTTCGTCCGAACTTGCTTAACCTGAACATCGTTGCCTGAACACCGTTGGGTTCACCTATCACTACTTATTTTGTAATTTAAATCTGAGTCTATCCAGCCTTGCTATGCATTTGGCTTTCTCAGAAATAAAACCTGAAAAGATATCCTGGGGGGGGGGGGGTGTAGGATGGGGGAAGGGGGGGAAACCTGAAAAGACTTTAAAAGATCAAACCACATTTATTTATGTTGTCAAACCTTTTCATTCCCTAATTTATCAATCTAAAGCTATTATAAAATGTCTTTTCAATTAAAAAAACAATTAAAAAGACAAACTAATAATGGCCAACATAAATTCACTTGGTTTTAGGATTAACATGTACCAAAAATAGAGCCTTGGGTGATTTTTGCTCCATTTTGCTACCTTTGTGCCACACTTGTTAAGTGAATCACCACAGTTGTTTAGTTAGTAATGTGGTTGTTAAGTGAATCTGTCTTCCCCATTGACTTTGCTTGCCAGAAGGTTGCAAACGGGGATCACATGACCTTGGAACATATCAACGCTCATAAATATGAGGCAGTTTCCAAGCATCTGTATTTTTACCACAGGGATGCTTCAAAGTTCATAATTAGGAAACACAGTCATAAGTCACATTTTTCAGTGCCATTGTGACTTTGAATGGTCACTAAACGCAAAAAAGCAAAAACTACCTGTACCAATGAAATCAAATGCAAGGTTCTTATTGGGTTTCCCTTTTTAGTAATTGTCTGGCTGACCTCAATGCAAAATCATTACGTCATGGCATCAGAATACCTATGGGACTGCCTCCTGCCGCATAAATCCCAACAACTGGTTAGTAATTATTTATTTATTTATTTATTTATTTGTTTGTTTGTTTGTTTGTTTGTTTATTTATTAGATTTCTATGCCACCCCTCTCCGCAGACTTGGGGCAGCTAACAACATATAACAAACCTAATATTTAAAATAATTTTAAAAACCCTAATTTAAAAAACCAAACATACACACAAACATACCATGCATAAATTGTATAGGCCTAGGGGGGAGGGCATATCTCAGTTCCCCCATGCCTGACGACAGGTGGGTTTTAGGGAGCTTGCGAAAGGCGAGGAGAGTGAGGGCAATTCTGATCTCAGGGGGGAGTTGGTTCCAGAGGGTCGGGGCCGCCACAGAGAAGGCTCTTCCCCTGGGTCCCGCCAAATGACATTGTTTAGTCGACAGGACCCGGAGAAGGCCAACTCTGTGGGACCTAACTGGTTGCTGGGATTCATGGGACAGAAGGCAGTCCTGGAGATATTCTGGTCTGATGCCATGAAGGGCTTTATAGGTCATAACCAACACTTTGAATTGTGACCGGAAACTGATTGGCAACTAATGCAGACTGCGGAGTGTTGGTGTAAGTGTAACATGGGCATATTTAGGGAAGCCCATGATTGCTCTCGCAGCTGCATTCTGCACGATCTGAAGTTTCCGAACACTTTTCAGAGGTAGCCCCATTTGAGAGCATTACAGTAGTCGAGCCTCGAGGTGATGAGGGCATGAGTGACTGTGGGCAGTGACCCCCAGTCCAAATAGGGCTGCAACTGGTGCACCAGGAAAACCTGGGCAAATGCCCCCCTCGCCACAGCTGAAAGATGTTTCTCTAATGTGAGCTGTGGATCGAGGAGGACGCCCAAGTTGCGGACCCTGTCTGAGGGGGTCAGTGATTTCCCCCCCAGGGTAATGGACGGACAGATGGAATTGTCCTGTGGAGGCAAAACCCACAGCCACTCCGTCTTATCAGGGTTGAGTTTGAATCTGTTGATACCCATCCAGACCCCAACAGCCTCCAGGCACTGGCACATCATTTCCATTGCTTCGCTGACTGGTTAGGTCTCACAGAGTTGGCCTTCTCCAGGTCCCGTCAACTAAATAATGCTGGTTGGTGGGGCCTAGGGGAAGAGCCTTCTCTGTGGGGGTGGGGGTGCCTCTGGAATCAACTCCCCCAGGAGATCCATACTGCCCCATCCTCCTTGCCTTCCACAAGAGTCTTAAGACTCATTTATGCTGCCAGGCTTGGGGTTATTAGATTCTTGCCCCCTGGCCGATGAATGTACTGAGAGAAACTGTTGAATGAGAATGACTGGGGTTTTAGGGTTTTTAGTTTTATATTTTACATTTAATTAATTGGACCTGAAATGTTATGTATTGTTTTATTATATGTTGTGAGCTGCCCCGAGTCCTCAGAGAGGGGCGGCATAAAAGTCCAATTAATAAATAATAAATAAATCATGGCTTGATATTGCTTGTATACACTTGGATACTAATAAACCTACTAGTTCGGTGGGGGAAATGTGAAGGTGTGATAATGACAGGACTTCCTCATCTATAAATTACTAAAACCAGTTTGAGACAACTGCAAAGAGCCATTATGAATAAGCAATATTTTATCCGTGCCAACACTTCTAATGGCTGAGATTGTGTCAATTCCTTGTTTTAAGGAATCTTCTCTTATCTCAAAGGCTCCCTAAACCAAGTTTAGCACATCCTTCTTAAGAGACATTCGCATCATCTATATTCCTGATTTGTAAATGGCCTAATTAGAATATATTTACCAAGGGTGCAGTAAGTAAAGTGTGCTTAATGGGGCTTTGCAGAGTTTAAAGGGCTGTTTCAATTTCACAACGCTTTAGTCAATCACCCCAAAAAGGTAGATTCATGGATAGCAAGGGAAATGTGCACAGAAGCTGTGGATCAGAGCAGATGGCTTTGAGCCTTTTTGAAGCCTTTCAATACTTTACACGGATCCAATGAAAGAGAATGGTTCTCTAGCATTAACATGAGTAGCTAGCCAAGAAATTTTATCTTCTCATAAATTCTTTGCTCTTTAGTGGTGGCCAGGGTAAAAGGGCTTTGAATTTCATTCACTTTATCCGCTCTCAATGTCTTTAATATGGCTTGCCATAAACCTTGACTTTGCTTTCTCATTTGCTGGTGAAATATTACATTTATGCAATGACCTTACCAGCAGAATTCAGAGTTCAGCACTGCTCTTAGCTCTCTCAATTTAGGATCAAGACTGATTAATCCAGTCGATATTCTAGGACCAAAACAGTATGTAGTTTTTTATAGACTGATTGCATTGTTGTGGCGGATTCTCAAAATGGCTACAAATGCCTGCTTAAATTTGTGGTATTGTTATCTCCCAAGGCTAGCCTTCTTCAGCTGCTCTACTAATTATTTCCAAGAAATCTCAGTCTGAAAGAAACAAGTCTTGCCAATGATATAGGAATGTTTAGTGTCCTTTTTTTAAGAAGAGACCAAGCTTGCCAGCCTTCCCTGCCAATCCTCAGAGAACCATATGGCAACACAGCGAAACCAGGACACCCCATGAAGCAAAGCACTAGGTAAAAATCAGTGTCATGTCAAGCCTGGTATCTAAAATAGGAAGTTTAAAAAAAGATTGTGTGTGTGGGGGTACTGTATTGAATCATCTGCCGGAATTAGATTTGTTTCCTGATTAATTGGGATGCTACCATGCTGTTACTTTGTCATTTGTTCCTGTCTTAAAGGTTGTGTGGGGAAATAGTTTTGAAAAAGAGTAATGAAACAGCTGAAGATATCTGTCTGGAACCTGGCAGTTTAATGTCTACTGAATGACATTATGTCCACTAATATTATTGGTATTTCCATCTCATTTTGTAAAAAATAAATTTAAAAAAAGCAGTAGCTGCAGCAGCTATTTTGATACTTTCTCATGATACACTTTGGACGAATTATTTTGCAAAACCAATTTCAAGATTCAAAGTGGCTCAGGTTGAACTGATTTGCCCTTAGATCTTGAATTTCAAATCCAAAATAACCCTTTCTTCATTGCTCTTATTGTACATTTTACAATTGAAATTCCTATTAGAGACTTGGGTAAAAGAACTATCTAATAGTGTAAGTTCTTTTGCAATAGATTGCCATGCCAGCATAAACTGGCTAAGTATGCATCATAGCTCATTTATTTTCCTACTAACTTCTCAGTATCTGACAATAGAGCTAATTTGGTGCAAAAAGTGATAAATGACTCATCTCCTTTATCATATATCACTGATTCTCCAGAATGTTCTGTGTAATGAGTAGAGCATGACAATTCTTTCTTTTCCCTTTAAGATCACTCTTTGTAGAGGCATAAAACACTTTCATTGCTATAAAAAGTATCAGATGGTTGCAGAATGTCACTGTAAGTTATTTCAAAAGAGGAGGAAAAAAAACATACATTTGGAATAAGAAATAATTCACATTGTCAAGTGGTATTCAATTTGCCTTTTTTCACACTTCTTTAGCAATCTTTTTTAGACCAGTGTGAAGAAAGTAACAAGCTTTTGTTTAACAATGAAATAAGAATCGTTGGCCAATGAGCAGGACTATTGAACCCATATGATTATCTTTATCTGCAAAATTTGGGACAAACTATCAAACCATGAGATACAAATGCTCTGGGGAGGGAAGTTCTGATCCCCTCAGATAGGGTTCATAACTTGGGTGTCCTCCTGGACCCACAGCTAAACCTTGAATAACATATTTTGGCTGTGGCCAGGGGACCTTTGCCCAGGTTCACCTGGTATACCAGTTATGGCCCTATTTGGACCAGAAGGCCTATTTGGACCAGAAGTCACTACCTCCCGTCTCAATTATTGCAATGCGCTCTACACGGGGCTACCCTTGAAGAGTGTTCAGAGACTGCAGATAGTCCAGAATGCAGCTGTGCAAGCTGTTGTGGGTGTACCTCAGCACAGCCATATAACACCAACATTCCACATTGCACTGGCTACCGATTAGTCTCTGGTCACAATTCAAGGTATTGGTTATCTTGGAGTCTAAGTGGACAACCACTTAAATAAGAGCCATAGTGGCACAGTGGTTAGAATATGTATTGCAGGCTACTTCTGTTGATTGTTGGCTGACTTCAATTTTGCAGTTTGAATCTTATCAGGCTCTAGTTTGAGCCAGCTTTCCATCCTTACAGAGCTGTAAAGCACTGAAAAGTGGTATATATATGTCTAAATGCTATTGCTAAATATGAGCCAGCAGTGTGCAGCAGCAGCTGAAAAAAACCAATGCAATGCTAGTTTTCATTAATAGAGGGGAAAGCATCAACATCATGTGAAGTGTTAGTACCACTTTAGTATGGCCACACTTGGAATATTGCACCCAGAGTATTATTTTGATCACCACAATATAAAGAAGATATTGAGACTTTGGAAAGAGTGTGGAAAAGAACAACAGAGATGAGTAGGGGGATAGAGGCTAAAACATATGAAGAACATATGCAGGAATTGGATATATCTAGTCTAGTGAAAAGAAGGACTAGGAGAGATATGATAGCAGTATTCCAGTACTTGAGAGGCTTTTGAAAAGATGGAGGGGGGACAATTTTTCAAAGCAGCAGGCAAGACAATGGATTGAAACAATCAAGGAGAGAAGCATCCTAGAATTAGGAAGAAATTTCTTAACAATGGACTGGTTTGCCTTCAATACCCGTGTGTGCCTCATCACGCCAGGATTTCAAGAAAAGATTAGACAGACATTTGTCTGAAATGATACAGGCTCAAGCAGGGAGTTGGACTAGATCAGGGGTAGGCAAAGGTGGCTCTTCTATGAATTGTGGACTTCAACTCCCAGAATACTGAGCCAATCATATTAGCTGAAGATTCCTGGGAGTTGAAGTCCACATGTCACACAGGAGCCAACTTTGCCTACCCCTGGACTCCATGATCTACAAGATGCCTTCCAACCCTTTTATTCCATGTTTTTCCTAATCAGGGATAGCAATCCACTTAGTTGCAATTGATTCAAAGTGTCCATTGAGATAAATACACTCATTATCTGGTTATTGGATGCACTATTTTCAAGAACATTTTGGTTTTGGGTTCAAGAGACCCCAACATTTTCTTTTTTAACTGGATTATCAAATTCCCAGGTCATTAATATATTTGTCAGCTGAAAATAATGCCATTTTGGTTTGCATATATAAAAATCTAAAACAGGGAAAGTGCACGACACACATAAAAATAAATGTTGAATGAGGGTGAGAGTGATAAAAGTTTCTTTGCGAGACCCCACCCCCCAAAAAAAGATTTGGAGCCACAGTAATATTTTGAAAGTCTCTGGTTTAGGTTTCTCTGTTTTGTATTTCAAACCTGTTCTTCTGATGAGTGAGGGAGACTTTGAAGGGGAAGAGAAGTTGGCATAAATATCCTGATCTTTTATTTATCTCCTCAGGAGATAAACGGCCTTATGAAACCATATCATATATTTCATCTAGAGGTCATTCAGATTGCAACAGATAAAAATCAGAAATTTAAATTGGCTGTTATTTTCTTATAATTGACCCTGGGAGAACAGGGAAAGAACAGCAAAAAATCCCCCCACTTAAATCACCCTGCATTAAGTTATGTGTGGGCATCAACACTGCTTGGCCTGATTGCTAGAACACCTAAGAGCAAATTGTGAGACATTTGTCTCAGGTGCAAAATCAAATTTGGTGTGATGGCTCCTGTTTTCATGGTTTGTTCCATTTGTTGTTAAAAACAATGGCTCTTTAACGGCCTTGTGAAGGAAATGGGGATGTTAAGTGTAAGAAAAGCAAGAATGCATACATATAACTGTTTAATTTTGCAAGATATTGTCCCACCCAGAGTTAATAATAATATGCCACTCAGACAACCTCTCTGGAAAGGAGAATATAGGTAAATGCTGACACTGGAAAGAAAGAGATGAAAGGATGATATCTGGGCTTTTACTTTTGTCAAGGAAAATTGGTTGTTCACAGGCAAACAGGCAAGCTATCCAAGCTATCCAAGTGCCTGAAAATAAGGTACAATAATTTACTCCAGTTAAACACAGTGATTTATTATTCTTTTCATATAGGTGGTTCTAGCCCCACCAAGCTTTCCTCTTCTGCTTCAAGCTAATTATAAGCTTTTCACATTCACATTTAAATGCACTAGTTTTCCTTTGTTCTATCCACATCAGAGAACATTGCATAATATGAAGCTCAGCAACTATTCCTATTTTGTGGTGGGACCCTTTATCATTCCTTTATCTTATTTTTCCCCCACTAGATGTTTTTAATACTCTGTAGAACAGTGATGGTGAACCTTTTTGGCACCAAGTGTCCAAACCAGAACATGTGTATGCATGCACGCACATGTGTGCATGTATGCACCAGAGTCCCGGAAGCTCAAAGACCAGATGGCCATGCATGCATGCACACCAGGTCTTTTGGTTTCCGGTATGCACATGCATGCCAGCCAACTGGTCTTTGCATGCATCAAAGTTGGGGAAACCTGAAGATCAGCTGATTGATGTGGGTGCCCACAAAGAGGGCTCTGCGTGCCACTTCTGACATGATTGCCATAGGTTTTCCCTCACAGCTATAGAATAATACAAGTATGCTGATTGCAAAAAATTCAATTTTAACTCTGTTTATGTGTGACCTTAATTAAGCATATTTTGATTATCTTCTAGGATCTCAAGGAACTGCAGTATAGAGAACATTCTGTATTCTTAACTTTTATCATCAAAAGATTTTGAAGTACTCAAATCTATTACTAAGGATTATATCATGCATATGCTATGATATCAATGTATCTACCTACCATACCAAGGTCCATATCCTAGCTTCATCCAGTTTTGGTTAAAAATTACATTCTAAAGTCCCAAAATATTTTAGGTACTTCATTTGCTATTACTTTGTCTAATTTGTGGCCCCACCAGTTCTTGTTTGTAGGCAAATGGAATTTCTTGCCACTATTCCAGTGCACCATTATTGCTACTTTGTTATGCTGTTGTTTGAAGTCAATCTGTGTAACAAACTTGCAGCAGCTATAAAGGTTGTCCACTGTTTTTTCAGTTTCTTTGCAGAGGAAACATTTGCTCTGCGATACTATCTTCTCCATTCTGGCTTTGTATGCATTTGTTCTTAAGGCTTGGTTTTGTGTAGAGCTTCCATTCCATTTTCCTGCTCTTAGCCATTGCCAGGTCCTTGCTGTTATCATATTTGCTTGATAGTTTGTGTGAATTCTTTATTTTATTATTATTTATTAGACTTGTATGTTACCCCTGTCCGAAGACCCAGAGCGGCTCACAACATATTTGTAGGGATCATGTTCATCCAGAGTATTGCTATTTCCATAGGGAATCTTGATTCATTTACTTTTTATCAGTTTGCCCAGTTGATGTGAGAGTGCTACATTTGTTTAGTCCAAAGTCCATTGCAATACCTTAGTTGTACATACAGACATGATGAAAGAGTGACTCTATTTCAGATGATGTTTTTCATACAGCTTCAGACCATCCACGTATAGGAACCAAAATAGCCTGACAAGATGTTATTAATGTTTGATAGCTATGGCCATAGTTCCCTCTAAGCTGAGCAGTGAGCAATCGCTCACTTAAAAATCATCATCAACTCAGGGTTTTCCAAACCTGCCCAGAAGCCGAGAGGGAAAGAGTGAGAGGGAAGGAGAGAGAGAGGAAGAGAGGAAGAGAGAGAAACAGATAGAAAAAAGAGAGGAAGGAAAAGAGAAAGAAAAAGAATGGGAGTAAGGAAGAGAGAAAGAAAATCAAAATCTAGTTTGAAACTAGCTCAACTATTTAAGTGGCATTTTGATATTGATAGAGTTGCCCTATTATGAGCTCACTGTTATAGACACACAGTACAGTATTTTATTTTGAAATTCAATGAGGCAAAACAGGGTGGGTTATTTATTTATTTATTTGTTTGCTTGTTTATTTCTTTATTTCTTTATTTCTTTATTTATTATTTCTGTGCCGCCCAGTCCCGAAGGGACTGCCGCTCAGACACTATACTTTTCCTCCCACCCCCCAAAAAATTAGAGGGAACACTGGCTATGGCCTGATTTGTTCAGCATTGTTGGAAACAGTGCAGTAATATACAGTACTGGGGAGAGGCAGTCTCTTTGAAAGTTTCCTCTTTTAGTATTAAGCTCTTTCAGTCAATCACTATTGATCAGCAGCTGTGTCTTTTATTGTGCCATTGAACATTGCACATAGTTTGGTGTTTCCACTATAATGCTTTATATTTTTAGATACTTGATTATCCAGGGAGTCAAATGCCTTCTTCTATTTACTCCAAGCTTCATTCATGTTGGTCTTCCTTCTCTTTTAGTTTTCAGAAATCATCTTGTCAATTAGGAACTGATCTTTTGTTCCTCTGTTGTTTGAGCAGTTTCCTTTCTACACAGGTAGAAAGAGTTTATTGTTAACTAGATGTTGACAATAAACAGCTACCACACTAGTGAGCAATTTGAAAGATGTTGGTAAGCAGGCAACTGACTTTATTTTGTGCCTTTAACTCAGTGTTGACTGCTGGCAACTGCCAGGACAAACCTATTCTGACCCGGCTTCCTTTTAACAAACCCCAACACAGCATCCGTACAAACGTTGTTTAATAATAACAACTACTAATTGGCTTGTTTAGCACTCATTCTAAAGTCCAATAAATTATAAAGCAGTCTTTTCAGAGCAATGGCTGTTAATTAAGCTCCTTAACAGCCGGCATAGTTTAAACAAAATAATGTAAGTCAGACAAAAAGCCTTCAAGATAACAACACACAAACCTGGCTGTGTGGCAAAATGCCCAAGAGGAATTTGCAGGCAACTTTGATGAGTTCAAATAGGACCAGACACAGAGGCTTAAATTTCAAAGATCAGGACTTGGAATGAACTTAATTGCTTCCTGCAAATTCCTTCCTTGATTCCACCACAATAGGGAGTAGCCAATTACCCCCAAGACGTACTCTCAATAATCCTTCTCCTCAAGAACCATTCCTGCCTTTTGGTCTGCACACATGAGCATTGAGAAAAGGCTCCTCTTCTTCATCATCTTCACTTCTGGCAGCCTCTGGAGTTTCAGAAGGTCCTGGCTGAATCTTTGCCTCTGGCACTGAGTCCTCTCCAGCCTCTTCAGTGTCCGAATCAGCTACCAGCTGCCCAGGCCACTGGCTGGCCACAACAAAACGCTAGCAATTTTCTTGGCAAGATTTCAGAAGTGATTTGTCAATAAATACTGCCTGCCAGGCACATTGAGAATTGTGTAGCATATAAATTTAATAAATTGTGTTCATATTATAAATTGTGAGTATAATATAAACTAAAATTTAAACTTTAAATACTTATAAACATAGAATTTGAAGGTTGTTTTTGAGATGATATTTTAGCAGGGAATGCATGAACTACTAGGTTTAGCCCAGTAAATGTAGAGTAGCTATGCAGGAGAAAATTGGAGAATTATTTAATTAGTTTATTTATTACTAAAGTAGTATATGTTTCTGAATTTGTATCACCTTGAGTAAAGGATAAAAATATATAGCTACAACAACTTGATGGCACATAAACAGGCAATATTAAAAGTAGATGAGATATCAATTTCTATGTTCCTTTTATTAACTTTCCTTCTCCACTATTGCAAATGTCTAACTGCTGAGAGTCCTAATTTTACCAGTTGTTAAAGCACTAGCTATTCCATTAACAAAAATCAACAAAAAGTGCCATTTTAGCACTTATAAAGATACATTAAAATGCTTTATAAAATAGTTTCTACTGCATGGATTATAATGCATACATAGTGACTATGGCAATTTCATTTTTCTAGTGTGTGAAAATTCTAGCTTTTAAAAGAAATTGAAGAGTGCTTCTGCCTCTGAAGCCAATACTATATTTCTTAAACTACTCACACTTTCTGCCTTCTGAGAAAATGGAAAGAACCAGAGTAAAATACAGGATGATAATTGAAATTTGAAGAAGTCATATGGAAACACCCACATTAACTGTTTTGTGTGAAAGCAATGTGGCAGAATATAAGTAGGTTACCAGAGTTTTCTCAGGAAACTGTTCAGTTCTACCAATATGCTCAGTTCATCACAGTAAATAATAAAATTAATTCATAATTGGCTTTTCCACTTCTATTGGTATTAACTTCTCTTGCTAAATCATGCTTGTAACATTTTGCTTTGGTTTCTGCTGAAATATGTGGAATTACAAAATGGTATACATAATTTTGCCAGATTTAAATGTTACTTTTTCACTAGGGTTTACACGGGACTCACCTCTATTTTTGTTCCTGCACTCCCAATTGTATAAGGTTGGCTAAACTTAAAGAAAGTAATTGGCTCAGTTAACATTATGGACAAGGATAGAAAATTTTTCATAAATAATTTTCAGAAAAGCTAATGCTTATCTAGAATCTTCAGACTGAATCTGAATAAAATTGTGGAGTAGCTCAAATCTAGTAACTTGAGTTTACACCAGAGGTGGTATTCAGCCAGTTTGTGCCAGCTTGCATGAACCATTGGCAGAAATTTGGCCAAGGTTGCTGAACCTTGGATGGATGTCATTTGGTGGGACCCAGGGGAAGAGCCTTCTCTGTGGCGGCCCCGGCCCTCTGAAACCAACTCCCCCCAGAGATTAGAATAGCCCCCACCCTCCTTGCCTTTCGTAAGCTCCTTAAAATCCACCTCTGCCATCAGGCATGGGGGAACTGAGATAGTATTTTCCCCCTAGGCTTCTACAATTTATGCATGGTATGCTTGTATGTATGATTGGTTTTATAAGAAGGGTTTTTAGCTGTTTTAGTATTGGATTGTCACATGCTGTTTTTACCACTGTTGTTAATCGCCCCGAGTCCACGGAGAGGGGTGGCATACAAATCAAATTAAATTAAATCAAATCAATCAATCAATCAATCAATCAATCAATCAATATGCCCCCAAACCATTCCACCCCTTACCACTAGCTCACCTACCCACCATGTTCGTAGCCACCATGTCCTTTGTGCATGCACATCCCATTGCGTTGCAAGTCCAGTGGGATATGCATGCATGAAGAAAATGGTAGCAACAGCACAGCAGAAACATTTCCCCTGACTTCCAGTACTTTTCATTGGCCTGTGGCCAGCTGCTGCCAATTTACAAACCGCTTTCTAGCAGTGGCAACTGGCTGGAGGCTGCTGAAAACATCAGTCAGCTTGCTTTCCGGACTCTGGGCCAGCTGCTGTGGAAGGTAAGCAGCCCGAACAAAGAGGTGGTGGCAATGAAGGAAGTGGGGCTAGGGCCAGAGTTGCTAAAAGAAGTGAAATAGGGTGACTGGCAAGGGCAAGGCAGGGGTAGGTTGATGGAAATTCTAAAAAAAAATCTATCTTTTCCTGTGGGCATGGCTTGGTGGGAGAATCATGTGATTAAATGGATGTGGGCATGAGTGCTGTCAAGTTGGCCATATCCACTCAGTCACATGCCCCCGCCCAACTAGCCACAACCTCCAAACTGGTAGAAATTCTTTTTGAAACCCACCACTGGTTTACATATCTGACATATTCTACTTGTAATTACACACTGCAGCCACAGAAACATGGTTTATGAATTAGAACACATTGTAAGTTTTAATTAAGACTTGAGTCATTTATAGGTAGACTCTCACATGACCCATCTTTTCTTCCATTGCATCTATAGCATGAAATTTAAGGAGTTAAGAGCAAAATTAGAATATTTAAAAGTAATAAACAATGTTTCAGTTTAGGGTTTTTACAATTTCTACTGTCCCATATGGACATCATGTTGGAGATTTAGGCATGAGAGTAGGACTAGCACTAGCACTTAAACTTATATACTGCTTCATAGCCATCTCTAAGTGGTTTACAGAATAAGTATATTGCCCCCAGCAATCTAGGTCCTCATTTTACCAACCTCAGAAGGATGGAAGACCGAATCAGACTTGAGCCTGGTGAGATTCAGACTATATCAAATTGCAGTCAGCCAATGTTCAGGGAATGTGCTGACTCTGTAAACCACTTAGAGAATGCTGGTAAGCACTGTGAAGCTATATACAGTGATCCCCCGAGTTTCGCGATCTCGATCATTGCGAAACGCTATATCGCGATTTTTCCACCCGATGACGTCACTCCCTTCCTTTCTCATCTTTCTCTCTCTCTCTCTCTCTTTCTCTATCTTGCTTCTTCCTCTCTCACACTCTCTTCCTCCCTCTCTCATCTCTTTCTTTCCTTCTCTCTCTTTCTCTATCTCTCCCCCTCTTGCTCTCGAGCGGCGGGCGGCACCCAGGGAAGGTTCCTTCGGCCGCCCACCAGCTGATCTGCTCGGCAGCGCGGCAGCAGCGAGGAGCCGAAGATGGGGTTTCCCCGTTGCCTGGGCAACGGGGAAACCCCATCTTCGGCTCCTCGCTGCTGCCGCGCTGCAAGCGAGCTGCAAGCGATCGGCAAGTGAGCAGCCGGGCGGGCGGGCGAACGGGCAAGCGGCAAGCGATCTTGGGGTTTCCCCTTTGCCTGGGCGGCGGGAAGACCCAGGGAAGGTTCCTTCGGCCGCCGAACAGCTTATCTTCTCCGCAGCACGGCAGCAGCGAGGAGCCGAAGATGGGGTTTCCCCGTTGCCTGGGCAACGGGGAAACCCCATCTTCGGCTCCTCGCTGCTGCCACGCTGCGGAGCAGATCAGCTGTTGGGCGGCCGAAGGAACCTTCCCTGGGTCTTCCCCGGGTCTTCCCCGCCGTCCACACGCAAACTCCACCATCTGCGCATGTGCGGCCATGGAAAAAGGGGCGCGCATGCGCAGATGGTGTTTTTACTTCCGCACCACTACATCCCGAAATATCGATTATCGCGAGGGGTCTTGGAACGGAACCCTTGCGATAATCGGGGTTCACTGTATAAGTCTAAGTGCTATTGCTATCAACTAGCTCTAGTGTCCTTATGTGCTTGATTGCGCGTCTTTCATTGTACTTTTTTTTTTAAAAAAACACCAAATGAAAATCCTTTTATAAAAGCTACTACTCATAGAGGAAAGTTGCATGGTTTTGTTATTCATGACTGCCTTCCAAAATGCTGGCTAATGTGCTCATGTGACATTTGTGCAATTATATCCCAAGTTATTTTAGTGGAGATGTTCATTAACTAATCCCTTTTGCTCCAAACACCTGTTTGTAAAAAGACAAGTCTACATATACAGTAAGAAAACAAAACCTGAGGTAGCAACATGAATCATTTTGCCTCAGACTGCAGGATACAATGCTGCCATTTTGGATTATACTCCTATGCGTCAGAAGACGACTTACATCAGGGAGTCCATATGCTGATATGGTGATTTTTTTTTGTTTCTGGAGAATATTAAAAAATAGAATTCTCCTTCTTTAGGCTGAAATGATGATGTGTGCTACATCATGTGCCATTTTAGTACCTTTCTGTTGTACAATGTCCTGCTGTTGCTGTCTGTAAAGAGCTTAGAGAGAAAACACTAAATGCTAGAAAAGCTGCTGTTTCTATGCCTCAGTACTGGTGAGTTGATATCTGTACACAATCAAGTAACAATTGCACCATCTATCTTTCATCAGTTCTAGCCAAAGCAGAGACTATTATATTCTCTGGTTGGTAAGAATTAAAGTTCATTTTCCTGGCATTTAGTTTATTAGCTCTCCTGTCTTTATTCCTCCCTTAGCAGAGGAAGTGCCTATCTTATAAAAATGACTTTGTCCTACATTTTTGAGTATGCATACAATTATGCAAATGAATATGGATCACATCATTTTTGCACTAGTCTATGAAAAGGGCAGGCTGACTTATTGGATTTCACCTCTTTTGTTTGTTTTAAAATAACCTGATTCAGCAAGTAATTTATTCAGAAAAAAATGTGATATTGACATGCTTCAGTGGCTAGGATATTTGGGTTGAAAAACAAAGAAAGAAAAACACCCAAACAAAACAAACAAACAAAAAACAGAATACCTTATGCAACCAGACTTGAAATCCTGGGCTTAGAAACCTTAGAACTATATCACCTTCAGCACAACCTAAGCATAGCTCATAAAATTATCTGCTACAACATCCTACTTGTCAGTTTGAACCACTAGAATGCACAAGCACACAACAGATATAAACTCAAAGTGAACTGCCCCAAACGTGACTGTAGAAAATACGACTTTAGCAACAGAGTGGTTAATGCCTGAAACTCACTAACTTACTCTGTGGTTTTGTCATCAAACCTCCAAAACTTTATCATTAGACTGTCCACTGTTGACCTCAATCAATTCCTAAGAGGTCAGTAAGGGACATGCATTAGCACACCAGCTGCCTATCATCCCTGTCAATTGTTCCCTCTTAACAGTACCCATCTTATGTACAGTATATAAACAATGTTTCATCTATGTCGGGGTGGATTGATATTACTGGCTGCTACAGGTGTGCTGCACACACAGATTGAGTCATCTCACATGCATGTGTGTGCTATGCATGTGCACATGAATGAATCCCCAGCATCATTTTGCTTCTGCACATGCATAGGAAGCAAAGATGCACTGAAATCTTGCAAGGGGACATTTGTGTGCATGCGATTTTGGTGATGTATGGAAGAAAAAAAACCAACAAAATCTTATGCACGAGAGATGATGGTGAAAACCTCTGTTGCTGCCACCAACTAGATTTCTCAGATAATTATATATAAATTCCAATTTCCTTCACAAGCTCAGGATTGTCATTTTCTATTTTCTCTCATCAGGTGTTACAGAATGTAACTGGTGACTGATTTCTTTTTTTTCTTCTTTTCCCCTGTGAAAATCACATTTTAGCGAGGTCCAGACTCCTTTCATGTAGGAGAAAGATATAGTGACTTGGCACATTTTTAGATTTATGACCTTGGATATACCACTACTGAGCTCTGACATTGACCGGACAAACACCCAGATCAAAAAAGGCTATTTTAGGTCTTCAACAGGATCATCTCTGCTATTTCCCTTTCATCACTTCAGAATAGGTCTTCCTTCAGTAATGTCATGTTCAAATTGTTGGACATGACAGCCATTCATATTCAGCCTTCCCTACATACTCTCACTTCAAAGAGGGAGCTAAGGTGAACAAGTCTTAAATGACTATTCTGAGTATCACTATCTCACCCCATTAAACAGACAAAAATCATATAAAAGAAGAGAAAAAAATATAGAACATAATAGGGAAGAAACAATGAAAACCACATTTGTTTTACACACACACACACACACACACACACACACACATTTGTAGCCTGAAATCGAATGGCATAATTTTAAACATCCATATTCAATAGCTCTGTGCAAAAATTACACATCTGTAAGGGGGGTAAACTTTGTAATCTATAAGGATTTATTTCATTATTACAATTAAGAAATTACATTATTATAACAAAGAAAACAAATAATGTCAGTACAATACTTCATAGACAAAGGATCCAATATTTTAACTGGTCTATTAATTTTAAAGATGATGCTACTTCCTAGAGTTTAAAATGTTTATTCAGAAATCATTGTGCATTAGTTTTCCAGTGTTTTTGCTATGATAAATCCCATATGAACTTCTAAAAATGGATTAACTATTAAATCATTGTATTCCATCACTTCTTATATTCTAATTCTGTTGCATTAGAATTATTTCCCCAAATTTGTGTAAAGTTTCTGATTTCTACTGGAAGTGATAATATGTGTGAATCTGATTAAAAATGGCTCCAAAAATAATAATAATATTTTAAAATTATTAGTGTAATAAATTGCTGATGATATGGCAAAATAATTTGAAATAAATCGATACCACAAAATTACAAGTTTACTTACTTAGTTCAAATCACCTTTTCCCATACCTTTATTTTGCTTTTTAAACAGCTTATTATGTTTAATAAAATATTTCACTTAAAATTAAAAGATCTTTATACAATTTTTCCATTTAACAATGGTCTCAATGGGAAAAATTTCAGAAACATACAATGTAATAATAGTGCTTGACTCACAGAAAGTAAGGTTGGAACTGATTGTAACTGATTCCTTTGCAAACTGCCTTTAATGCGGATAGGATTTTTTTACTAATTAGGTATCAAAACCTGAAGTATATCATCTTTTTAATCTTTGAACTGATTATATTTAAAGCTTGAGTGAGAAAGAAATGAGAGAAAAAGGAAAGGATCATGAGCAGAAATGTTCCACATTTTTTCCCAAGATAAATTTGCAGTGAATTATTTAGTTCAATTCCAATGGACAGTATTAATAAATCCTCAACTTATGAACATTTGTTTAGTGACTGTTCAAAGTTTTGACAGCACTACAAAAAATGGTTTTTCTGACTATTTCTCACATTTACAACTATTTTTCCAATTTGGGTGCTCATAAGCTAGTATATACAGTAATACCTCGTCTTATGAACCTAATTGGTTCCGGAAGGAGGTTCATAAGGTGAAAAGTTTGTAACACGAAATAATGTTTCCCATAGGAAACAATGTAAAAGCAATTAATGCGTACAAGGGGGGAAAATCGCAAAATGGCACTCTGCTGGGTGCCGCCGCCCAGCTGTCACCTTTTAAAACAGCCGGGGGGCTTCTCGGCATTCTCCCAAACCTAAACCCGAACTTTTGCCGAACTTTTTGGGTTCGGGTTCGGGAGACCGCTGAGAAGCGCCGCCGCCTGCCTGTCACCTTCTGAAACAGCTGGGGGGGGGGGGTTTCTCAGCGTTCTCCTGAACGGCAAACCCAGAAGATTGGTAAAAGTTCGGGTTTGGGTTCCGGAGGCCGCCGAGAAGCGCACGGCTGTTTCAGAAGGCTGAAACGGAGGTGGGGAATCCCAATAGGGAATTCCATGGGCGGAGCTTTGACGTCACGAAGACGTCCTTCCTGGTTGGCCGAAACGTGGCCTCTTATAATCTTCTGAAACAGCCGGGTGCTTCTTGGCGGCCTCCGGAACCCGAACCCAAACTTTTGCTAAACTTGCGGGAGAACGCCGAGAAGCCTCCTGCTGTTTCCGAAGGTGACAGGCGGGCAGCAAAAGTTTGGGTTTGGGTTCAGGAGAACGTCGAGAAGCCCCCCGGCTGTTTTAAAAGGTGACAGCTGGGTGGCGGCGCCCAATGGAGCACCATTTTGCGATCTTGGTGGGTTCGTAAGTCAAAAAAAGTTCGTATAGGTGGCGCAGTGGGTAGAGTGCAGTACTGCAGGCCACTAAAGCTGACTGCTAAATCTGCAGGTCAGCGGTTCAAATCTCATCACCAGCTCAAGGTTGACTTATCCTTCCATCCTTCCAAGGTGGATAAAAAGAGGACCCGGATTGTGGGGGCAATATGCTGGCTCTATTAAAAAGTGCTACTGCTAACATATTGTAAGCCGCCCTGAGTTTAAAAAGAAGGATGGCATAAAAAAATTGAATAAATAAATAAATAAAATAAATAATTGCAGTCTCCTGGGTTCATGTGATCACCATTTCTGACCTTCTCAGACAGATTTTCACAAGCAAAGGCAATGATTAAAGTTAGATTCATTTGGTGATCATATAATTCACTTAACAATTGTGTGGGGGGGGAAAGGTTGTACATTTAGACACAATTCATTTAATGATTGCATTGTTTATAGTAGTGACAGTTCCTGTCCCAATTGTGATTGTAAATCAAGTATTATTTGCAAGGCAGTTATAATGACATTCCTTTTCTTTTTTGTTCACTTCTATGTAAATAGTAGAGTGATGTTTAAAATATCGCTGGAAGAAAATTCAACTGAATTAACACCAAAGGCAATACAAATAATTTAAAACTTAATTCATTTTATTTCCCCACGTAAAAAATTCTGACTTAATATGTTCTTTTTGTGAATTGAAGATGTTGCAAGTCAATCACAACAATGTTGAAGTCATTAGCCTTTTACAGTGTAAAAATGTGACATTTTTCTCCTCTCCCAATCCTACACCATCAAACATGTTGGAAAGTATTGTCTCCAGATAATAGAATTAGGGATATTTTAGAATCAGTCTGTGATTTCTGCATATGCAGGCTCAGGAAGCAAGTTTTTTATTGTCAAGCAATGCAAATTTGCAAGAGCACTTTCAGAAACCTAGACTAGGGGTGTCAAACTGGCAGCCTGCGGGCCAAATGTGTGGCATGTAAGCCATGCCCACCCCAGCTTTGCAAAGGGAAAAAAAATGTCATAAAATGTCATGTGACAGCATTGTGACACTGTGAGTTTGATACCCATGACCCAGACTGTTTAAATTAGAAAATAAACTAGCTATTCAATTCAAAGAAATTTCCATGAAGCCAATGGCACCATTATTATTTTCTTTGTGCTACAGAGGTTAATAGCATTTCAAATTCTTTCAAACAGAAAATAAGTCATTGCCCTGCTGTGAAATGTTATCTATCTTTAAAAAGGAATTTTAAGGAAAGATTCTTTTCAATCAGGACTTGAATTTGCAGCTTTTCTGCTTTCTTTCATCATATTCAATTCTATCTGGTGCTGCTCAGAGGCAAGAATTTACAAATAGGAACTTCATTGCTACCAATTGCTAGCAATTGCTACCCTCCTTGACAGGTTTGCCCCCCTGGTTAATAAATGTGATGCAGAACTATGATTTGAATTTGTTTGATTGATTTTTAATATATTGGGATTTTAGTTTATGTAGTTTTTAATTAATTAGATTTATCTTTGTATTTGCTGTTTTATATTATATGCTGTGAGCTGCCCCAAATCTCTATTTCCTCTATTTCTACTAAATTACAGACCCACATGGTTGTGGAGCTGTGTATGTGGGTGTGCTTTCAAGTCAGTCTAGAGCTCTGGCAACTGTTTGGGGAAGTCCATGCACTTTTTAAAAGAAAGATTTCAGAAGCAGTTTGCTATGACTTTCTTTTTTAGGACTAAGAGACAATAGCAATAGCACTTAGACTTATACACTGCTTCACAGCCCTCTCTAAGCAGTTTACAGAATCAGCATATTGCCCCCAAAAATCTGGATCCTCATTTTATGACCTCAGAAGGATGGAAAGCTGAGTCAATCTTGATCCTGGTGAGATTCAAACTACCAAACTGCTGCAGCCAGTGATCAGCAGAAGTAGCCTGCATTATTGTACTCTAATCACCACCACAGCTCATGATTGGTTCAGGGTCATCTAGCTATGACAGGAGTAGAATGTAGTCTTCAATTTCAAGTTTCCTAAAATAGGTTTCCATATATTCAGCTACATTGGGTAAAAAAACAACAACATCCAGTCTCCAATCTTTCCTGAGTTTGTTGAGAAGATATTCTCAGATGGCTTAGCAACTGCCCTTTGCAATCCATATTCAGGTCCAGACATGATATTGGTATGACATTCATTGCAATGATGGGATTTGGATTGTGTGGTGGATATATCCTCTTTGTCCTATTTTACCTTCCCGTGGTCTTTAGTACCATCAATAATAGAGTCTGATATACCTATGAGGGGTTAGAGTTGTCTACTCTGTTCTGAATAGGTAATTCTAGGCAGGTGAAACAAAGAAAAAGATGCAGCATCCTTAAGGCCTTTCTTGTGAGATACCAAAGATTAATAGATAGATAGAACAATAGAATTCTTTATTTTTCAAGTGTGATTGGACACACAAGGAATTTATCTTTGGTGCATATGCTCTCAGTGTACATAAAAGAAAATATACATTTGTCAAGAATCAAGATAATATTTTCTTTAACTTCTGTATGAAGCTGCTAGATGAGATTATTTATCAGTCTGGGGTGAGATATCATCAATATGCTAATCAAAAACATTCATTGCCAGTCCAAATCAAGTTGCAGATGCTGTCTAAATTTCAACTCAGTTACTAGAGGCAATAAAGTCTGGATGGGATCAAATATATTGAAACTGATAGGATCCAAACAAGATGCCATTTCTGTTTCTCGAGAAATTGCCTATTTCCCCCGCCTTCCTCTGATTAGTGATTTTAATTATCTGGAGTAGTATTTTGCCTCAACAGCAGTTGGAAACTTGGATTTCTTCTGGACTTTTATGGATGAGCAGATGGAGCCTGTGAGCTTTTATCTAAAGTGAGAGGTCCTGGCAATTTTATCGCATATCTGGCAATACTATCTACTCATACAATATTATCTCTTAACCATCAGCAATGCAATCTACATGGAATTCTACTGGCTGACAGTAATTTTCTGGATTTTATTTTAAGTGCTAGGCTTTTGGGTTTATTGTCTTCACTCTTAAAGACCTTAATGACTTGGCTCCTAGGTTCCTATCGGGCAGGGGTGGATTCCACTTACCATCAGTTCACATCGCAACGTTTCGACTTATGACAATTTTTCACATTTGCAACCATTGTAGCATCCCCATGATCGTGTGATTAAAATGTGGACATTTGGCAATTGACTCATATTTATGCATTGTTCCAGGATCACCTTTTACGGCCTTCTGAAAAGCAAAGTCAGTGGGGAAGCCAGACTCACTTAACAATCAGGTTACCATTTTAACAACTACAGTGATTCACCTAACAGCTGTGGCAAGAAAGGTCATAAAATGTGACAAAACTCACTTCACAACTGTCTCACTTAGCCCTGAAAATTTGGGGTCCAATTGTGACCATAAATGAAGGACTATTCTATACACTGACCACATGAAGTCAATGGAACATGTTTTTCTGTGGTAGTGCTCATGCTGTGGAAAATCTTCCATCAACAGTGGGGGACAGTTAATAGTTCATCTGGTTCCATTTTGAAAAGCACTTAAGGCAGAATTATTGTGAAAGGTTATTTTTTGAGAACTGAGGTTGCCTTTTGCTGATTAGTTTGGTCTGAGTGTTAAAATAATGTGCGTTATGTTGTACTGTTGGTAAGGCTTTTCAGGTAATGAACTGGAAAATGTGAATACTTGGTTGGTTTTGTGTGTATGTGTGTGATTTTCTTCCTAGCTTTAGCATGTGTACTCTGTAGGTGGTCTTGTTGACAGTGAACTTTCAAGCTGCACGAAGAATGCAAAAACTATACTCCTGTAGTTTGCTTATTGAACATTGTTGTCAGGATGCCAGTGAAGACGTATCCTCTATATTCATACATGAGAAAGAAGGAAAAGTTTAAAGCTGCAATCAGAGAAAAGTTTAAATCAGAGAAGTTTATTGTGTTGTTGTTGTTGTTGTTGTTGTTGTTGTTGTTTAAAGTCTGTGTGGTAAATCACATTGTATATTGCTAGGGTTGGATGGATATGTGTGTAGGCAGCTGAAACATTTTCCTTAACGTGTTGCTTCCATGTTTCTTTTCTTTTCTTTTTTTGGATTGGACAGCGGGCGGCCCGCGTGACTGCTGTACCCACTCATCATACAAGAAGAGGCGTTCAGGTAAACAATCAACGCCTATTTTCCCCAGTTCTCACAAAAGAATAATCATTCTCAAACCATTTATAATGACCTATAAAGTCCTACATGGCATCGGACCAGAATGCCTTCGGGACCATCTTCTGCTGCACGAATCCCAGCAGCCGATTAGGTCCTACAGAGTTGGCCTTCTCCAGGTCCCATCAACTAAACAATGTTGTCTGGCGGGCCCCAGGGGAAGAGCCTTCTCTGTGGTGGCCCCGGCCCTCTGGACTCAACTCCCCCTGGAGATTAGAACCGCCCCCACCCTCCTTGCCTTTTGTAAGTTGCTGAAAACCCACCTATGTCACCAGGCATGGGAGAATTGAGGTATCCCATTGCTAATATGGTTTATGTATGGTATGATTGAGTTGCATGGTTATTTTAATGATATGGGTTTTTAGATGTCTTTTTAAGTATTGGTTTTGTTTACATTGTTCACTATTGTTGTGAGCCACTCTGAGTCTTCGGAGAGGGGTGGCGTACAAATCTAATAAATTATTATTATTATTATTATTATTATTATTATTATTATTATTATTAAATAGTTTATTGAGTTTTAAATATTCAGGGAGGAAGGGAAAGGGGAAATGTAAAGGGAAAATATACATAATAATAGCAAATCTCTAGATATGCATATGCTCGGTTGAGATACATCATAATATGACTTGTATATATTTAGGTGTATCTTACAATATTTACAAGAAAAGAAAAAAGGAGTAAGTAGAAGAGTAGAGAATATGAAAGAGATAACTTAGCAGGTGTACAGAAAGGTTAGGTTTGGAGAGGGGGGGAAGGAGATGCCTGCAATATAGAAGGCATTTTTAGAATTTACGACTATTCATTTTGGTTGTATGATTGGTGTATATGTTGAGAAAAAGGAGGTAAATCTGTAAAGAGCTTAAAGTAATAAGTTTTTAGTATTTATATGTAGGTATAAACAGGATAATATTTCAAATAATTTTTACAAGTTGTGCACTATGTTTCTTCCATGCATTTTTTAAATGCATGGTGTGGTTTTTTTAAATGCTATTTAACTAATTTGGGTAAATTTCAGTATTTACTTCTTCTGTGGCCCTGGAACAAAAATTGAAAGAATTGAGTTCTCATAATTCCCTATGGCAAATATTTTTTTAAAGCATACCTTTTGGCCCAAGCAGAACAGAGAAAACTCCAGGTGTTCTCAAATTTATTCTGAGTTTTAAAACAAAACAGAATCCATTTTGTGCATGCTCACACTCGCTGAAACACTAAATAGTCTGTTCCAGACTTTGACAGAAACAGATGGAGTATAAATATATAATAAATAAATTTTCCTAATAGCACTTGGGAAGACATGTTCACTTTTTCAGTGGCTGCGTTAAGATTTAAAGATCTTAACAATAATCTCTAAGGAAAAAAAATGAAGAAACTATTTTATACCATCAGTTAAGTGTAAGACAAAGGTTGGAGGAGAAACTCACTTTACCCTGGTGAATTTATCATAAAAATGAGTATTTTACACCTCTAGCCACAGTCATTGTGATTTAAAAAGACTGTAACATCTTACAAGAATTTTATAGTTGTCAATTCAATCAAATTTAGCAAGACTGAAAGAATTAAGTGCAGCATTGTGTATAAATTTCATCTGAGGGTTTTTTTTGTCCACTTTCATCTGGTGCTCCAGTTGCACACTTTTCCAGATACAGGGGTGGGATGGCTTCAGACCGTCACTCACTCCCTGATCACCTGCTGTGAGTCCAAGACTTGTGGACTCACAGCTTGATTACTACAATTGGCTCTACATGTGGTTGTCCTTCAAAACTACCTTGAAGCTTCAGATGGTCCAGAATGCAACAACAAGGGCAGCAGTGAGCATGCTTCACTATGTCCATATAACACCTCTTCTTCATGAGCTGAACTAGTTATCAGTTATTGTTCATTAGATTAAGGTGCAGGTTGCTACCTATAAAGCCCTACCATTTCCTTCCTATAGGGGCGAGTGAGTTCTAAATTATATTACTACCAATTTTGTGGGCATGGCTTGATCATCATGTAACAATGGGTATGGCTTCATGATCCTGTGACTGGGTGGACAGGACTTTGTGGTCATATGACTCGGATATGGCTTAATTGTCATGTGACCGGGTGGGCGTGGCTGGGTGATCATGTGACTGGGTGGGGTTGGCTGGTTGGTCATGTGACTGGGTGGGCATGGCCAACAACATAACTCATGTCAAGGTTTAGGGTCAGGATGCCTGGACTCTTCTCGCCTCAAAGGCCATAAAGTGATACAATTTCCCTGTCTTTTTATTTACTACTGAACATTCAAAATATACTATTTAACCTATGTTCTTTCTTTCTTATCTCTCTCTTCCTCCCTTCCTTCCTTCCTTCCTTTTTCTTTTTTCTCTTTTTCTTGTCACTCTCTCTCCCTTCCTACCTCTTTCTTTCTTTCTTCCTTCCTCTTTGTCTTTGTCTTCTTCTTTCTTTCTTCCTTCCTTCCTCTCTTTCTTAATACGCTATATGAGCCCTAGACTCCATGCACCACAAATGGATGGCTTCAGATTCTAAAACACTTTTTTATAAAATGCAATAACCTGGTCAGTATCTTCATTTTGACAAATTTATCCTTACCAGGAAAATTTAAGCATTTATGAGCTTCAAAATAATCTTATTTTTTTAAATAGGAGATGAAATGACAACACTGGTTGTAATCATTGTAATCATGGATAGAGTTGATAAAGTATGGTACTATATATCCCTGTGTAAATTTCACTGATATTCATTGAAAGGGACACTCTTTTTCTCATTTATTCTTATGGAAAGTAACCAATAGTTCAGCAGAAGATATTGCATAGCAAAAGCACTTAGACTTATATACCACTTTACAATGCTTTACAGCCCTCTCTAACAGAGTCAGCATATTGCCCCCAACAATTTGGATTCTTATTTTTCCCACCTAAGAAGAATGGAAGACTATGTCAACCTTGAACCCAGTAAGATTTGAACTGCCAAATAGAACTTATATGTTCTACCCTTTTCTAAGTGGAAATTTCATATTTTATTCTGATCGTGGAAAAACAGAATATAAATTAATTTAATAAATAATGGATGTCCTGTTACATTTTCATCACACCTGAAGATGAAATATTTTGTGCTAGTTTCTTTAAAGCACTAATGCGAAGTTAGACATTATCTCAATTGGGAAAGAATTGGGTGGGGGGAGATAAGGTAAAGAGGAAGAATGGAGACATCTCGAATTGCCTCCCAGATGACTTTTCCATCAGGGTTCTCACATGTGCACTTTCTGTTGAATATTCATTAACCTGATGTAAATAGTTGAGTCATTGAGTGTTTGAATTTGGTTGGTTAAGAAATTACCGGGAAATTTAAGTGAGTGTCAGTTACTTTGAACGGGAGGAAACAAAGTATAAAAGCTGTAAACCGACACTGTTATTAATTCGCACCTGGAGTAGAGTTAGTAGAGCAACCTTGTATTCTCTTGACAGTGAGAAATATAATACTTAATTTCTACCAAGGATGGGCTCATTTCAGGGGAGTGGGGTGGTTATAATTTGCCTCTCTGGCAGTTCACTTCCTCCTGTGCCGAGTGGCTGCACACATGCACAGAGCAAAAATAAAAAAATAAACGCTGAAAATAAGATAGCAATATACAGTGTGTGCAGTGCTGGAATCTCAGCTTTTAATCATGCACAGAAGAAATTTTTTAAAAAAATCAAAAAAAGATGCCCATGCCTACAGACCAGCAACAACCGAACCGGATCCATGATATCATTGTGACATCACCAGCGAGTTGCTACCAGTCTGGGTGAACTGGTACGAAACAGGAGGTACCCACCTCTGTCTTGCAGCAACCTATAAAAAATAGTAGTGTATGATTCAGTCTTCTTGCATAACAGCACTGAGTTTTAACACAGTGTCTCGCAACCTAGTCATTTCTTTTCCAGCACTTCCCTCTAATTTCCCCACTCTTAATATTGCGGACATATTTTCCCTAGGACTTGTATCTGGAACAAATGAACCATCTTCTCACTGCATGGGCCAGCCTTGATCACTTTCAAAAAGCCTATCTTTGTAATTACTTTGAAACAAGGCTGCACACCCATTCAGCCTTATGCATATGTCTCTGCTGTCGTTCAGCTACTGCCATCTTCTGACATGATATATGTTAGTCACAAATGTGATTTGTCACTTGTCATAAGGATTACTATTCCAATGCTGTAACTGGATAGTATAATAGTCAGTTGGTTTTCTAGGCTCTTTTTCTTTGACTTTTTCCAGTGTATTACTAGTAGTTTGAATGTCAGAATTTCCTTTAGTAAGAATTAAAACTTTTTCACCACCTCTACTTGATAAAATCACAGACATCCCCTCTTCCCAGATATTGAGATTAGATGGCATTCAGTCTTTGTGTCTTGAATTCATTTATAATCAGAATAAATCTCTCGAGTAAATGAAATTTGACCTTAATCTTTCTTTTCTTATAAATTTCTTTTATTTGGCTTCACATTCAATAGAATATAACAAAGAGAAAATTAACCCATACTGAGCTCAAAAGATTTCTGCTGGATGTTGCTGAGTAAATACAAAAGAATGCTTCAGAAATAGAATTGGTACAATGCCTTACTGTTTGGAGAAATACATTATAATAGAAGTTGATGTATTGAAATAAAAAAAACAAAGCGAAAGACAACACGCTCAGAGTAAATCTACACTCAGTTTCATTGTAGTTAGAAAACACAGGGAATTGCTTCATCATAATTCAAATCTTTAGAATAGAATAGAATAGAATAGAATAGAATTTTTATTGGCCAAGTGTGATTGGACACACAAGGAATTTGTCTCGGTGCATATGCTCTCAGTGTACATAGAAGAAAATATACATTTGTCAAGAATCATGTGGTACAACACTTAATGATTGTCATAGGGGTCAAATAAGCAATGAAGAAACAATCAATATTAATAAAAATCTTAGGATACAAGCAACAACTTACAGTCATACAGTCCTAAGTGGGAGGAAAAGGATGATAGGAATGATGGGAAAAACTAGTAGAAATAGAAGTGCAGATTTAGTAAAAAGTCTGACAGTGTTGAGGGAATGATTTGTTTAGTAGAGTGATGGCGTTCAGGAAAAAAACTGTTCTTGTGTCTAGCTGTCTTGGTGTGCAATGCTCTATAGCGATGTTTTGAGGGTAGGAGTTGAAACAGTTCGTGTCCAGGATGCGAGGGGTCAGTAAATATTTTCCCCGCCCTCTTTTTGACTCGTGCAGTATACATGTCCTCAATGGAAGCCAGGTTGGCAGCAACTGTTTTTTCTGCAGTTCTCATTATCCTCTGAATTCTGTGTTGGTCTTGTTGGGTTGTAGCACCAAACCAGACAGTTATAGAGGTGCAGATGACAGACTCAATGATTCCTCTGTACTGTATCAGCAACTCCTTGGGCGGTTTGAGCTTCCTGAGCTGGCGCAGAAAGAACATTCTTTGTTGTGCTTTTTTGATGATGTTTTTGATGTTAGGTGGCCATTTTAGGTCTTGAGATATGATAGAACCTTGAAATTTGAGGGTCTCTACTGTTGATACTGTGTTGTGTAGCATTCTGAGAGGAGGAAGGGTGGAAGGGTTTCTCCTAAAGTCTACCACCATTTCTACAATTTTCAGTGTGTTCAGTTCTAGATTGTTCTGATCACACCACAAGGATCAACCTCCCATCTGTATGTGGATTCATCATTACTTATAAAGTTTTATTGCTTTCACTGACAAGCAGTAGTTTTCAAAAGTATAACTGCTAATATTTTGAAATTTCACAGATTAAATCTGGAATGTTTTACAGCAAAAGATAAGCCTCCTCAGTAAAGGCCAAGCCATAATCATATTCTTTTTATGTAATGTACAGCTTGCCATTTTATTCTTTTCAAACTCCAATCCCCCAATGTGAACCAAAGGCCAGTTTATTATCTTTTCTTCTTCTCAGGCTAGCTACTTGAGAGGCCACCTGTCACTCTATGTTTCCACTTACCTGGAAAAGTCAGATAGAGTGAAGATGCTCTGGCTCAACTGCCGATTACATTATATCTACCTTGTGCATAGTGTAACCTGTGGACATGTTACCTTGTGGAGGCATGTCTCGTTGATGGCCCTTGCCCTCTTGAATGACATTCTCTTGGATATCCATTGTGCTCCCATCAAAACCTGGGAAACATGGATGGTTTCCCAGGCTTTGAGCTATACAGTGAGTTTATGCTGGCTGATGAATTCTGGGAGCTGAAATCCACAAGTCTTAAAGTCCCCAGGCTTGGAGTCCCTTGGGTTAGGATATGGGTTGAGACCTCTTATTTGAGGGGTACTTTTATTCTGTTTGTGAGTCAATTTTCTAGTCAATTATATATTCCTGCTTTGGTATATATTGTTTCTTAATTCTCTTTTAATTGCAAGCTGCCCAGTACTGCTGTAGAGTCAGACTGCCTCAAAATTAAAGTATTAAATTACATTCTAAGCATGTAAAGGAAGAAAATTAATTGGCTCATATTTAGGGTGTGAAAATGTATTTTTTGTGTCTTGTGTTGGAAACAGATTAGTTGTCTATTTAATGATTCAGGGAACAGCACCTAAACTAAAGACAACACTATCAAATTAACCTTTTGCAGAGTTCACACTGTGAATACTTTGCCTTCTCCATCTTGGTTTGGTATTGCCTTCAGGCTCATAATGTAAAATTGTTATACGGGCAGATAGAATGGATTTTTAAAAAGTTTTAATTTCCGTTTTTAGCAATGATGAATTATTTGACTGTTCTTATGAATCTTATGATTAGAGTTATACTAATGCAAATACTAACCTTGGACTAAATGCAGGTTAAAACTCAAATTATTAAATTTAGCTTTAAAAACATGTTGCTAGGTTTTTAGTGGGATCAGAAAAGGGGCTGTTAGGGAATATTTTAAATGTTGTCTTAGGATTCACTAAGAGAATATGGTCTTGTGAGTTACTTATCTGTAAATATAACTACATTATCATCAAAAAATATCATAACCATAGTCATAATAATCAAAAGCAAAAATAACTTAAAGCAGCGTTAGAAGATTCCTACATTCAGGGACTGAAATTTTCAAAAATGTAGAATTCTTTTCGATTCATAAACAAACTTTCAAAAACATGGGAATATATCTCTATCTCTGTCTCTGTCTCTGTCTCTGTCTCTATCTCTATCTCTATCTCTATCTCTATCTCTATCTCTATCTATATCTATATCTATATCTATATCTATATCTATATATCTATACAGTATCTCTACCTGCATCTCTATATCTATCTATCTATCTATCTATCTATCTATCTATCTATCTATCTATCTATCTATTCAGTTTATATATATAAATTGAATTTATTGGATATTCAATTCAATTGATTATTTCAATAATTGGATGAGGTCATATGTATTGGGGATTTTGTGATGTCTTGGTTCTGTTTCTAATAGTTTTCGATGGTCTGATTTGCTAGCCCCTTGGGGATAGATGAGAACAGTGAGGTAACATCGAATGACACCATTATCTCATCTCATTGTTGCAATTCCCTCCCCCTCCCCATAGGCATAAGGAAGGATTGACAAACTCAAGCTGCATGCAAGAGAGTACGCTGGAAGAGCACAGAGACAGGGTATGTGTAGAACAATGCAGACCCAATACACGATCATGGGCAAAAAAGATGTTAGAGGAAACAATGTGGGTACCTAAGGAAGGGCGGAATAACAACAAGGAAAGTGATGATAAGTGCACCCAAAGTAATGCCTCATAACCCTACTCTACCCTCTGGGGAGAGAAAAGAGAAATAAGCAAAAGATAAAGAAAGAACAGCAATTCCACCTAGCACAACAAGGCTAATTTCAGGAGGGAAGGAAGGGTATGGGCCTGTGATGGGGGCAATGAGCAAACTAAGCAGCATTGAATAAAATCAACTGTCTTCAATGGGGATTTTAACACTCTGACGATGTTAGTAGAGGACTAATGAAAGTTCATGGTAAATGTCCCTCAAATCTTAAATTCTCAGAATATTTAAAATCTTGTTTTATCATGCTTATTTTTTTTTTAATGCTACCAAAAAGTTTCAGGCTTATTCTTTTTCATTCTTTTTCAGCAGCTGATGCCTTTGTGGTGAGTTTGTTGTTGTTTTGTAAATCTGTCCTTGGTAGAAAAAATTATTTACTGTCAATTTTACAAGGTTCTTTTACTTTATGACTTCACCATAATGAAAAAAACACTGGAAACTTAGTTTGTTTTCTTCCATTTGAAATCATTCTCTAGGGTGCTGCATTATGTTCTTAATGAGCCCAATGCTTCCTTCATAATTTTAGAGGTGCAGAGGGCTTTCTAATTAATGTGAACTATTGCAGCACAGGTTTTATCACAGGAAAAGACTAAAAATTGCTGTAGTGTAAGCCTGAAATGACAGTTTTCTCTAGGAAGATGCTGATTGTATATCTAATTGTGTTTTTCATCTTGGCTCCTGTGTTGAACTTCTAAGAAGTCTCACGGTGATGCTTGACTGCATTTGTAATTAATGGCCACTGAATTGTTGAAAGGACTGTTTCAATCTGTGTGTACTAGCACGCTGTCATGACCAAAACCATTCTTGTGACATTTGGTTAATAGGAATGACAGCTTCATTTATTTCATGTATGTATAGCCTAGTTCATTATAGTAGAAGCTGCAAAAAGAATTCAAATCTCAGCCCGCTGGAGATGTTTGTTCATTTTCTCCTGAATCTCTACATCAGTGTCACTGAGCTTGCATTCAATGCAGAGAAATAATGGTGCATAATGTAAACAGTAATGGAAATAGCATTAGCACCACTTCGCACTGCATTATCATTCTGTCTAAGTGGTTTACAGAACCATCCTATTTCCTCCAACAATTTGGGTCTTCATTTTACCAACTTCAGAAGTATGAAAGGCTGAATCAACCTTGAGCTGGTCAGGATGAAACTCCTGGCAGCGAGTTGAATTAGCTACTGCATTTTAACCAGTGCGCTATCACAACTCAAGCTCAAACTAGTGATAAAGAATAATGTACATGCTTGTTACCATATCTTAAAGAAATTGATGGAATGTTGTTTTAAAAATGTGGAGATCCAACTTGGTAAGCCTCACTGATGCCATAAATGCCTCACACTTCAGCTGTTGCACAGCATAGGGAAAGAATGAAAGGGAGTAAACTCTCCTTCAGGTATGCTTGTTAATTTTCTTATAGATGTCTTTCTGACAAACTGCCAAAATAACCTTACAATGCCCCAAAACACAAACAGTCTAAATTTACCTCTGTTGAAACAAATGACAATAGGGCAATATAATCAAGAAACAAGGTGTATGTAGAAAGCTTCCATCTCTTTGCTTTTCTTTTTGATGCTGAGCTTCTAAATGCATTAAAATAATTAGAGCTATAAAAACAATTAATCAGCATTCAATTTACAACAAATCTGAAAGAATTGTACACTGTTGTCAGTTGATACAGAAATGACAACATTATCATTAACAGACTAAACTGTCAATACCCAACACCTATTTGAAAGGCAAAAATCTGGACATGCAAATTTAAAATGTTTTTTTTTTAAGATTAAAAATTCACATGTTTCTGAAAGTTTAATATATAAAATCTGGCTATTGGTTTAATTTGTGCCTTGAAAGCATATTTTGTTATCCTATGAGGGAAAGTTACATTAAAGGCATACATTAGTTGGAAAAAGTTACATATAAGGGTTTTCCATGTAAGGGAAATAAAATAAACTCTTACATATAAGGGTTTTTCATTTGATTAAAATAAAATTTAAAAAAATAATATTTATCATTAAGCTGCAAGCAACTTAATTTAAAATTTTAAAATTTTATTTATTTTTTGTAACTTTTATCCCACATCAACCAGGTTTGTCTGTAATACAGTCTATTTTAAAAGTTATTGAAATTAATTCAACATCCAAAGGGCTGGAATACTACCTTATAATGCGAAGAGACCTAAATATAGATGTGAATTCAGGGCAGCAATGGCTAGCAGGCAGGAAAGTACTAAGCATAAAGAATTAACTACAATTCAGCTAGAAATTGATTCCTATTGCTTCTAGTTTGCAGAGGAGCAATGAGTGAAATAATTGGCTAAAATGATGGGACTGCACATAACTACAATACTACAAATATTGGCAATATCACAGAGTTATCCTAGGGTGACCCCCCGAGTAGTTTTTTCCTATAGAGATAAAAACCTGACCAATCAGCTTTGGTATTCTGTGATGAAAACACAACAGAGTCTGCCCTATCGATTCTTATTCAAATCTTTGATGTTCATAAATTCTGAGTAACTGACCAAATTATAATATAACCCAGAACTACAATGAATTTATTGACATTGAACATTTCAGTTCAGATTTATATGAAATGATAAATATGAGATCTTCCAGAAAGGAGATCATATATCCAGGGATCATTTCTAGCCACCAGAAATTTATATATATTAAAGAGACCTAAGAGATCAGCAAGTATTGCAAGACCATTTTGCAAAAAAAAAAAAAAAACCCTCAGAGCTGTATTGGTTGCAAACATGCAGAAGATGCCTTCATCCTGCAGTGAATAAACAATGGCTAAGATGATGATGAAGATGATGATAATGATGATAATTAGTGATGGTTGAACCCGACGAAATTTGGGTTCGGAGGATTTGGGCGCACTTTACAAAAAATTCGGGTGATGTCACTGAATCCAAACCCGAACCTGAACACTCCATGATGTCGAAATTGTGGGATTTCCCAGCTCCTTTTGCTGAAAGGACCTCCCTTTACTTGCTTGGAAGAGAGGCTGGAAACATAGCCAATTCTATAGTGTAATGGTTAGCTCTCTCAACTTTGAATCTAGCGATCGGGGTTCAAATCCCGGTGGAACCACCTTTTAATTTTTAAATTTTTAAGTTTTATTTATTTATTTATTTATTTATTTATTTATTATTATTAGTAGTAGTAATATTAGTATTAGTATTATTAGTATCATCATCATCATCATCATCATCATCATCATCATCATCATGCTTCTTTACATAATAAAAGGGGTTTGGGTCATTTTAATCCTTTCTTAGTGGGAAAAAATAAAGCATTAAAAAGACCCTCCAGCTCTTCCTGATGTGCTCATGGAAATAATTAATAAATGATGATGATGATGATGATAATAAATAAAAATTAAAAATTAAAAAATTAAAAAAGGTGGTTCCACCGGGATTCGAACCCCAATCACTAGATTCAAAGTCGAGAGTGCTAATCATTACACTATAAAATTAGCTATGCTTCTGGCCTCTCTTCCAAGCAAGTAAAGGGAGCTCCACTGACATTAAACAACTGGGTCATGTGGGATGAAGGGACAGGATTGGGAAGCATTTTCATCCCACACAGGATTTTTTTTTAAAAAAACCCACTCCATCCGCCCCTCTGAGCCTTTCCTGCCCCCAGCTTTAGCCTCCCAGATGGAATCAAAGAGAAAAACAATTCACTTTTCCATTCTGGGGAGTGGTGGTGGTGGTGGTGGAATTGCTGCTCTTATGTGGTGCTGGGATTTCTTTCTCACTCTGAAGTTGGAAGAATTAAGTAACCTGTTTTGCATTTAGCTAGATTCAAAGTCAAGCGTGCTAACCATTACACTATAGAATTAGCTATGTTTCTGACCTCTCTTCCAAGCAATTAAAGGGAGGTCAGGAAGAAGTATACATGACATCAAAACTCCGCCCCCGGAATTCCATCATGGGGTTTCCCAGCTCCTTTTGCTTGCAGCGCAGCAAGCAAAAGAAGGTGGGGAATGCCACGATGGGATTCCTCACTCTCCTCACAGGTGGCAGCATTTTGCAGTGTTTGAGGGAACGTCGAACCCAAACCCCAAACACCGGCACGGATTTTTAAAAAATCACAAAATTCGGTACGGAACCGAATTGTGCGAGTTCGATTCGCACAACACTAATGATAATTGATGATTGTTGATGAAGAAGATGTATGATAATATGGTGTGTGTGTGTGTGATGTTGTAAGCCACCATCCTTAGTCACCTTGCAACAAGGTGAGCAGCACATAAATTTAACAAGTAATTAGATAAATAAATATTTTGCTGATATATTGAATATGATCACTTTTAATTTTGGCATTTAGTTAGAGGTTTATGTTAGTACTCTGTACAAAACAGTTGGGTTTGCAATATATAAACAAGCTAACAATGAATATTTCTTTGTATTGAAGTACTATAGCTTTAAGAGGTAGTGTAGCAAATTGCCATAAGAGGGAGCCAGAAAGCATGATTCTCTCTCTCTGCTCTCCCTGTCCTTTGTGCTGATTCACTGCGGCCAATGTAGTAAGCTCTCTCTGTGTGTGCTAAGATAGTTTGATGTATTTGTAAACTGTAATGTATATATTATATATGGGTCTATGGAGAGGGGTGGCATACAAATCTAATCAATAAATAAAATAAATAAATATTATTATATTATATTAATTAGATTTCTATCCCGCCCTATTCCTCCGACTCATGGCAGCTCACAACAAAGCTGCTCCTAAATTGTCTGATATGTAAGACAAGGACAGGCTTGTAATACTATTATTGTATTGAGAGATATTGACTGATTTGAATGTGTATGACCAGGTTGTTTAATTTGACTATGATATTTCTAAAAGTAAACACTAATTAAACTGCAATGTATCTGTTTTGTATGACTGAATAATTACTCATATTTCCCGGATACTTGCTGGAAGCTCACATATTCTTTTGTGCATATCCTTATGCACAACTCAAGGGTCATTCTACACACTCCTTAACAGTTTAGGAGCAGCTTTAGATATTAGAAAACAAATTAGACATTGTTATTAGAAATAACAAATATATACTTACTGGATACTATTATTTACTCAGAATAGATCAGATTATATTTTGGAAAATTTAAATAGAAGCTAAATTACTAAAAGCTGTAAATTCAGTATTAACTGTGGTAGTGCAGTGGTTAGAGTGCAGTATTGCAGGCTAAACCTCTTGACTGGCACCAGTTCGATCCTGACCAGCTGAAGATTGACTCAACCATCCAGTCTTCTGAGGTTAGTAAAATGAGGAACCAGATTTTGAGGAAAATATGCTGACTTTGTAAACTACTTAGAGGAGGCTCTGAAGCACAATAAAGTGGTATATAAGTCTAAGTGCTATTGTTAAGTGCAATTGTTATATCATATAAATATATATTTATAAGATTTGGCACAATTACTGAATTTTGCTCTGCAAAGAATGAGACATTGTTGAAAACTCTGGATTTTTTTCCTTTGAAAGTGTAAACATGTTTTAATCATCTTCCAGAATCTATGATAACTGAGCATAATTACAGTAAATGTTGGTGTTAGTTCCCACTGTTCCCAAATCCAACTCATCAAGTGGAGCACAAAGAATTCCTCCGTATATAATATATAATTAATGTATAAGACAATATTAATATGATATTTAAATATCTAACTAAATATATTTCAGATGCAAAATCTTTTCTATTTCCATTTTCCAGCTGGACACCCATCTACCCCTTCAATGAAGAAAGTAAGTGAAACCAAAATTATTAAGTACTCACTTTGGAGATCTGTCTCACAATTATTTTCACATCCCAGCTTTATAGTGAAGCTCCAAATCCAACACCTTGTTGATCAGTAGAAGGCACATGCTGGATTGGAGGGACTTATTTTTAGATAAAACCTAGTTCAGCTCAACTCTCTGATCATCCCATCTCTTATCCTCAAAAATGTGCAGTTCAGGATCAAGGAATAAAAACACCACCAGGAGGAAAAATAAGATATGATCTGTAAAATTAGTTTCTAACTCTAATGCATTCATTCTAAACAGAAAATCAAATAACAAAATCAGGCCGGATAATTAATTATCTTCCAATTTGTGATTAAGCAGTAGTGCAGATTTCTTGGGATATGAGCAAGGGAAGAGATCATTCAAATTCCAAATTCTTCTTATTCTGTCTCCAATTAGTGGCAGAGAATTCCCAAATGTTCTTAAACGTTTGAAAGAAAACCTGCAGGGAGTAACAATAGCAAAGAGAGTTGGAAATATAAGTTCCTATAGTTTTAAATTTTCAGTTAATGAACCCAAGAATACTACTGGGGCAACCTATATGTAAATTAAACTGGCATACTGTATGTATGCAAAATATGTATTTGAGTAATAAAATATCTCTGTGGAACAGAAGGAAATATATTTATTATATAGTTCTTTTGTCACTATGGAGAATTTATTGAATCTTAACTCTCACTGCAGCATGGGATTGAAATCAACCTGTAGAAGGTATAAGATTAAGTATTGGAAAACAGCTTTAAGGAATACTTGTTTATTCAGAAAACATCACCACTGGCTTTAGAAAAATATAACCCAATAAATGTTGTTGGCAACCTTTGAACTATTCCCAGTCTAGTTAATACAGTGATGAAGGCCAAATCAGGTTGTGATGTAGGTGTATTTTATTTAGTTTTGCATCCTGCAGTAGCTGTTTTTTATTTAGTTAGTTAATTCTTCAGAATCAATGTTAAATTCCTACAGTCAGGAAGAACTTTAAGCAATATTTTGATTTTGATATCACCACCAAGGACTTTTTTTCCCCTTTCTCCTTCTGCTTTTAAAACATTAAAACTGGCCCTGGGTTTAGAAAGTTTATTTACTGCAAAGATCTGGCAAATGGATTATCTTCCAGCTACTACTGAATTTGCTCTCTTCAATTCTGCTACTGAAACCTTCCAGCAGAAGGGGGCCTGAAGCACGAGTTATCTCCCTTCTGGAGCATCCAATAAGAAAAAAAATATTTCACCCAACGAAGGACTACCAAACTTTTTACTACCACATTGTGGGCGTGGCTTATGCATTTTGTTTCAACCTCTTTCAGTGCAAATTGGGTGATCTAGGGTGGAGCTCCATTTTTGCTACCCCACTGCATTCTCCCCTGTCCGAGCAGTAGCCCACCCCTGATTATCTACTATATAAAGTGTATATACACACACGCATGCACAACTCTTCTAAAATTATACACATTCAACCTAATTTACTGTGATAGGAAAAAACATACCCAGAGCCCAGAAGGGAAAAAAAGAAAAAACACTCCAAAATTTTGCTATTGGTACTGCGTACCTGACTGTACCTGTAGGAACCCATCACTGATTTCACCTCTAATTGTGAACTTGAAATCCAATTGTGCCTTTGCTTATAAGATTTGAAGTAATATACAGAGATATGCCCAGTGATTGTACACATCGGTACTATCAGAACTTTAAATCACACCAAACCATTGATGGTCAATAACAAACAACATTCATCCCATAGTGTAATTAATACAGACTAGACTTTCAAAAACATTTTCACATAGATTGTTTTTCTAATGTTTGGTTGTTGTAACCAACCTGTGAAGCAGTTTGAAGTGATGTGCCAGTGCTTGGAAGCTGTGTGAGGGTCTGGGTGGGCATCAACAGTCTCAAGCTCAACCCTGACAAGATTGAGTGGCTGTGAGTTCTGCTTCCCAAGGACAGCTCCATCTGTCCATCCCATCACTCTGGAGGGGGGACTCTGACCTCTTCAGAGCGGGCCCGCAACTTGGGAGTCTTCCTAGATCCACAGTTGAGGTTAGAGCAATATCTCCCAGCTGTGGCTAGGGGGACTTTTGCACAGGTTCAACTGGTGCACCTGTTGTGGGCCTATTTGGATGGGGAGTCTCTTCTCATAGTCATTCATGCCCTCATCACTTTGAGTCTCAATTACTGCAGTGCGCTCTACTTGGGGCTGCCCTTGAAGAATGTTCAGAGACTTCAACTTGTCCAGCATGCATCCCCATATTCGTCCAGCACTCTGAGAGCTGCACTGGCTTCCAATTGGTCTCCAAATGCAATTCAAGGCATTGGTTATTACCTATAAAGCCCTACATGGCTTGGGACCAGATTATTTATGGGACTGTCTTCTAACTCACATGTCCCAGTGACTGGTTAGGTTGCACAGAGTTGGCCTTCTCTGGGTCCCATCGGCCAAGCAATGCTGGCTGGCAGGACCACAGGGAAGAGCCCTCTGGAATCCTCTGGTCCTCTGGAATCAACTCCCCTCAGAGATTCACACCACCCCCACCCTTCTCGTCTTCTGAAAGGCATTGAAAACAAATTTATACTGGCAGGCCTGGGGCCCTTGAGCGTTCCAGCCTAGAGTAGAGTAGAGTAGGGTAGAGTAGAGTAGAGTAGAGTAGAGTAGAATAGAATAGAATAGAATAGAATAGAATAGAATTTTATTGGCCAAGTGTGTTTGGACACACAAGGAATTTGTCTTGGTGCATATGCTCTCAGCGTACATAAAAGAAAAAGATACATTTGTCAAGAATCATTGCTCTGCTAGTATGAATGAATGATGACTGTATAAGGTTTATACTAGGTCTTATTTTTTTTACTTGTTTATATTCTATGTGTTGGGGTATTTTAACTTTATAATTGTTTTTATTGTTATAAGTACCCTGAGTCCACTAGAAGGGCGGCCTATAAATTTGAACGATAGATAGATAGATAGATAGATAGATAGATAGATAGATAGATAGATAGATAGATAGATAGATTTGTGCCAGATTTGCTTTTATCTTCTTGCAAAACCTTCAAGGTAATTCAGACAAGAAGCACAAATCATTAATATTAACACTATCTTTCTTGCAAGGCTATTTCATCTATCTATCTATCTATCTATCTATCTATCTATCTATCTATCATCTATCTATCTATCTATCTATCTATCTATCTATCTATCCATCCATCCATCCATCCATCCATCCATCCATCTATCTATCTATCTATCTATCTATCTATCATCTATCTGTCTGTCTATCTATTATTTTTTATTGCCACAAACCTAATGCTTTCTCTCCTTCACCTCTTGCTCATGCTTTTTCTCCTTCTGCAAGACTCATTGCTCTGCTAGTTTCTTTTTTTCCTTCCCCTTCCCCCAAATATCTTAATCTTCAAAGACCCATCTTAAAATTTAAACTGGGAGGCAGTCTTTCAATGATAATTCTAAAACCTAGTTGGCTGGCTGCCTAGCAAACAATTATTTTCTCATTTTTAAACAAATTATCATTTTTATTAAAACATTTATTTTGAAAATGGTAGTCATTTTCTGGGCAGTTTTTGGTGAGAAAAAGACATTTGATTTTAATCTAGACAGAAGACAAGCAATTGAGAAAAATTAGCCCAGATTTTCTTTCAGATTCCAGACAAAAATTCAAAGGAATCTAAGAACATAAAAATTATAAATGGCCTTTTAATGAGAAATGCCTTTTTTTTTTAAAGTAAGAAGCTCAGCCTTGAAACAAATTATTGCTAAAGATGACAAGCAGTTAGAAATAGCTTGCAGCAATTCAGGGATAAAGTCTAATTTAAAGTGAATAATTAAGGGATCATTTTAAGCTCTATTTTCAAATGTCAAGGAAGCCTATATATTAGGGAAATAGCAAGAATGAGAGTTTTTGATATTTTAAAATGCAGATCTGGATACTTGTTTGATTTTCGATAACTGTTATATTTTGATATTGTGTTAATTGTGTAAATAAAAACTGGTTTTTGTGTTCTAACATAACTGGCATTCTAGCCTGCGGTTTAAGAATAACGATTTGATTGATCTTCATCTCAGTTAATTGAATGTTAAATGATCTTAAAAACATGACTGTTTTGTTTGGAGTGTTCTATAAATTGATAAACACAAGTACAGTCAAGTAACCAAGCTGTATGCTTATGTTTCCCTCACGAGGGTCACAAAATAATGGATAATAGCAAAAGCAATAGCTCTTAGACTTACATTTATTTTTATTTATTCATTTTTAAAATTTATTGTCACCCACGTTACCACAGGATAACTCTGGGTAGTTAAATATAAATAAAAATAAAATAAAAGCTAAACATATAAACATAGAAATATAGAAGACTGACGGCAGAGAAAGACCTCATGGTCCATCTAGTCTGGCCTTATATTATTTCCTGTATTTTATCTTAGGATGGATATATAAACATATATCATAATAATAATAATAATAATAATAATAATAATAATAATAATTTTTTTAAAAATCCAAGAACCGTTTCAGATTCTTAGAATATAGACATTTTAGTATCTCTTTGATCCTAGTAGCAGATTCTTGGATGATAAATGTAGTACTTAACTTACAGAGGTTTGTTGACCATCCAAAGTTGGTTGTCACCCAAGTCAACAAAGACATGCTAGGTGTTGAGATTCTTGGACATCTGGAGACAAATGACTTACAAAATTCATGACTTTTGGATGACCAACCAAAATTGACCCATTGTAAATATACAAAAGATGTACATATCTCGCTATGATGAAGGCACACATTTGCGATGAATCTCCACAGCTGCTGTGCAGAATATGGTCACCTGTGCTGTAATTATGGCCTGTTCATCTTTAAGCAGCCACTGGAGATAGGTAGTTTCTGATTGGCCAGGATACCTTGCAATTAGTGGCAAAATATGTTTTTTCCTAATGTCTGTATAAAAGAAGCATCTCAGGAGCATGTGTCCCTCAGTCTCCACCTCTCCTGAGCCACAAGGGCAAAATCTTTCAATGAATGGTATTCTTTTGTACTTACTGTACAAAATGGCGGATGGAAGCACATGGCACCGTATAAGAGCAAATGCTTTTTGGTGGTTTGTTGATTCCAGCTGTCTAAGATATCTGGCAGGAGTCACAACATATCTAGTGGCATGTGTGTGTGTGTGTGTGTGTGTGTGTCACACGTTTAGGCTGAATTTGAAAATTATATGATTGTACCTCCTTGTTTTTGTGTTCACTTTCCTATTAAAAACACTTCCCTCCTGAACCTCATTTAACCCTTTAACATATTTAAATGTTTCAATCATGTCCCCCCTTTCCCTTCTGTCCTCTAGACTATATAGATTGAGTTCATGAAGTCTTTCCTGATAGGTTTCATGCTTAAGACCTTCCACCATTTTTGTAGCTTGTCTTTGGACCCGTTCAATTTTATAAATATCTTTTTGTAGGTGAGGTCTCCAGAACTGATTATTAACATTAATTTTTTTAAAATGTTAAACAGTTTTAAAAAACATTAAAACCAAGTACACATGGAGAAAGTGGGTGTTGGAGTGAGAGGAGGTGGGATTTATTATTAATCAACCACCTCAATTGTGCTGTTCCCCCACTGGGACCCCAAGACAATGGGAAAATCCATGTCTTTAGGCCTTTACAAAAAGATAGGAGTGCTGGGACCAACCTCACATTGTACAACCTGCCTTTTCCCCTAGATGTTTTCTTTGGAGCTTCAAAATGGACTCCTGATCTGCTGATCTGCTTCCGACAGATAATCCTCGACTTCTGGTCTGATCCCAATGGAGGCCAAAGTTTCTATCACCTGAGTAAGATTATTAAGTGAGTTCTGCCTCACTTTTACCACCTTTCTTGTCACAGTCGTTAAGTGAATGCCAACAATTGCATTTTGTTCATGGAACACTGGCTACAGTGGTGGGTTGCTGCTGGTTTGGCTCTAGCCACCCATCCGGACGTCATCACAGACAATCTGCATATTTGCAGAAGCTTCTGTGCATGCGTGCACACACACCTCTAAAATGATAGCAAAAGTAAGTGAAACTCATTACACATCATGCCTCCTCTGCTGGCATGGGGTAATCCCATTGGGGTGAGATGGTCTCTTTAATAACCAAGACACATGCCATGAAGGCAGTGAAGGTCTGCCAAAAATTTTACTATCACACTGAGGGCGTGGCTTATGCAGGACACCCTGCATTTTCTTTCAATATCTTTCAGTACAAATTGGGTGCCCTGGGATGGAACTCCATTTTCGCTACCTATTGCATTCTTCTGCATCCGGACAGTAGCCCACCTCTGCATGAAGGGCTTTAAAGGTGATCACCAACAGAAGTAGACTGGTAACCAATGCAACTTGTGGAGCAGTGGTAATTACAGGAACCTTTCTTGGGGGGCTGGCAGAACTATCCATGTCCCTGCATTCTGCACCAACTGTACCTTTTGAATGCTCTTCAAGGGTAGCCCAGTGTTCAGTGCATTACATGATATGACTAGGGACTGAATTACTGAGCTTTTTGTGGTACTTTATAGCACCACCTGGGTGGTTTACATTGTCAACATATTTCCTCCAACAATCTGGGTCCTCATTTTACTCATTTTAGAAGAATTGAAGGGATGAACTGGTCAGGATCAAACTCCTGGCTATGAGCAGAATTAGCCTGCAATATTGCATTCTAACCAATGAGCCACTACAGTTCCAAGTGGGCCATCAGACAATATATTCCTCTTGCTCTTAACTAACCAAGCTTAAACAATTTGATTTTTTTTAAAAAAAAATGTTGATTGGAAGTTGGCATGATGAATTGAGATCCCTGTATAAAATTGGAGAGCCATTCTTTTCAATGCATTCTGTTTGTATTCAAAGGAGGAATAATCATATTTAGAGAGCCTGAGGCTTTTATGCAAAGTAGTGACTAAGCCCAGCATGCAGAAGAAATGATGACAAAGAGGAAAATGTGAGACTGCAGCAAGAAGAAAATTGGAAGAGTGGCAGGAGGGATTTACAAGCCTCAAACTGAATACAAAAAGAAGTCTGGGCAGCTGTACCAGGGGCTAAAAAACCTGTAAATGTTTCCCCTGTCCAGTCATGTCCAACTCTAGGGGAAAGTGCTCATACCCATTTCCTGTCTGAAGATGCTTCTGTGGTCACGTGGCCAGCATGACTATAAAAACAAGGTACAGGAATGATGTTACTTTCCCACTGAAGAGGTGCCTATTTATCTATTTGCATTTGCATTCATTTGGATTGCTAGTTTTGTAGGAGCTGGGGAAGGTAATGGGAGCTCACCCCACCATTTGGTGCTTAAGACTCAAACTCTCAATCTTCTGATCAACAAGCCCAGCATCTTAAGGATGCCAAGAGTAATAGATAATTCTTCAACAGTTTCCAATACCAACTTAAACCAAAGAAAGTTTACCTCCTTTCCCTCCTCACCTAGTTAGTTAATTAAATTTTCTGTTTTTAAGCAAAATTCAGATTTCAGAAATTATGCTAAGAATTTCATTCTTTTCTGATAAAAAAACACAGTGTCATATTTTACTGGAATTTGTTTGTTTACTTATTTCCAATGAGAACATTTTATTTTATGAAATTCTGAAGTTCTATCAATGGGAAATGTTTCATGGTCAGCTGCATTTTAGACAAAAAACAAGGTGGAAATTGGATCCTATTAGTGAAGATCAAAAAGTCTCATTTTACTAGCTGGTAATTCATCAAAAATGCCATCTTCTGAAAGGATGATTTGATTCTTTCTTTCCTATTTCACCCCCCATTTTTCCTTGATGTAATATTTCATGATTTCCAGAAAACTCCTTCAAAGTTATTTTAAATAAATTGGTTTTTCATTTTTTTCATTGTTCAACTTCATTTCTGAAAAAAGTCACTTCATCCATATTTTTTCATATCTTCATTTTACTCCTTTTGCCTAATATAATTTTAAAAGCAAATAACACATTTCAATAACACATTTTTATCTATAATTATGCATATGTTTCAGCAGGGAAGGGTATTACAAATGCTTATGGATAAATCATTTTGGTAGCAAGCATTACATCGGATTTAAAATTATTTATCTCACAACCTCACTTGGAGTTTCAGTTTATGCCTGGATTTTATAAAGCCATAAAATGCTTATGGAAAGTATATTGTTAAAATTTAAAAAAATATTTCCATTTTAACAGAACAATTAATAAGTCAGTTACACATAAAAGAATGTGCTTGTTTACCCTTCTGGTTTATATTTGGATATAGAGTTTGTCAAAGTAATTTGACTTGGTGTGTCATTTTAAAGTTTTCCAGTTGTCACTGCTTAAAAATATGTTAAATTTTGTTAAGCACAATATTCCTCAAGGCAATTTTCAGTAAATTAATGTGAAGTCACCCAAGAACTACACCAGCTAAGTCTTGAGATTCCTTCCTTCTAAAGCCATATAACTTTGTATTTCTGAAATATCTTCCTTTTTAATGCAAATAGGACTGTGTGAACAATTTAAGAAACAGCATGATCTTTCCTTTCACTTTGCTGAATTCCTTACTTTGCATTTTTATTGTGGAATATGAATATAAATTCAGAAGCCTGGGTGCTTTCTCCTTACACGGTGTATGAAGAATCTCTTTTCTTACATATTTGATATTCAAGAGTGGCATATTTTTGATTTTTTTTCTTTAGACCTTTTTGGATTTTCCTTGGTACATGCTATTAGGAACAGGTATATTGCCTAAACATATCAAAATGTTTCAAATAGAAAGAATGTATATGTTCTTATACCTTGAATTTATGTTCCCAATAAGAACATGTGGCATTTCTATGTCTACCTTGCCTGAAGTGAAATACATTATTGTGCCTATTTTCTTCAGAGATGCCATTTGTCTTTATTTTGAATAATATCTGGAATTTTGGTAGCCTAAAAGTTAAATTGATCACTGTTCCTTAAAACAAGGGGTTGTGAAGCAGTAATATTTAGTGGTAGACTGCACTCTTATGCTTCCTGTTAATGTATGAGCAGAGTAATCCTTGTTTACCAAGGTTTTGCACACACAGAAATGTTTAGATTGAGATTAATTGTGACTAACTACTCAGCCACACACAGATACAGTAACTCGAACCAAAGTTTACTTTAGCATATAATATATTCAAATGAACAGTATAAAGTCATACACATTATAAGTCAGAATAACAATCCAAATATTACCAAGTACATAGTCGTTCTTACCAGTTGTCTTTGTCATAATCGGTAAACAAATTTATCAAGCCTAAACACATTTTAGCTGATAAACATGACTACAATACAGAGAGATTGCAGAGCTAACCTAACAGCGAGTAGCCATTAAGAGTGAGTAGCCAGACAAAGAAGAAGGAAAGAGGATGACTCAGAGAAATAAGTTATCAACTCTAGCTCCCTCTTGTTATGTTATGGACAGAGTCCTAATACTTCCTTACTTAGGAATCAGTTCCACTAAACTCAACAGAGATTGAGTGGTTATTACTTAGAACAGATTTATAGAATTGCACTTCACACAATTCTGGAATAGGATTTTGGAGAATGCTACCACTTTATTTGCCCTTATTTGTTTGTTTTCAAGTCTTTCTTCTACAGGAATAATGGGTTACCATTGTCAAAGCACAGATGATCAAAGGGTAAAATCTCTCTCTCTCTCTTTTTAGAAAAGGTAAAATGTAGATATATGTACTTGATCTTAAAGTGACCAGATTTTAAGATTGGGAAAGAGGGAAACCATTGGAGAGGGGGTTTCTAAAAAAGTATTCGCCAAAAAAATTCACAAAAAAATCTTTCTCTCTCTCTCTCTTTCTCTCTCTTTCTTGCTATCTCTCTCTCTCTCTTGCTTGCTCTCTTTCTCTCTCTCTTGCTATCTTTCTCTTTCTCTCTCTATCTCTCTCTCTTGCTATCTCTTTCTCTCTTTCTCTCTTTCTCTCTCTCTCTTTCTCTCTCTCTCTTTCTCTCTCTTTCTCTTTCACTTCAATTTTCATTTCATTGCGTTCAGAAATGTCCAAATTAGTATACTAGTGAAAAAAGTATTTTAAAAAACCATTCCAGTAGCTAGAACCAACAAGTGTATGGTAAATGGGAGGATAATATCAGGGTTAACAGAATTCTGGAAATTGAAGTCCACAGGTCTTAAAATTGCCACAACTGAGAAATTCTGACTTAAATAGCTAGTTCTCCAATTGTAGTAGAAAGCAAAATCCAAGATCCTGATCAGTAATATACAGTATTAGAAAGAAAAGTTAAGGTCGTAGCACAAAAATTTCAGGAGGGCTTTCTTTTCAAATTAAACTTATTTTTGGTGGAAATATCTTCTTTTGTTTTTTACTAAGGCTAGAAATAGGGACAGGAGCTGTGAATTGTGTGTTTTTGTGAATCTCATAAATTTGACAGTTGCCACCAGGGATAGTATTCACTTATCCTCGCTAATGGTTTGCAAACATGCACACACACATGCTTTGTTTTCCCACATCACCCGCGTGTATGTGCATGGCCTTCTGTGCATGCACAGAGCCTCAAAAGCATGGATAAATGGGAGATCTTTATGTCTGGGCAGATGGGTGGGGCCAGCCACAGTTGCCACTACCAGTTCACCCAAACTGATTAGATCCAGCTGAACACCAGCTCTGTGTCAGAAGAAAATGTCTCACAACAAAACTTCCATGCTGCTTGGGATTGTAAACACAACTATTTTTTATCCAAGATAACTTGAGCTTTGTAACTTGGTATGGAGTTAGGAGTAACAATATTCTGTATTTGTTTCCCCATTTCTGCTTTTAAAGTTCATGATCTATTATACAATTTGAGTCAAAAAGCAATGTCGTCTTGAATCATCCAAATATTATGCTTTAACATACTGTAAACATGATACAGAATGAACTGTCAGGATGAATTTATTTAGTTCCACTTTTGATAATCCATTGTTGGCTTCATTGCTCTCTATATCTTGAGAATAACTTTCTGCAGTAGAAAACAGTTGTTTCTATGTAGGCTTCATTTAAAAACACACACACAATGACATTTCCAGTGATTATGAAAGGAATAAAAATGCAGAGAAAAAATTCCCACTAAGCATTTCATACTCAATCCATGAAAGGTAGAGATACAATACAATATTTCAGGAATCCCATACTAATATGCTCATCTTTGTTGTTCTTCATGCATACACACTGTACCCTAAAGCAGAACATTTGAATCCTGGGCATCTGTGAGGGGTAAATGGAAAATGCTGAGATGCTATATTAACTATCATTTGCATAATGATATCATAACATTTTGATATTCTATGGTGGGTAACAGATGTCTGTGATTTGAATATAACTATTTCAATTCTGTTCTGTGCAACAGAATTTTAAAAGCCTAATCAAATGGTTATCACCATATAAATGATAGTAACCAATTCCTTATAATGAATTATAGACCGGCTTAAAGAAGGTATACCTGTGTAATGGTGAGTTCATATTTTAAACAAAACTGAACACCTTTTTTGGGTGGGTGGGAAGATTGAAGACTGCACTTGACCTTTCCAACACATGATAGGATCTGCATTTTAACAAATGACTGACTCAAAGACAAAAATATGAAGGGAATATCCAAAGCTTGATTTAATTTAATTTGAATAGAGTCAGCATGATTGCTTTTCATCTAGTTAATAATATTCATCTGTGACTGTTTGAGGACTAAATTCAAGACTGTGATAATTCACATGGCTCTGAATAATGGAATATGCCTTGTACTAGCATGAATATAATAATTGGTTGCCTTTTTTGAGGGTGTGTCTCTTTTTCCTCTACAGTCTAAATTTTCCCATAGCAACAAAAATAGTCCTTAATTAACAAGTAAGAAGTCTCTTTTGTTTAGAAGCAGGGGGAAAAATTAAATAATAGTATAAGGTGGCAAGAATCTTCCAATGTCTTCCCAGAAGTTGGAAATCAATCAATCAGAATAGAGCTGGAAAGAACCTAAGAGGTTTTATAGTCCAACCCCCTTCTCAATCAAGAGACCCTATGTTATTTCAGACAAGTGACTGTGCAGTTTCTTCTTAAAAACCTTTGGTGATAAAGCACCCTCAGCTTTTGAAGGCAAGCTGTTCCACTGGTTAATTGTTCTCACTAGTAGTGGGTTTCTCTTACCTTTGCTACTGGTTCAGGAATTGGAATACAAAGCTTCTGCATATGCACATTGCATTTTTTATTATGTTTGAGTGGGTGGGTGGAGCCTTGCCTATCGCCTATCGCCAACCCCCTATCATATCTATCCATCTATCTATCTATCTATCTATCTATCTATCTATCTATCTATCTATCTATCTATCTATCTATCTATCTATCTTTCTATCTATCTATCTATCTATCTATCTATCTATCTATCTATCTATCTATCTATCTATCTATCTATCTATCTATCTATCAGAATAGAGCTGGAAAGAACCTAAGAGGTTTTATAGTCCAACCCCCTTCTCAATCAAGAGACCCTATGTTATTTCAGACAAGTGACTGTGCAGTTTCTTCTTAAAAACCTTTGGTGATAAAGCACCCTCAGCTTTTGAAGGCAAGCTGTTCCACTGGTTAATTGTTCTCACTAGTAGTGGGTTTCTCTTACCTTTGCTACTGGTTCAGGAATTGGAATACAAAGCTTCTGCATATGCACATTGCATTTTTTATTATGTTTGAGTGGGTGGGTGGAGCCTTGCCTATCGCCTATCGCCAACCCCCTATCATATCTATCCATCTATCTTTCTATCTATCTATCTATCTATCTATCTATCTATCTATCTATCTATCTATCTATCTATCTATCTATCTACATATCTTCTATCTATTTTCCTGAACACAACACATTCAAATCTGGCACAGAAAAGACACAGATTGTTATTTTTCCACTCACCCACCCCAAAAAACCCACCAAAAAACATCATGTAATATTAAACAGCCAAAAAAAAAGCTTGCTAAAGGATTTCACTGCACTACAGCTGAGGTTCACTTTCTTCCTTCTCCTGCTGCCATCCCTCTTAGCCTCAACACAGCAATTGCATCTCCCCCAAGGGCTTCCCGCTCACCTACTAGCCAGGCCTGACCAGAAACAGCGATTCTCCCATCATGGGCTGGATGCCAACTTCAGAAGGCAAGTGGGTGTAGGGAGCTGCTGGGAAGGCTATGTGGAAGCATGTCAGGGCTGCAGGGAAGGGAGTAGGCTGCTACCTCCCTTCCCCATGCCTTTCATGAGGCTTTCTGATTGCCTGCCTTCACAAGCTGGCCACAGGGACACTGGGAAGACCACATGGAAGGCCGCCAAGCATGGCAGGGCTGTGGCAAAGGGAGTAGCTTGCTACTTCCCTTCCTCATCACCCCTCATCCTTTCCTGCCTTCCATGTGGCCTTCTGCTTGCCTGTCTTTGCAAGCAGGCCATAGGGATACCAGGAGGGCTGCGAGGAAGGCTGGAAAGTATGTCGGGGCTGCAGGCTGCAGGGAATGGAGTAGGGGAGACAGGCTCGAATGGTGGGGGGAGCAGGGGCAGCTAAGTAATCCATGACTTCTCAGATTGATCTGGCAGACAGATCAGGGGTGCAACACTTCAGGCACACAAGCTGCAGGGTAGGTTGAGCGAGTGGCAAGCGAGCGGTGATTGGTGGACCAGTTCAGGGGCATGGAGAGCCAGCGATCACTCCTCGGTCAGCGAACCACTGGCAGAAGCTGCTACCAGTAAGCATGAACCAGTCCAAACTGGGAGCATTTTACCCCTGGTTTCCATCCATTTCTTGTATTGCCTTATGATGCTTTTGAAAATAAATTGACCCCCTCTTCTTTGCAGCAACCTCAAATGCTGGAACACTGCTGTTTCATTCCCCTTCAACTGGATGAAACACTGTTGAAATACCATTTCAACAGTATATCATCGAGTTGAAAAATAGAAAAAAGCACCATAAAAGAAATGAATGTACACAAAATAGACAAAATATATTAAGGAGCTTGTTGATAATTTTATTACTCTAGTTTTTCTCATCATTCCTATCATCCATCTCCTCCCATTTATGACTGTATGACTGTAACTTGTTGCTTGTATCCTCATGATTTATATTAAGATTTATTGTTTCCTGATTGCTTATTTGTACCCAATAACAATCATTACTGTAAGTATTGTACCTCATGATTCTTGAGAAATGTGTTTTTTCTTTTATGTACTCTGAGAACATATGCACCAAAGACAAATTCCTTGTGTGTCCAATCACGCTTGGCCAATAAAGAATTCTATTCTATTCTGTAAACAGACTATAAATTCCATCTCTGAGCTTAATATAAATGGAACATTTTAGTAGATTATTAGGAAAATTATAGTCTTCACATGGCAGAAGAACAGTTTAAGCAGCCATGAAGAACAACTATTAGCTACTTGGCACATAGCAAATGAAATACAAATGATGACATGGAGTTCTTAGCCTATTTAACAAGATGCATTCTGTCCCTAACAATTGGCAAACAAAACACAAAATCCATGGAATAGAAAGAGGAATTCACCCAAAGTGACAGACATGAATAAAACTATGATATGCATGTTTAGAAGTGAGAATAAAAGAGAAACATTTTTATGTATTAGGAAAACTTTTCTAGAGGTAAGCGATTATGGGAGGAGACCTCTCTAGGCTTATCACCATTTTGGTTCTTTTACACCTGCTCCAAACAGAGAATCTCCCAAAGAGGTTTGAACTATAATTGCTATTCCCAGACACTTATCCATTGCTTGTGTTGCATGATAAGCATGAAAATGCAATATATTGGGAAGGCACAGACTTTAAAAAGACTCATCTGCCATAATAACTGAAGATAATTCCATGCTAGAAAGGGGGAAAAAATAGATAGAAATTCATTTGTTCTTGCTTGAAAGGCTACATTGTCCAAAGCTGTGATTTATACAACACAGTAAATCAAATTGCATTCAGTGGAATTTATTTTTTCAGTAAAGATGAATGGGGCAGTGAAATGTGAAATTCATTTGCCTTGATTTCCTCTTCATGAAAGAAAATATTAAACTATTGAATTTATGCAATAAGCGATTGGACTAGAAAAGTCACAGGATTCTCTCCACTCCATAACTTTAGAAATTTGTACGAGCTGTTAAAACAGACAAAAAAGATGATGGTTTTCATTCATATGTCCTCATTGCCACAGTGTAAGGATGCCTTACTAACCATTTTTGATTACGGTTCCTCACAAGATTATTCTATTTTACTATCTTCTCTCTTTAGGACAGCCTGAAGTCAAGTTTAAATGTTTTTGTATAAAAGCAGTATTATCCCTCTGGTTCTGACATGAAACTTCCCAGCCTAAGTATTAATGAACTATGAGTAATATTACAAGAGTAATATAGTTAGGGACTAGGAATTATCCAGATCCTATTGGATTTGTGACAATCCATTTGTTGCAATCATTTGTTTGTTTGTTTGTTTATTCATTCATTCATTCATTTTTAAATCAAGTATGTATTTGTAATATACATAGAGAAAACTTTGTTTATATACATAAGATGGGTACTGATATGAGGGAACAATTGGACAGGGACGGTAGCCATGTTGGTGCACTTATGCATGCCCCTTACTGACCTCTTCGGAATGGGGTGAGGTCAACAATGGACAGTTGGGGATTGGTGATAAAACCATAGAGTCAGGTAGTGAGTTCCAGGCATTAACCACTCTGTTGCATCTGGGAACACTAGGCAGGATTAAATGGCATTAAGAAGGATAGGGTTGGATTTCACTCTCTTGTTACTATGGAGAGACTCAAAACTAAAGTTGTATTTTCTGCAGTCAAGTTTGGGGCAGTTAACTTTGAGTTTGTATCTGTTGTATGCTTGTGTATTTTTGTGGTTGAATCTGAAGTAGTTGTTGATAGGTAGGACGTTGTAGCAGATAATTTTATGAGGTATGCTTAGGTCGTGATGAAGGCAATTTAGTTCTAAAGTCTAAGATTTCAAGTCTGGTTGCATAAGGTATTCTGTTGCGAGTAGAGGAGTGGAGGGGTCTTCTAATAAAGTATCTCTGGACACTTTCTAATGTATTTATATCTGATATGTGGTGAGGGTTCCAGACAGAGTGTTTTCTTGAAGGAAATTTTTTACTGGCACAACGTTTTCCCCATCCAAGAAGGAATACTTAAGCTTTATACTTAAGCAAAGTCTTTTGTAAATTAATGTGGGGGGGAGGGGGGCTTTTCCCTTTCAAAGACTACTTCTTTATGCAGGGAGGCACAGGAAGCTACCTATATCGCAGGGAAGATTGAGCAGGCTGCCCTTCAATTCTCTGAAAAATCCTTGCAAAGGAAACTGGTTTTAAACTCGGTTAGTGGAGTTTTGCTTAGCTTCCTTCTTGAAGCAAAGAAATAATCCCTTTCTTTTAGGTCAATCTATGTTTCACACCTGAGCAAGCTGAGGAGTATTAAGGATTCTAGGTAAACAAACAAAATTGATTTATTGGATTTGATTTATTGGATTTGTATGTGATAACTTTGGTAGCTTTGCTTTGTTTTGTTACGAAGCAACAGTGTAGATGAAACAAGCTGCAGCAGGCTGTGACACATTGCTAGCAACACACACAAACAGGCAGGCAATGCACACACACTGGGTCAAATCTCAGTCTCACCACGTTAGATTACTTTGGGTGATTGGGTCTTCACCACTGGTGGCCAAGCTGTCCTCCAAGCTTTCCCTTCTGAACTGTCTCCTGGAATTTTGCTACAGCTCTTTTGAGGTTGGGATGCTGTGGTTTATTATTATTATTATTATTATTATTATTATTATTATTACTATTATTATTATTATTTATTAGATTTGTATGCTGCCCCTCTCAGTAGACTTGTCCCCTTCTACATCTAGTTTTTGGATACCATGGCACGATTATCATTTCTGTGGGGGGAACTAAACATATGCTCAGAGAATCAGAACCTCACAACTCCCAACAATTAAAAAGCCTTGAAATATGAGAATTCCAAATACTTTGTCATGCTGGCTGGTGAATGTGAGATGAATCTCAATGAATGTCATTGAGCAGAAGCCTGCATGGAGCAAAGTAGAAGGTAGCAACTTAAGAATCTCTCCCTGTGCATTTTACTCCACTAGCCAACTTTAGGGGACAGTGTTCCTCTCCCTTTTTGTAAACCATTGGGCCAGTGCTGTACAAAGATGATTCTGCAGTCATGTGGCCAACATAACATCACACTGTGGTGCAGAGTGTACAGTATAACGACATATTGAATGCTGTTTGTTAAGATATTTATGAACTGGGAGAGCCAATGAATAGGCATAGTAACTAAGTTAACCAATGGGAGCTTGAACACTTTTGAGTCTGTGCAGAGAGTTGAAATTGAAACTTAAAACCCTGCTGTTCTGTTCGAAAAAACTTCCTAATCTTCTGTTCGGGTCACATACGACCCGGACCGAAAACTCTTCATTTGAAGTGCTTATGTTTGGTCAATTTGAAAACTTTTTTCACTTGGAAAGTAGTCTGAACATTTCTGCACACAATGATATGAAAATTGAAATGAAAAAAGTAAATCTTATTGGTTTATTTTGCGGATATAATGCATGACCCCCCCATTTTTGTGAATTTCTTTCAATTTATGGATAGTTTTGCTTGCAAAATCCATTCTATTTTACTAAAGTTGGTGTGGGATTGGTAGCTTGAACATTTCTGAACATAATGATATGAGAATTGAACTTGAAAAATTGATGCATATTGGTTTATTTTGTTGATGAAATGCATGCCCCCCCCCGTATTTTTTAAATAGTCTTCACTTTATGGATAGTTTTGCTAGCAAAATACATTCTATTTTACTAAAGTTGATGTGGGATTGGTAGCTTGAACATTTCTGAACATAATGATATGAAAATTGAACTGGAAAAATTGATGCATATTTGTTTATTTTGCACATAAATATATGCATCCCCCGTGTTCAATTATTTCAATTTATATAAAAATTATGCTGTTAATTTCAAACTTACATACTTTTTTTTTAGTAAAATGGATTTGTTTCATAAAATTAGTTCTTTGGCTACAATGTGGTTGATTTTCAAAAGGATATTCCAAATATTTCTAGCCAAATATGTATAAAAAGTGACAATAATGGCACACAGCAAGGCCGAGGGGTGGTGGCCCTTTTGTGGCAAAAATAAACCAATAAGAACCATTTTTTCCAGCTCATTTATATTTTCTTATATTCAGAAATGTTCAATTTAGTATATCAAACCTTTTGGGGGGAAATTCCTTAGGGATTTGTAGCCTTAAAAAATAGAAATTGACACGAAATTCAGAAAGGATGGGGGGGAGGGGCTTTTTGATCAAAATAAAAATATAAGTCTCATTTTTCCAGTTCAATTTTCATATCATTATGTTTATAAATGTTCAAACTAGTTTTCCAGTTGAAAAAGTTTTCAAAAAGATCAAATTCAAGTACCTAAAAAAAATATTTTTGGTCCGGTCACATACGAACAGAAACAGACTCGAAGTGATTATTTTTTTTTGCCCAGAAAACAATTAGCCACCACCCCAAAAATATTTTTTGATGATCAGCATTGTTAAATTGAGTAAATGAATGCCTAAGATTTTAAAGAATATTTCGGATTTGGAGCATAAAAAAATAAAAAGTGAAAATGGTTGCAAGCAGCCGAAGGTGGGGGGGGGGGCTTATTTCTGATTTTAAAAAACCAATAAGAATCATTTTTTTCAGTTCCTTTATATTTTTCTTATATTCAGAAATGTTCAAGCTACCAATCCCACACCAACTTTAGTAAAATAGAATGGATTTTGCAAGCAAAACTATCCATAAATTGAAAAAAATTCACAAAAACAGGGTGGCATGCATTATATCCGCAAAATAAACCAATAAGATTTACTTTTTTCATTTCAATTTTCATATCATTGTGTGCAGAAATGTTCAGACTACTTTCCAAGTGAAAAAAGTTTTCAAATTGACCAAACATAAGCACTTCAAATGAAGAGTTTTCGGTCTGGGTCGTATGTGACCCGAACAGAAGATTAGGAAGTTTTTTGCCCAGCAAAAACTAAGCCCCCCGCCCCCCAAAAAAAATTCTCATAGAGAGAACCCCTGAAATGATGAAAAGTCATGAAATTTCAAGTTTCAGATATGCAGGGAAATTTTTTTACAGGGACTCAAACTTGGCTCCGGGTCACATACGACCCGAACAGAACAGCAGGGTAAGCTTAAGGCTGAGAGTGGTTCCAGTCCTCTCTACCTACACTGTCCTCTCTGTACAACTCTGCTGAAATGAAACTAACTGTTCTTTGCTACCTGTAACTGATTGAAGAATTCTACTTATGGTATTGTAAATATATATATTGTTATGTTTATAAAGAAGTTTATGAATCCATCTGGATCAGACATCTGTGTGTGCTTCTGGTTTTGATTTTGCAACAAACTTTAATACTGTTATCTTCCAACAAAAGTGGTACATACTTGCATTTTTACATGCTTTCAAACTGCTAGGTTGGCAGGAGCTGAGACAAGCTCATTCATTCATGTGATAATAGGACTTGGACTGTTGAAGCAGGAACAGAGCAACAAAGCAACAGAGCAACAAAGTGTTAGTAGCTGCTCAAAAAAAGAAGCTTTGCACTAAAGCAGGATCAAGAGGAAAAACAACCTTGATTGTTGCAATGCGCTCTACATGGGTCTATCCTTGAAGAGTGTTCGGAGACTGCAGATAGTCCAGAATGCAGCTTCACAAGCTGTTATGGGTGTACCTCGGTACTCCCATATAACACTAACACTCCACGTGCTGCACTGGCTACTGATTAGTCTCTGGTCACAATTCAAGGTGTTGGCTATCACCTATAAAACCCTACATGGCTTAGGACCTGACTATTTATGGGACCTCCCAGAGACCAAGGAGATCACACAGAATCGGCCTTCTCCGGATCCCATTGGCTAAGCAATGTAGGTTGGTGGGACTATGGGGGAGGGCCTTTTCTGTAGCCGCCCTGGCTCTATAGAACCAACTCCCCCCTGATGTCTATACTGCTACCACTCTACTGGCCTTCCGAAAGGCCATCAAGACCTGGCTTTGCTGGCAGGCCTGGGGGCCATGAATTTTAACATCTGCACGGCCAAGTTGTGTTTGATTGTTATGTATGTTGTCTGATAAATTGGATTTATGGCTTTTATAATTTATGGGGATTTATAGTTTTAGCATATGGGTTTTATAATGGGATTTTTTATAGTTTATTATTAATATTTGACTTCTTTTTATTTTGTATTATATTTGTATTGTTGTAAGCCGATCTGAGTCCTACAGGATTGGGCAGCATAGAAGTCAAATAAATAAATAAACCTCTTTGAAAAATATATGCACTTTTTAATGGGAATCTTAGTCTTAGTAACTCCTGTACTACAGGAGATTGAAATATCAATATTTCTGTAGCAATAAAGAAAAAAACACTATACTCATCCCCACCCCCCAAAAATAAAAACCCTATCCCAAGAGAATATTTTTTTTAAAATAAAGTACCGGCTGGCAGAGCTAAAGTGGGACATTGATTGGAGGGCCAGAGGTAGATCACACATTCAGGAGCACATCTGGAGTTTGGTCCTTTTTTGTTTTAACCCAATGTAGGACACTGAGTGGCAGGAGAAATGATAGCAGGGAATCCAAGATATTGTCCTACAAAAAGAGGACAGCAAGATTGGTTAACTTTGTTGCTGAACTGCATCGTTAACATACATATTTTTCTGCTGATACAAGGTAGCTATTAAAGCAGTATCTGAATGAGCCTCACATGGCAATCCCACTACTCTTCAGTAAACTGGCAACCATTACCTTCCTCACAGTAGTGGGTTGTAAATTAGTTTGCTACCGGTTTGCACACATAGGGTACTTCTGCACATACACAGAAGTATGCCGAACAGGTGAGCGAAGCATCCCACTGCTGCTATCGGTTCTAAGAACCTGGCCAAACTGGGAACAACCCACTACTAGTGATGGGCGATCCCAACGGTGTTCAGGTTCAGCAAGTTCAGCCAAACTTTGCACAAAATTCGGCCGAACTTCACGCAAAATTCGGCCGAACCTGAACCCGAATGGTTCGTGGCACCAAAGCTCCGCGCCCGGAATCCCATCGTTTTTTATTTTTACGGATTTTTAATTTTTATTTATTTTTATTTTTACGAACAAGGACACCGCAGCGGCCCTGCAAGAAAAGGGAGGCCCTTTTACATAAAAATAAAAACTTTTTACATGAAAAGAGCTTCCTTTGCTTAAAGCGCTGCTGCAGCGTTCTTTTTTGTAAAAATAAAAAAATTAATTTTACATGAAAAGACCTCCCTTCCATGGAATTCAGGAAGTGGTCACTTTGGCATCCTTAGCAACCTGCTGGTATACATGACGTCAAAGCTCTGCCCCCAGAATCTCTTCATGGGAGGGATTCTCCAGCTCCTTTTGTGCCTCCCTCCCAGCCTCCTGACCGGCCAACAGCTCCCCAGTGTTCGCCTTCCTCCGCCGCCACGGCACCTGGATCTTCCTCCTCTTCTCAGCAGATGACAGCCAGGTGGTGGTTTTCGCAGCGTTCGGCACGAACGCCAAACTAAAGCACGATTTTTTAAAAAAAATTCGGGTTTGTGTCCGGCATGCTGAACACCACAAAATTCATTACGGACCTGAATTGTGCGGATTCGGTTCGCCCAACACTACCCACTACTAAACGCCCCCAAAGCCCCTAATGTATTGCTCTGTTTTCAGATTTATTCAAATTTGGAAGCAAAGATCATAGAGTATAAGTCCTTAAGCCTTTCCTCAAAGATAGTACTAGAAAATAACCTTAGACAGAAACAAATAATATTGAAGAATATAATAAGACAAAGAAAGAAAGATCTCTATTTCCAGTAAGGGAAGCTTAAGCAGATGACAACGGGCAGATCCCCTTCAAATCCAGCAAACATGCAGCAATCTCTTGATTAGATCAGCAGAAATGTTCCATTCCAGGGTCACTTTTGACCAGATGCATAGGATCTGAACCTTAATTAAGCACATCTGCTTTTCAGTGTATTCATCACACAGGATTTAAACAAGGACAAGGAGGACAAGCCTATCTTATCTTGGCATATTTTGCTCCCCTACCAAGAACAAGAAAAACAAGGCTAAAGAGTCTTTGTTTATACCAGGTGTGTGATCAGACCATCCCAAAGTTAAGGAGTATCTGTTATCAAGGTTAATTGGATTGAAGATGGAAAAGATCATCCTACTCTACACAGGTGCCACATCAAGGACAAGGCAGAACAAAGTGTAACTCAAATATAACTGTTCAGTGACTAAAATTAATGCATGTGCAACTCTTTCTGGAATACTTCGCCATTACATGTAAATAATCTATGCATCTAAGGAAAGAGTACATACCTCTGTCTTGTTTCTCCTCACCATTCTTTTGATAAAATCAGCAGCACCAGACCTAAAAAAAGGGGGGGAAATAAAATTAAAATGTATAAGAGGAAACTAAAAAAAAATTCCTTACAAGTTGTAAATAAAATTCAACATTATTGAGCGATGGTGGCAGTGGTTGGAATGTATTGAAGATTAATTCTGCTGACTGCCAGCTGCCATCAGTTTGAGTCTCAGCAGTTCAAGGTTGACTCAACATTCCATCCTTGCGAAGTCTGTAAAATGAGTATCCAGATTATTTGGAGGGTATGCTGACTGTGTAAATCACTTAGAGAGGACTATAAAATATTATGAAGCTGCCGCACGAATCCCAGCGGCCGATTAGGTCCCACAGAGATGGCCTTCTCCGGGTCCCATCGACTAAATAATGTCAGCTGGCGGGGCCCAGGGGAAGAGCCTTCTCTGTGGCAGCCCTGGCCCTCTGGAATCAACTCCCTCCAGAGATTTGAACAGCCTCCACCCTCCTCGCCTTCCGTAAAATGCTGAAGACTCACCTTTGTCACCAGGCATGGAGATAATTACCTCCCCCCACCTTCGTTGTGTTTTCCGACCTTTGTTGTATGATGGACTGGATTGAACACTGGTTATGTTATTAATGTTTTTTAATTGATTTTTAAATTTTATTATTAGATTTGTAATGTATTGTGTTATTGTTCTGTCGTGAGCCATCCTGAGTCTTCGGAGAGGGGCAGCATACAAATCTAATTATTATTATTAATAATAATAATAATAATAATAATAATGACAACAACAACAACAATAATTATAATAATAGTCTAAGTGCTATTGCTATTGCTATTGTGAAGATGCCAACAACTAAAGGAGAAGACTGAAAGTAGGTTTCCCCTGCAATTTTGGCAGAAGTGATTTGAGGTGACATAAATTGCTTCCTTGAGAAGAATCATGTTGCCTCTTCATTTTGATGAAAAGAGTTAGGTTACCTCTATGGCACAAATCCTTTTATCAAAGCAAATCTAAGTCACTCTGTGCTTGTCTAAAATATGTAATTCTCATAGCTGAAGACTCATTTTCAACAGTGAAATAATCACTATCTTAGGATCTGTAGACATTCCATCTAGGACATTTGTTCAAACATGTCACAAGTCCTCACCAGTCACCTATTTGCTATTGATGTTAATACGTATTTATGTAGCTCGTGTCATACACAACGTATTTTACAAGCCATGCCTCATTCATCTTCTTTAAGTATTATCATTACTTTGTCAGTGTTTTTCCCTTCATCATTTTTTCTCACTCTTCAAAATGGAATATCTGACTTGCACAAGGCTATTCAAGGAATCCTTGTCAGAAATGGAAATGAATCTAACATCAATCTAGCCCCGAACTTTGTCCACCATGCAGCAATAGGAGTGAAATGAATACAGGAGACAAAATCACAGATCTGGAAGAGACTTCAGAGATCTTCTGGTCCACCCACTACTGAAGGCAGGAGACCTTATAACATCCCAGGTAAATGATTGTCTAATCTAGTTTTTAAACTTCCAGTAATGAAGCACCCATAATTCCAAGAGGCAAGTTATCCCACTGATTAATTGTTCTAACTGCCATAAAATTTCTCATTAATTCTAGGTTGGAACTCTCTTTAATAAGCTTCCACCCATTGCCTTTTTGTCCCGCCCTCTGATGCTTTGTAGAATAAGTCAATCCCTCTTTCTCAGTGACAGTCCCTCAAGTGTTGAGAGACAGTTAATATGTCATCCCTACTCCTTATCTTCAATAGGGTAAACATACTAGGCACAACCATTCATCATACAATTTAGCCTCCCGATCCTTTATCATATTTGTTGCTCTTCTCTGTGCACTTTCTAGAGTCTCAGAACCTTCTTCATATCATGGTGACCAGAATTGTTTGCAGTACTCCAAATGTGGGCTTCATCTAGTGTAGCATAAATCAGCTGTCTGGGTTCCAAGTGACACCCCCAACAGAAGTAAAATTCCAAGGCAGGCATTTTCCTCAAAGTTCCATTTTATCAGAGATATCATATTGGCACATCTGCGAAAACATGAATCTGAAAGGCCCCTGGTTTTCCCCACCCAAAGTGAAGTCAAAGTTCCTTCCTTTGAACCCATTGGTCCATACACCATCCCAACTGGAGTTGTTTCCCAGTCACGCCTCTCCAAGTGCTGGCTGAATATCCTTGACTCCCAGTGAAAAGTATTTCATTAGGGCTATACGTCTCACCCTGACTCATCCAACACCCCCCCCCTTAGTTTCCCACAGCATGCCCATCCACCAAGTGTGGCAACCCTAAAGATCCAAAGTTAAAGATGGCCTCCAAGGCTGACAGCAGCATTATCACTACTTTTGATCTTGATGCTATCCCATTATTGATGCAACCCAGGAAGGAACTGGCTTTTTTATTTTGGAAGCTGCAGCACATTGTTGCTCATGCTTAAGTGGTGGTCCATGAGGACATCTAGATCTCTCAGAGATATCACTATTAAGTGTGGTGGTACGATTAAGGTACCGCCTATTCTGTACTTAAGCATTTGGTTTTTCCTGCTGAAGTGCAAAAAATTCCTTTTCTCATCACTGAACTGTATCTTGTTAGAAAGGGCTCAACTATCCCATCTGCCACAATCCTTCTGAATCTTGAATCTATCTTCCAGAGCATTAGCAATTCTAACACTTTGCAAGATAGATTCAATTTTACCTTGACGTCATCTGTAAATTTGATGAGCTTGTCTTCTAATCCCATTCTCTAGATATGTATAAAGATGTTGAATTTTGAGATGCCCTACTGCACATTTCCCTCCTTGTACAGTTGAAGAATATCTGCTGGGTGTAGACTGCCCTTCCTGGCTGAAAAGCCAAGACCAGCAGGCCATGGAAACAGTGTCATCTTCTTGATTGAGGGCCTTGGCACATCCTCAGTAAAGTCGCCTGTGAGGTTCAGATTAAACCCTTTCTCCTGCATGTTCATCTCATGGACGGGACCCAGCCCTGCTCAGTGCCACAGCAGTAGTCAGGCTGCAACTGCAGGGAAGGCCTGTTAGAGGTCAAGAAAGGCAACAGAGGGAAAGCTGAGGTGACCATTGCCACCCAATGGCATCCTGACCTGGATATGGATCCGGAGTCTCAAAAAAAAATGTGTCACAAAGTCCCAAAACCTTGTCACAATTTCTGTGGGTGTGGCTTGATGTGGGGTCATGTGACTGAGTGTACGTGAGTGTCATCAAGTTGGCAATGCCCACTCAGTCACATAGCCATCAAACCACACCCACAAAATAAGCCATGCCCACAAATCCTAAGCAAGAGAATAGCGGAAAGTCTATGCTTAGTAAAAAAAAATAAGTGGGGGAGATGCATTTTTTTTCAATATTCACAGGGAGATGATCAAAAAGATAGGTAGGTCTCCAAGGCTCAATCCTCTATCAAAGTAAAATCCTCTATAAAAGTACACAGGTGACTCACAGCTTTGTGATTACTGGTATTTTCCTCCCCAATCCTGAGATGGAATTTTTTGTTAATGCAAAAAATGTTTAAAATGTTTTTGTGTGTGTGTCTAACATATTTTTGCTGATAATGAAAAGGAAGGGAGACTACTATAGATCTATTTCGGGCTTACTTGCCTTCATCAAGTAGCCACACTTTATGCTTAAACCACCCCAAAATGGAGGGATTTGTTTCCTTTCTAGAGAATATAAACTCTAGTAAAAATTAGAAATCAGTGTGGAATATATACACAAAATATATACACAAGGATGAAAATCCCCCCAATAAAGTTAAGAACATTATCTTGCAACATGTTTCATTGTGGCCAGCAGGTGGCTCCCTTAGCACTATGGATTCACATTTTAAAAAACGGAATCCAAATAGAGCAAGAAAAATAATGTTTTTCTTCTGTTATGCATCTTTGCATATCCAGAATATAGGAGAAGGAGAGAGTATTAAATATATAACAATTACTTTATATATGTAAAACAATGAACACTTACACTAATTAACAATAACTTAATCATAAAACCCTCTTTTTTGGAGCTGCATCTATTTTAATGTAAGACAAAATGCATCGGAGGTCAGGAAAATCATGTATCTGAAAGTATTTGTGTGTGTTTGATATCAATCAGCATTTAAGAAAAATTAGACATAGTGACCCCCCCCTTCCCCCATATCTATTAAAAGGCACTGGTGCAAATTTATTATCCTATCTTTACATCTGACTTAAGCAGGCATTCATTCTTGGTTTGAAGTCTCTTAGTGCAAGTGTCCCAGGAGAGAAGAGAAATTTGGAATAATTAACTTCTACTTTTCAAGTTCTTCCTGCAACTTAGAATCCACTTGTTTTCATTGGTATGGTTAAGTCCCTCCCAATTCAACAAATGTGAACTGAAATATGAATTAGAACTAAAACAAAGTTATTAAGAGCAGATCCTAGCAGGCATACAGATGTCTCCACTTATCCTGTTTATTGCTATTGCAGCTGCACCAAAGGACCATAGCAGTTCTTTTACACAAGTGCAGAAGAACTTTTTAAAGAAGTAGGGGACTTTTTTTCACCTCTTTAAACCTGGAAAAACTAGGAAATCCATAGCCTGAACCCACTTAACTTAACTGGAATTGGTGATTCTGGCATTTTGTAAGCAAATGAGAATTTTCCTGAAATAATCAAAGGACATTTTGTTTGCAAGATTTTAGTCCACAGGCAAACTGCATTAGCTGGTGTCAATTCATCTTAACCAGCAGATACCTGAACTTTTTAAAGTACAGTGGACTGAAATGTCATTTGAGAAAATTGAACTGGACATTTTATTTCCAGAAGAAGCAGGTGGCAGATGTGCTTCACAGCCAGAGCTTAATGAGACCAAATTCAGCAGCCCGCAATTGGATTGGTACAAGTATGAACTTTATTCTTCAGTCTCTTTACCTAGTGGTAAGCACCTCACTTTATATTTTATTTTGGGGTGCCATCTTGTAACTAACAATAGAGCAATATGTAGAATTGAATATATAGTAGTTTTTGACCATCAACACAGTTAGTTACCAACATGGATATAAACTGGATATAAGATCATGGTTAAATAACTGCAGAATTTATATCTGATAACATTGGTTTTACTTGTTTTTAATAGGAAAGTGAACACAAGAACAGGGGGGGCACAATCTGAGGGTAGTTGGGGGAAAGATCAGAAGCAACGTTTATTTTATTGAAAGAGTAGTAGGTGCTTGGAACAAACTTCCAGCACACGTGGTTGGTAAATCCACAGTAACTGAATTTAAGCATGCCTGGGATAAACATATATCCATCCTAAGATAAAATACAGGAAATAGTATAAGGGCAGACTAGATGGACCATGAGGTCTTTTTCTATGTTTCTATGTTTCTATTTAAATAGTAACATTTTAAATATATATATAGGAACCATAGAAATCTTGCGGTCAATGAATGAAGCTGACCTGTATTTACTTAGAGCCTTTTCCATTATGCAATATTCAAGCTCTTTTAATTGGTGGATGGTGATTCATCCAAGTGTTGTTAACTCTGCCAATCAAAATATAATGTGCTTCTTTGGTAGTAAGTAGCTGGCCTCCATCTACAGAAGAGTGTTCTCAGGCACTTCTAAGAGGAAAGAAGGGAGCATGAGCTGATCATGTACAAAATAAGGTTGCTCACATTGCTGCTTTGCATATTTTCAAATGAGATGTCATTGCATCCATGTGTTTACGGCATAAGAGATATTCTTTTTTCTGCGATTATAAGTCTGGTCTTTGCATGTAACTGTATAATCTACTTCATGCATGCTCAGAAGTAATTCTCAATGAGTTCAGTAGATCATATGGTTGAATGTATAAAATTAACACTAAGGTCTTGCAAACCAAGGAAGGGATACTATAAGTCTTGCTAATTATAATGTTCCACCAATATTTATAGTTTAAACTCAGATCTTGACTAATCTATGTGATAATGAATGTCTTAATCTTGATGATACCACACAGCACTTTGTTTTGACACAGGTAGCCTGACTTTAATTTTAATGGCAAAAATACAGACATATACACACATACACGTATGTATGTGTTTATATGCATGTGTGTGCATATATGAATATATATGAGTCCTCGTAGAGGGGTGGCATATAAATTCAATAAATATATGCATACATAAATACATAAATACATACATACATACATACATACATACATACATACATACATACATATATATATATATATATATATATATATATATATATATATATTATGGTTGTTTTAGCAATTGCAACTAGATCTGAAAGCTAGTTGTTGCAGCAAAGAGTATTTTATCTATGGTGATGGCAACTTTGAACTAAATTGTTCTATCATATCTATCATACATTTTTCTTCTTAATTTGAGAATTTAAAATAAAGTTTACTGAATTGTCAGTAAACTTTAGAAGTCAGTAAACTTGAGAAGATTGAAGTGGATGAAACTTAAATACATGTGGGGTAGGGGAATCTATATAACTTGCCACAATATTATATTGCCTTCACATATTAGTAATTGAATTTGTTGTTCATAAGCTGCCTCACTCACTCATACCTCAATGAATTAGTCTCCACAATTTCCATCATGTTACAAATAAGAAGGAATAGAGAAAAGATACTTTTCAATAGAAAATGGAGAATTGAAAATATTATGCTCCCATTTTTACCCTGCTTGTAATTGTCGTGTTCAACATTGATATCAAAATTGTCATCTAAGACCAATTTTAAGGACTGTCTTGAAAATATGAATTGGAAGAAATCCTTTCTGAAGATTCATTGAAGTTAATACCCTGAAGGGTTCTTTTTTTAACTTGTGAAACCTCTTGGATCATCTTATTATGTATGGCTTGTTAGCTGTTTTGCAAAGCAAGATTAAATCCAAAACCCTATTAAATACGATGTTTAAAAATAAAAGCCTCAAAGGGAAATTCCTGTCTACAAGGAGGACTTTGTAAAATATCATACATTTTGTTTATGCTCATATATATATACAACTTCAAATTCTATTCAGTATTTTCAAGGCTCAGTGACTGAGAGAAACAAAATGGTTCATACTTGATTCAGTACTATATTGAGATTTTCTCTGCTGTAATAGGAAATTTATTTCGTGATGTATTTCATCTCACACCAGAGCTGGGTTCCTATCAGTTCGGACTGGTTCTATAGAAGCAGTAATAACTTGATGGCCTGGGTCACTGGAACAGGCAGCTACCGTGGCCTGCCACATCCATGAACCAGTTCTCTTGACTGGTTCCATAGGTGTCACCATCTTGTTTTTTTGCTTCTGTGCATGCACAGAAGTTTTGTTTTGGTACTGTGCATGCACATGCCCTTACAGCATATCCCTGAACAAACCGGTACCCACACTTGTCTCACATGATCCATAGAACATATCTGACTTAGGTTTGCATTTGATGTATAATCATTTGTTACCTGAGCAAGTACAAGCAAGTTAAACATATGATGCCTGAATGTAAGCAGTGTCATACAGTGATCCCCCGGGTATTGCGATCCCGATCATTGCGAAATGGCTATATGGCGATTTTTCAACCCGGAAGTCAAAACACCATCTGCGCATGCGCGCCCTTTTTTTCTATGGCCACGCATGCATAGATGGCGCCGGGCAGATCAGCTGCTGGGCGGCTTCCCTGGGTCTTCCCCCTCTTGCTGGCGGGAGGGCGAGCGGCGGGCATCAGCGAGGAGTTTCCCCACCGCCCATGCAAACTCCTCGCTGCTGCCGCGCCCGCCGCTTGTCTTGTCCGCCGCCTGCCTGCCCGCGCGCCCGCCGCTCGCCCGCCCTTCGCCCGCCCGCGAATTGGCTTCAGGACTCAGCTGGGAAGCGGCGCGAGCGAACGGCGTGGGCGGGCGAAGGGCGAGCGGCAGCGAGGAGTTTGCGTCGGCGGTGGGGAAACCCCAATCTTCGGCTCCTCGCTGCTGCGGCGGAAGTAAAAACACCATCTGCGCATGCGCAGATGGTGTTTTTACTTCCGCAGCGCTACTTCGTGAAAAACCGATCATTGCGAGGGGTCCTGGAACGGAACCCTCGCAATGATCGGGGGACCACTGTATTTACATCCAGAGGGCAAAAGAACTGTTATGTATCTCCTGATTGGATAAACCTTTCCCCTTAAGCTATTGGTTGTTGTTGGGGAGCTTTGTTTGGGCGGGATCGTTACTGCTCTGTGGTTGGTTGTTCTGTCAGTTAGTTGGGAGCATAAATAACCTGTCAAAGGGTTTTTTCTCTGTTCTGTTTACTGATTGTTAATAAACCATTGTTACTGCATCCTAGCCTCTTGGGCCTTTCTTCTGACATATCAAGAACTATCTCATAGGAATAAGAAACAATTCTAATGCATAATTAGCACCTGCTTATAAACAGAGCAAACAGTAGAAAGGCTGCAAGTTTCTCCAGTCAACCTGTGACTTGTTGTTAGGTCCTCTTCTCACTTCTTTGTTTTCTTTTTTGTCTCTTTAAATACAGGTAATCCTTGACCCATAGCCACATTTAAGCACAAAATTTCTGTTGCTAAGCAACAAATTTTGCCCCATTTTGCAAGCACAGTTCCTTAGTGAATTAATTGTTAAGTTAGTAGCATGGTTGTTAAGTGAATCTGGCTTCCCATTGACTTTGCTTGTTAGAAAGTCACAACAGATGATTGGCTGACTCTGACACACTGCAAACATCTTAAATACTGTTGGTTGCCAAACATCCAAATTTTGATTCTGTGACCATGAGGATGTCATGTGAAAACAGTCATAACTCATAGCTTTTTTATGACCATTGTAAAGAATCATTTAAACCTAACAGTAACAGTTCCTGTGACGTGGAAATAAATAAGTAGATCTAACCAATCTGACATTAGGAGAACCAATAGAAAGCATTAAAACATTTGAGTTTTTGGTATTATTTTATTTGATTTTACTTCAATTTAATGTAATTTAATTTTGTCAAGTACACATTTGTAATATACATAGATACAGTAGAGTCTTATTTATCCGAAATAAACGGGCGAACTGATAGTCTGATAGCCGAAAATGTCAGATAATTCAGAGGGTCTAAGAAAAGCCTTGAAATCACTATGATTTGCAAACATATTGAAGTTTTATTGCATTAATGTTACATTAACAACATTTTAATGGCACAGGACCAGATTATCTCTGAGACCGCCTTCAGCTGCACGAATTACAGTGACCGGTGAGGTTCCACAGAGTTGGCCTCCTTAGGGTCCCATCAACCAAACAATGTCGGTTGGCGGAACCTATGGGTAGAACCTTCTCTGTGGAAGCCCCGGCCGTCTGGAATCAACTCCCCCCAGAGATTCGCACTGCCCCTTCCCTCCTTGCCTTCCGAAAGAGCTTAAAAACTCATCTTTGCCACCAGGCTTGAGATTTTTAGATCTTCCCCTGACCACTGAATGCCTTAGTATGATTGCTGAATGTTTGGTTAATAAGTTAATTGTTTGGTTAATCTTCTCTTTTAATTGTAGTATTAATTGGATTACTGTACATTATTGTTCGGTTTTTATATATGCTGTGAGCCACCCCGAGTCCTCAGAGAGGGACGGCATACAAATCCAATTAAATAAATAAATAAATAAATAAATAAATAAATAAATAAATAAATAAATAAATAAATAAATAAATAAATAAATAAATAAATAAATAAATAAATAAATAAATAAAGTATAAACAGTTTAGTCCTCTCAAAATTTAAAGAAATCAGTGATCCTTTTCTGCTTTCCTGACGATTGCCAGTTCTTCGCAACCAAGTCTCGCCATCTTTCCGCCAAAATACATTTGTCAAGAATGATGAGGTACAACACTTAATGATTGTCATAGGGTACAAATAAGCAATCAGGAAACAATCAATATTAATATAAATCGTAAGGATACAAGCAACAAGTTAGAGTCATACAGTCATGAGGAGATAGGTGATAGGAATGATGAGAAGATTCATAGTAATAGTAATGCAGCCTTAATGAATAGTTTGACAGTGCTGAGGGAATTATTTGTTTAGCAGAGTGATGGCATTCAGGAAAAAACTGTTCTTGGTGTGCAGTGCTCTATAGCTCTATATGCTCTATATTATTTTAGGGATGTAGTATAAACCACTGTACATGTTTTCAACAGCAGCAAGTATATGTTCAATAAATATCTTTTCCTATCTTTGAAAAGTAAAGAAACACATGTGGAATTGCTGCTAAAATATTACTACATTCCACCCAAGAGCTCATCCAAGTAGCTTATTGTAACATGCTCTATTAACTCTCATTCCTAGGGTTCTGTCCAGATCACCTTTTATAAAGAATAATCCATAACATTTTGGTACTACTGAATTAACAATCACCATATCCATTAGCAGAAGGAAGGCTAATAAACCTGCCATATTTGGAATTTTTAGGGTCAAGTGTTGCAATTGCTACAATTTCAATTAATTTAAAAGATCCTTCTGTACTCTTAGCATATTTTTGTATCATTTATTAGACTTGGCTTTATCTATAAGTCCCTCTCTATAACGTAGGCTCTTTGCCAGAGATAATTGAAAGCTCACACAGAGATTTGACACGCTGAGTCACTGCCCTCTGCCCTCAAGGTTCCTGGCTTATGTACTCACATGGCAAAAATTAAATGGAAACTAATCTGGATATAGAAGTTCAGTATTTCCCAAGGGTATAGTACATCATGCCTGCTCTTCCTCCTTCTGATGAGCTATTTACTTTTAAGTTTTTAGTCTGATATACAAATCCTGGTCTATTTAAAGAGCAAATGTCCAGTGGTTTATAACTGTACAGAACAGGTTGGCATAGTTTGGTTAAGGCTGGCCCCCTTTCCTTCACAATATAATAGATAAAGATAAATTTTCTCAGAGCAAAAGATGACTGATATACACAATTTTCTAATTTCACCACACATCTACTGTACCCAAAAATGTACTGTACCCAAAAATGTTGTGTGTGACTAAAAACAGTAAATTGGTTGCTTCAGAGCAGATTCCCTGTTGCCTTTCCTATTATCTTTTCTATTGTTCTGTCAGCATGGATTTCTCTTGTATCTAGGTTTTACTAAATAGTATTTAAATGAATCAACAGAGTATTTTTGCAAAGCAGATGGTTCAGTGCTGATTCCAACCTGAGAATTTACCGATCTTGAGAATTACTCTTGCAAACAGAGATTGATGTACCGAGCCATAATTCTGAATGATGATCACTTTCCATCCCAATGATTTCCAGGCATTAAAATCTATTGAAAAAGAAATATTCCCTACTCTGTATAAAATTTTATCTATCTTTATTTTTTTATTTTTTATTTTATTAATAGAGTTGAAAGGGACCGTTAGGTCATCGAGTCCAACCCCCTGCCTGAGCAGGAAACCCTACAGCACCCCAGCCAAATGGAAGTCCAATCTCCTCTTGAAGGTGTCCAGAGTTGGGGAGTTCACCACCTCCCCTGGCAGGCAGTTCCATTGGTTGATCGCTCTGACCGTCAGGAAGTTCTTCCTTATTTCCAGGTTGAATCTCTCCTTGGTCAGCTTCCAACCATTGTTCCTCGTCCGGCCCTCTGGTGCCCTGGGGAATAAAGAGACCCCCTCCTCACCGTGGCAACCCCTCAAGTATCTGTAAACTGCTATCATGTCCCCTCTAGACCTTCTTTTTTCTAGGCTGTCCATGCCCAGTTCTCTCAATCTCTCTTCGTAAGTCTTGGTTTCGAGTCCCCTAATCATTTTGGTTGCTCTTTTTTGCACCTTCTCCAGAGTTTCGATGTCTTTTTTGTAGTGAGGTGACCAAAATTGGATGCAGTACTCCAGGTGGGGTCTGACCAGGGCATAGTAGAGTGGTATTAGTACTTCCCTGGTCTTGGAGCGTATTCCTCTGTTGATGCAGCTTAGGATTGAGTTGGCTTTTTTGGCTGCTGCTGACTCATGTTTAGTTGATTGTCCACCAAGACTCCAAGATCTCTTTCGCAGTCACTACTGCTGAGTGGGGTATCTCCCAGGCTGTATGTATGTCTAGGGTTCTTTTTGCCGAGGTGGAGGACTCTGCATTTGTCGGTGTTGAACCTCATTTTGTTGGTATGGGCCCACTGTGATAGTCTGTCTAGGTCTTCTTGTACTCTGAGCCTGTCCTCAAGGGTGTTGGCTACCCCCGCCAGCTTGGTGTCATCTGCAAATTTTATTAGTTCCCCTTTTATTCCCTCGTCCAGGTCATTGATGAAGATGTTAAAGAGTACAGGACCCAGGACAGAGCCCTGTGGTACTCCACTGTATACTTTTTTCCATGTGGATTTGGTGCCGTTGAGGACAACTCGTTGGGTGCGGTTGGTCAGCCAACTGTTTATCCATCTACATGTGTAGTAATCTACTCCATTTTTTTCTAGTTTGTGGATTAGGAGATTGTGGTCGACTTTATCGAAAGCCTTACTGAAGTCCAAGTATATGAGGTCCACTGAGTTGCGTTGGTCAATTGACTTGGTTATGGTGTTGAAAAATGATATGAGATTGGTTTGGCATGATTTGTTTCTGATGAATCCATGCTGGCTATTGGATATGATCTTGTTTGTTTCTAGGAAGTGGGTAAGTTGTTTTTTGATTATTTTCTCCAGTATTTTTCCAGGTATAGAGGTCAGACTGATTGGTCTGTAGTTACCTGGGTTGGTCTTTTTGCCTTTTTTGTGGATGGGGACTACGTCAGCTCGCTTCCAGTCTTCCGGTAGGTCTCCAGTGATCCAGGATATTTGGTAGATGAGGAGGAGTGGTTCCGCTATGGTGTCTGCCAATTCTTTTAGGACTTTGGGGTGAAGTCCGTCTGGCCCTGGTGATTTGTATTCGTTGAGTTCCCTCAGGTAGTCCCTCACTGTGCTTTTGTCTATGTTGAGTTTGGTTCTGGGGCAGTTTGTTGCAGTTAAATTGCAGATTGGTTGGAGGGAGGTTCCCTTTTGTGTGAAGACTGATGCAAAGTAGGCGTTGAGTAGCTGTGCTTGGTCATTGCTGTCTGTGATTTCTCTACCCTCTTCGTTTTTTAGTGTGACGATTGTTTCTTTGATTTTCTTCTTATTGTTGATGTGTTGGAAGAATCTTTTTTTGTTGTCTTTGACTTCCGCTGCAAGGTGTTGTTCATATTGTGCCTTTGCTGTTTTTATTTTTTGTTTGCAGGAACTGGCTGTTTGCTGATATTCCGCTTTGGTTATGAGTCCTTCTTTCCATTGTTTGTACTTAGCTTTTTTTCCTTTTATGTCATCTGCGAGGGCTTTGTTTAGCCATGCAGGTTTAGTTTTGGTTTTCCTGTTTTTCCTTTTCATGGGGATTGCGTTGTTTTGGGCGTCTATGATGCTGTTTTTTAGGATCACCCAGGCTTCCTGAGTGGTTTTTCCTTCTAAGAGTTCGTTCCAGGGGCATTGTTCAAGGTTTGCTCTGAGCTTGTTAAAGTCCGCTTTTCTGAAGTCTGGGACTGTAGTGGTGTTGGGTATAGTAGCTAGTGATTGCACTATGTTGAATTTGAGGATGACGTGGTCGCTCTCTCCCAGTTTCCCTTCTTCTTCTGTTCCCTCTATTGTTTCTTCCCTGTTTGTTAGTATTAGGTCTAATATAGCATTCCCTCTGGTTCCTGTTTCAACTTTTTGGGTTAGAAAGTTGTCAGCTAGACTGGAAAGAAATTTGGCAGACTTTCCGCTTGGTGCTGAGTTAGTTTTCCAGTTGATGTCTGGGTAGTTGAAGTCCCCCATTATTGCCGTGCTGTGTTTGTTGCATATGTCTGTTAGTTGGCATGTGAAGAGGTCGTCCATTCTGTCTGTTTGATTGGGTGGTCTGTAGTATACTCCAATTGTGGTGTTGCTCTTTTTTTCTTTTATGTTGACCCATATGATTTCTAGGGGGTTATCATCTTTGGTTGGATGTAGTTCTGTGGCAGTGTAGTGGTCTTTGATGTATAGTGCAACACCTCCTCCTTTCTTGTTTGACCTGTTCTTCTTGAAGAGGTTGTAACCCATTATCTGTGTGTTTCAGGCGTGTGTTTCGTCCCACCAGGTTTCTGTGATTCCAATTAGATCGTATTGGCCCTCGTGTATTAATAATTCCAGTTCATCTTGTTTGTTTCCCAAGCTTTGTGCGTTCGTGTACAGGCATTTTAGATGTTTGTGTTTGTTTGCAGGTAGAAATTTTTTATTCTCAGGTTTGTTTGTAGACTTGTCCCGTTCCCCTTCCTTGTTTTGTTCAGTGTTTTGTCGTATAGTTTGGTCACCCTCCCCTCTCAGAGCTAGTTTAAAGCCCTCCTGATGAGTTGGGCTAGTCGGTTGCCTAGGAGGTTCTTCCCCGCTCTAGTGAGGTGTAGCCCGTCGCTTCTTGGAGATAGTGCAGGCCATGGTCGAGGAAGCCGAAGTTCTTATGGCGACACCATCCTTTAAGCCAGTGATTTATCTGTGGGATTTTGCGTTCTCTGGCGGGGTGTCGTCCTCTAGTGGGGAGGATGGAAGAAAAAACAACCTGAGCACCTGTTTTTCTGATTGTGTTGCCCAAGTGGTCATAGTCTTTCATAATTTGGTTCATGTCTTTCCCTGTGTCATTGGTTCCCGCATGAATCACCAATAGTGGGTAGTAGTCCATGGGTTTGAGTATTTTGGTGAGGTTTTCAGTTATGTCAGAGATTTTAGCTCCAGGGAGGCAGCACACCTCTCTAGATTGGTTGTCTGGTCTGCAGATGGGAGGCTCAGTTCCCCTGAGGATTGAGTCTCCAATTACCAGTACTCTCCTTTTCTTTTTGGCTGGCTTGGGGTGAGGGAGGTTAGCTTCTGTTGTTGAGGCTTTTGGTGGAGTTGTGTTGTGCTTGGTTCTTGGTGGTTCTTTGTCAGATGTTTGCAGGTTTTCTTCTTCAAGAAACATTTGCAAATTAGGGGAAACGATGCTGGACAAGAGAGTTTGCATTCCAAACATGTTTTCCTTGGGAAAGCTCAACAGATGAGACTGCTCATGGGTCTGAAGTCTGACTGATCACTAGACATATGTTGGGAAAGACATTTTCATTTTGTTGGTTGTCTCTGGAAGTGAATGACTTGTTTGTTGTAGGACTGGATTACGGACAGACTGCCTATACCAGTGAAGGCAAACCTTTGTTTTCCTTGGGTGCTGAAAGATCGTGCACATGTGCTATCTTGCATGCACGAGTGCTCACACCTATAATTCAATGCCTGGGGAGGGTGAAAACAGCAACCCTTTCCCTACGGAGGCCCTCTGGAGGCCGGAAATGGCTTGTTTCCCAACTTCTGGTGGTCCAGTAGGCTTGTGTTTCACCCTCCCCAGGCTCCAAAGCCTTCCCTGAAGCTGGAGAAGGGTAAAAACACCCTCTCCCATCACCCCGGAGGCTCTATGGAAGCCAAAAATGCCATCTCGGAGTCTATGTGCGAGCCAAAAATCAGCTGGCTGGCACATATATGTATGTTGGACCTATACTAGGGCAACGGCTTGTGTGCCAGCAGATATGGCTCCATGTGCCACCTGTGGCACCCATGCCATAGGTTTGCCATCACTGATCTATACCCATATAGATTGCCTAAAAATGCCTTACTCTTTGGAATTTTAATAAATGAAGTTAGACCTAGTACTAGGGACAGAGCTTTTATTTGGGTGATGCCTTCTTTTGAGGCTGTCTTCTGCTGAAAATGAAGGTGGCTTCACCCATTTCCTATTTCTTTTCATCTTAATTAATTCATTGCTTTGTTTCCCTTTGTACCTGGCAATTGTGAAAGGTTGCAATCAAGTTCATTTGTCTTTTTTAATGGGACTTTGTACACTAGGATCAGAAAGGTAAAGATGCCCCAAAAAGGAATGCACGAATAATCAAATGGTAAGACAAATAAACACTTGGAAGGATTCACATAATTGGGTCTTTTTTTTTTTTCAATATTACTTATCTCTTTTATTTATAATTTACATTTTATTTCCTTTGGGGAAGATAGCTTGGAACAAATTGTTTTTGCTTTACAAAAAAATCAGTGTAGGAAGCAGGGTGTTATAAATAAAGAGGAGTCTAAAAAGTCTAAATATTTTTTTTAAAAAGAGAATTTGGCTGCCTGTTCGTCTCCACTGGCAAGTGTGAACAATGCTGATTTACTTAAAAGTCCAATCTGTCTGACATCATAGAGCCTAAAAGTAGACATTTACACAAATGTTGTTAATTAGGCTTGTATTTATCGTGTTTACTTTTTTTCTGCACCCTCCTCAAACTCTCCACAAGAAAGAGTTAGATAATAAGGACAAATGCCTTTACAGATAACACATTTCTCAGCCTCTGTATTTTGTGATTTAAGCAGACTAGAAACTGACTTTAACAAGGTGGGGTTGAAAAAGATTGTCATACATAAGTAATCATTTCATGTGTGTTTTTTTCTTCTACATTAACTTGTGTCAGGAGAAGAAGACAAATTAAAAATATAGGAATAAAAATAGCATTATTAAAATTAAGGCACCTTTGTGCTAATGATTCTTAAGAATCCATTTTAAGATCTGTACAATTTGATGATCAAAACAAGAGTCACAGGTAAATGTGGCAGCAAAGTCTACAGATGACACTAAACGACTGGGCTATGCAAAACTGTGGAAGGCTGCTTTGATTTCTCAATACTTTAGCCAAGAGATTCACAAGTTGAAGCAGGGAATTATGTAATTCAAAGCTGGATATGTGCCTTGCAAGCTTGATGGCTTTTCTGACACTTTTAGGGTGGTTAAAGTAATGAAATTTAATTTCCATGTATGCAGATATTGAGTCTGATTGGATTCATCACACCGATATGAGAATAGCAATAGCACTTAGACTTATATACCACTTCACAGTGCTTTTACAGCCCTCTCTAAGCAGTTTGCAGAGTCACATATTGCCCCCAATAATCTGGGTCCTCATTTTACCAAGCTTGGAAGGATGGAAGGCTGAGTGAACTTTGAGTGGGTGGGTATCAAATAGCTAAACTGCAGGCAACCAGCAGGCAGCAGAAGTAGCTGGCAGTACTGCATTTTAATCACTGCATCATCACAGTTCACCGCCACAGCCCATGAAGGTAGTCATTCAGTTTTATTATACTGTATATTTCATTTAATATGGAGTGGCAGGCCTACACTGCTTTAGGCTTCTCCTGCTCTTCATTTCCACATCAAATCACAAACCCTCATTTTTATTAAAAAAATAAAAGAAAAAGATTGCAGTGTCCATGGACCAGCACTGACAGAATCAATTCCGTGATGTCATTGTGACATCCCCAGTGGTTTGTTACCGGTTGGGATGAACCGGTCCAAATTGGAAGGAATCCACCTCTGCCACAGATATAGGTACAGTGTTCCCTCGATTTTCGCAAGTTCGAACTTCATGAAAGGTCTATACCACAGTTTTTCAAAAATATTAATTAAAAAATACTTTGCAGGTTTTTTCCCTATACCACGGTTTTTCCCGCCCGATGATGTCATATGTCATCGCCAAACTTTCATCCGCCTTTAATAAATATATATTTTAATAAAGTTTAATAAATAAACATGGTGAGTAAGAATCTAAATGGTTGCTAAGGGAATAGGAAATTGTAATTTAGGGGTTTAAAGTGTTAAGGGAAGGCTTGTGATAGCCAAAAATAGTGTATTTACTTCCGCATCTCTACTTCGCGGAAATTCGACTTTCGCAGACAATCTCAGAACGCATCCCCGGCAAAAATCGAGGGAACACTGTAGTTCTCAACTTACATGCCCAAAATGTCCATTGCTAGGTGAGGTGGTTATTGAGTTTTGCGCTGTTTTATGATCTTTCTTTGCAATAGTTAAGTGAATTTTTGCAACTGCTAAATTATTAAACACAATTGTTGTGAATCTGACTCCTCTTGTTAGAAGGTCACAAAAAATGATCATGTGGCCCCAAGATACTGTAACTGTCATACTTATGTGCCAGTTACCAAGCAGTTACCAAGCAGTTACCAATTTTGATTGCGTAACCATGGGGTTGCTACAACAGCCATAAGTTGAAAAATGATCATAAGTCACTTTTTTCAGTACTGTTGTAACTTTGAATTGTGATTAACTAAATGGTTGTAAGTTGAGGACCACTTATATCTTTGGCTAGATAAAGCTGTTGAAAAATTCCTTTCCTCAAATCAAACAAGGAAAATTTTTAAAATAGTCTCTCAAGGTCCCAGTTGACAGGTATTTGAACATGGTGTGACAATGATGTATTTATAGCTTTAAGAAATAAAAGGGCTGCCAAGCTAGGTCAAGCCAGGCCAGGCCAGGCCAGGCACTTAAAAGACTTGGAAACATTCTAAAATGAAAAGATATGATTCCCGCCATAAAGCTGTAAGCAACGCAAAGCTTCCATGGATCTCACCAATGGGAAAGCCACACTCATTGTAAAAATGCCAGAAGACAATTGGGAACAACATGTAGATGGACTATAATAGATTATACAATTTCCTCATGTTTTCTTCCCCACCATTCCCACACTCAAAGAGTATACAGTGTTACCTCGATTTTCGCGGGTTCGAACTTCGCGAATAGCCTATACCACGGTTTTTCAAAAAAATATTAATTAAAAAATACTTCACAGTTTTTTTCCTATACCACAGTTTTTCCCACCCGATGACGTCATGTCATTGTCAAACTAATAATTTTTGCAAATAAATAACAAAAAAATAATTATTATTAATAAATAATTATGTTTATAAATATCAGGATCACTAAGTGTCTTATTCAATTGTGAGTACCAGTAATAATGATGAGTAAATGATTGTTAAGGGAATGGGAAATGGTAATTTAGGGGTTTAAAGTGTTAAGGGATGGCTTGTGATACTGTCCATAGCCAAAAATGGTGTATTTACTTCCGCGTCTCTACTTCACGGAAATTTGACTTTCGCGGGTGGTCTCGGAACGCATCCCCGCGGAATTTGAGGGAACACTGTATTTTGAAAAATTCACAGTCTCTATCATGGTCTCAGAATAAAGGATATTCTAACAAAAAACAGAGAAATGTATTTTTTTATATACAAAAGCCGTACAGCATTTTTGAAATAAAATAAAATACATTCTGAAGTATATTTTGATTCAAAGCTTTTGTCCAATTCAAAAACCTTTCCCTAGCAATTTTCAAATATACTTGTACATTTAAGGTATTTTCTTTGAAATTACCTAATGTCCCCTTAATTTCGAATAGAATAGAACAGAACAGAATAGAATAGAATTCTTTATGGGCCAAACGTGATTGGATACACAAGGAATTTGTCATTGGTGCAAATGCTCTCAGTGTACCTAAAAGAAAAAATACAAAGAAATCATGAGGTACAACACTTAATGATTATGCACCCCACTCCAATTAACTAAACCACTAAGTATATCAGTAAGAAAAAGAATTAGTATATTTGTAAGAATACTCCAATTCTTTTTCTACCTTTTTCAGAGTTGTAGAATTTTCTAGTTTTATGCCACCACACACTCAGATAATATTTTCATTGAGGTCTTTATCATATCAAATTTATAGAGTGGTAATTTGTACAAATAAAATATTAGATAAGTAATGATAAAAAATAACAAAAGAAGACAATAGGACAAGGACGGTAGGCAACGTGGTGCGCTTATGCACGCCCCTTACATCACCTCTTAGAAAGGGGGAGAGGTCAATTGTAGATAGTCTAAGGTTAAAGGTTTGGGGGTTAGGAGTAGAAACCACAGAATCAGGTAGTGCATTCCAAGCGTTGATTACTCTGTTGTTGAAGTTGTATTTTTTGCAGTCAAGTTTGGAGCGGTTGACATTTATTTTAAATCGATTTCGTGCTCTTGTGTTGTTGCGCTTGAAGGTGAAGTAGTTAACAGGAAGGACATGATTTTATGAACTATAATTAAGTCAGAACAGAGATGACGGAGTTATAAGTTGTCTAAACCAAGAATTTCAAGTCTGGCGGAGTAAGGTATTTTGTTGTGAGAAAGAGGAATGAAGGACTCTTCTTGTGAAATATTTCTGGACTCTTTCAATTGTGTTGATGTCAGATATGCAATGTGGGTTCCATACAGGTGAGCTGTATTCTAGGATTGGTCTGACAAATGTTTTGTAAGGTCTTGTTAACAGTTCAAAATTACCAGAGAAGAAGCTGAGAAGGATTAGGTTAGCAACTCTTAAAGCCTTTTTGGCAATGTTGTTGCAGTGGGCTCTAGGACTTAGGTCACTGGATATGAGTACTCCAAGGTCTTTGAAAGATTGAGGTTCAATCTTTCAATAAGTTCAATTCCTCCAAGTTTATATTTAGTATTCTGATTCTTTTTACCAATATGTAAGGCAGAGCATTTAGTGGTGGAGATTTGAAGTTGCCAGGTTTTAGACTATTCTGCTACGTGGTCAAAGTCTTTTTGAAGGGTAGCAGTATTGTCGGTGGTATTAAATAGTTTGACATCATCTGCAAAGAGAACACAATTGCTAGTGATGCAATTGCAAAGATCGTTTATGTATAGTATGAATAGTGTTGGTCCTAAAACACTACCTTGAGGGACACCACTGTTAACAGGAACAGGAAGAGAAGTGGCACTTCCTATTTTGACCACTTGTTGTCTGTTAGATAGGAATGCTGTTAACCAATTGTGTAGTAGTCCAGAGATGCTGTAGTATTTGAGTTTCAGAAGAAGTTTGTCGTGGACAACTGAGTCAAAGGCTTTGCAAAAGTCGATATAGATAGCATCAATTGGATTACCTTGGTCAAGTTGAGTGGTCCAAATGTTTTTACAGTGTAAGAGTTGTAGATTACAGGATAATTTTTTTCTGAAACCAAATTGTTTATTGGAAAGTATTTTTTTTTATTTTGTCTAATACACAATGAGGGTTTTAGTGGGTATATATCTATATACACATAGTAAAATACATGCTGAAGGTTATAGAGGAAATACTCATAGTAAAATATATCTAAGAAAGAATAGAAAAGAAGATATAGTAATAGAACATATCAATGAAAGAATAGAAGAAGAGATATAGGAATAGAAGAAAGATATAGGAGATATAGGAGAGCAATAGGACAGGGGATAGAAGGCACTCTAGTGCACTTGTACTTATTAGCTTCAAGGTAGAGTGTAACTGGTTTATGATTGATTCCATAACTTTGCAGGTGATACAACACAAAGAGATATGTCTGTAATTTTCAACATTGCTTGGATCTCTTTTTTTGAAGATAGGAATGATTGTGGCAAGTGACCATAGTGTGGGTAGGGAGCTAGTACTGAAAGATTTATTAAAATTATGCTCAGAGGTTCAAATTTCTTTCATAATTTTCATATACTGTTGTCCAAAGAATGCATCAGGGTGCAAGTTACACAATTCACTATTTTACAACCCAGAAATAAGTATGCACAATCCTTTTTAGCCATGTACCAGATTCATTCATTCATTCATTCATTCATTCATTCATTCATTCATTCATTCACTCACTCACCCATCCATCCATTCAATTTATATCCCTCTCATCTCATATTTAAGTGACTGGGAATTTTACAAAACAAATTATATATATATGTCATATGTTTTTTTGTTTTTTGTTTTTTTGCTGAATTTGAAAATTAAGGGAGACTAGGATAGATCTATTTCGGCCTTATTTTGGCCTCATCAGCTAGCCATACCCACTGGGACTTGAACCTGTAACCTTTGCCTTGTAAGGCAGAGAATTATCCTCTAGGCTACAGTATCCAATACCTTCAGCTCTGTACCAGGGAAGGGTTACATTTTGTGTCGAATCACCCTGGTATATTGAAGGAACATCACATCTCCTTTTTTGCCTCTCGGCCCAACCCAGGGCCATTTCCAAGGCAGTTAATTTTTTTTATTGATAGCCAACAATTCTATCTGTATGTGTCACATGTTTAAGCTGAATTTGAAAATTAAGGGAGACTAGGATAGATCTATTTCGGCCTTATTTTGGCCTCATCAGCTAGCCATTGGGACTTGAACCTGCAACCTTTGCCTTGTAAGGCAGAGAATTATCCTCTAGGCTACAGTATCCAATCCCTTAAGCTCTGTACCAGGGAAGGGTTACATTTTGTGTCGAATCACCCTGGTATATTGAAGGAATATCACAGCTCATTTTTTGCCTCTCGGCCCAACCCAGGGCCATTTCCAAGGCAGTTAATTTTTTTATTGATAGCCGACAATTCTATCTGTATGTGTCACATGTTTAAGCTGAATTTGAAAATTAAGGGAGACTAGGATAGATCTATTTCGGCCTTATTTTGGCCTCATCAGCTAGCCATACCCACTGGGACTTGAACCTGCAACCTTTGCCTTGTAAGGCAGAGAATTATCCTCTAGGCTACAGTATCCAATCCCTTCAGCTCTGTACCAGGGAAGGGTTACATATATATATATATATACTGTATAATTGTATAATTGTATAATTATATATATATGTATAATTATATATACAATATAAAAATAAAAATAAAACATATAGCAGCAAAGAACAATCCTATCTAGTTAACTATTCATGCAGCCAGAAAAAGATGCTCAGCCTCATGAAAGGTCAATAGAGATGGGGGCCAACATAGGGGGCCATGATACCTACATTTCACACTCTAATCAAAGACATAAGGCCCACCCTCCAAAACAAAGAATTTTTTGTTTGTTTGCAATAGAAGAGAAGATCAAGAGCGCTCAGGATTATCTGTGGTGCCCCCCCCCCCAGTTAAGGAAAAACCCTTTATGTTTAGGTTTGAACCTTGTACAGCCTTCTCTGTTTAAAACTCATTGTCAAGAGGTTTGGAGCATTTAAGAGAGAAATTTTTACATCTGCTCTCTTGATTTATGGAATTTTTCACTTAGAGGTCTTAATAACATTTCTGAGGAACCATAAAAATACCTTGGTAGCATAAGATAACTAACAATATAAAGGGCTATCCTTCTTGATATAACACAGGCAGTTTTGATAGCAAGCTATGTTAATTTCCATGACAAAAGGCACTGCTCCTGCTTTTTGACAGAAAAATTCCAATGCTTAAGGAATAAACAGCATGATGTCCCTTTTAAGGTAGAGTTTTTATCTGTTTTCAAGAAATTGTGTTATTGTCAGCTCTTCTGGAGAAAGGGCCCCCCGGGGGTGACTAAATGGAGATCAAGTATATAATAAAATAATAAAGTTGGCATAAACTATTTTTTTTTAAAAAAAAGTTCAGTGTGATAGCAAATCCACAAATTGCTTACTTCTAATTAATTCAATTTAATTCAATTCAATTTATTATATTTGTATGCCGCCCTTCTCTGAAGACTCGGGGCAGCTCACAGAATATATGTAAAACAAAGCATAGAGAACACATCTAATATATTTTTAAAAGTACGACTAAAAACCCTATATAATACTCAATCAGACAGTCTAATCACACCAAGCATCACATTTATTGATCAGAGGGGTAGGGTCTAATTGCCTGAAGCCTGGCGGTATAGGTGACTCTTAAGACTCTTGCGGAAGGCAAGGAGGGTGGGGGCAGTATGAGTCTCTGGGGGAAGCTGATTCCAGAGGCCTGGGGCCCCCACAGAGAAGGCTCTTCCCCTAGGCCCCACCAAATGACATTGTCTGGTTGACAGGACCTGGAGAAGGCCAACTCTGTGGGACCTAACTGGCCTCAGGGATTTATGCGACAGAAGGCAGTCACGTAAGTAATGTGGTCCGATGCCAAGTCATTAAAAGTTCTCTATCATGTCATCGTTAACATTTGAAAAACTAGACTTTGTTCATAACTGTCAAATTATGTATTAATTTCTTTAAAACAAGTTTCTACTCCCGATTCATGTTTTTATCTCCAGGTCCACACAGCAAAGTAAATGTAATTTCTATTCAGACCCCCTTTTAACACTGCACTTAGAACATTCATAGAGTTTAATGTAAATGGGCAAAGACTATTTCTCATTAATAAACCACACATATGCAATAGGCACACGTAATATCTGTAATGCTCTTTCCTTAACTGAAGTTGTTCTTTGTTGTTTTCAGACACATCTATGCATTAGTCATACAAACATCTTTGTTTTAAAAAATCTAACATAACACACACTTATTTTGATCTATAATGGTATATTAATGAACTGTTTGGAGTAATTTAAATATAGTAGTCTGTATTTCATAAGAGAGTTTCCAAAAGTGGAAGATATTTCTCCTCTTCTTTTTTCCTCTTTCTCCCTGGGGCTCACTAAAAACTCATCCAAGCATACACAGATATACAGGGACAAAATGTCAAGTTGTAAATAATGACAGGAAGTATTTTCAAAGAATGTATACACTTTATTTGTAGGCTTCAAAGATTCTTTAAATGGATGTTGGATGCAAATTTCTGTTTATTACATTTTTCCTTTGTTTGGGAGTAAGTTGTCCTTGTCCTTCAGATATATTTATCTGAATGTATTTTAGTCTCTTCTTCTTTTTGCTACTATCAAAAGAACACAGTGTTCAAAAAAACTGCATAAAAAGGAAGCAGTGAAATGCCAAAGGAAGTCAGATACTATCCTATTTCCATAGTTTCCTAGATAATATGCCAGCATACCCAATACATAGCAAATTCATGTTCTTTTTTGCTTTTGACAATTTCCTTTTTATTTAACTGTTCACTTTCTTTGGTTATATCCCCAATATATTTATTTGTTAGTGAGATTTTGATCTGCTTTTTCTTTTAGGAGGTCAAGGTACATTATGCAGCAACTCTCTCTCCTAATGCATGTTATCTTTCTCCTACTTATCCATCCACATTTTATTTTGTCTGAAATCCGGCAGAAACAAAGTATTCTGTATAGAATGCCTGAAATGTGACAGTTCTGTATTTCAGGCAAAATATTTTCCCAATTTTCTACCCCTCAGGTAGAGGATAATCAGAACTATAGAAAAAAACAAGTGCTGCCAACATGCCTTCCATTGAGGACCTGTATACTGCACCAATCAAATAGAAGGCTGTGAAAATATTTACTGACCCCTTGCATCTTGGACATAACTGTTGACTGTTTCAACTCCTATCCTCAAAACATCGCTATAGAGCACTGCGTACCAAGGCAACTAGACACAAGAACAGTTTTTTTCCCAAACGCCATCACCTGCTAAACGAATAATCCCCTCAACACTGTCAAACTATTCACTAAGTCTGCACTACTATTATTACTATTTTTTTCTTCATCATTCTTATCACCTATCTTCTCCCATTTATGACTGTATGACTGTAACTTGTTGCTTGTATCCTTAAGATTGCTATTAATATTTATTATTTCCTGATTGCTTATTTTACCCCTATGATAGCTGTGGATTGAAGATTACCCAATTTGTAGACCATTCCCAGTGTGATGGAAGGACAGATGGTGTTGTCCTTGAGAGGGAAAACTCACAGCCACTCCGTCTTGTGGGGACAGTCTGTTGACACCCATCCAGATCCTCATAGCCTCTAGGAATCGACACATCACCTCCACTGCTCCTGTCATATATCTGTGTCTGTTGGATTTGGGCCTATTTGGAATGGACATACAATGGCATCAAGTGCATTATTAAAATTAAGTTCTGTAAGATTTTGGAGCTCCACTTCAGAGTGGCTGATGGACTATATGCTTTCATTGAAAGCTTCCATTTATTTTTCTTTCAATTTCTTTTTACATCTTGCATATTTTAAACTATTATTTCTATTCATTAACAAAAGACAATATGGGTAGTAAATGATTTTTTTTTTAGAATTTCCATAAATGTCTGCCACATGTAAACAAACTTCAATAAATTGCTTGTTTACACTACTTAGAATAGCCCTTCTGGACCATCTTTCTTTTGTTTAGCCTCTGTTTGCTTTTTTAATCCTCCCATTCTATATTTATCTAATGTGGACTAAATTCTTCAAGGCAAAGACAATTCTCTAAAAAGTACTATAAAAATGTCATGCACAACATGAAAATGGCTACTATAAATACGTTTCAAATAAATTAGAACAGATTCCACTATTGTAGTTGGATACATTGCTGAGTTTATAACAAAGGCATAGGCAACAGCTAAAATATTTATCGGTATTTGCTGTTGTAGAACAAACTGCTTGTAAGAGATTACACTCTATTTCTCCACCACATAAAATCCTTTCAATTTCCTTTCAATTTCAGACTTGATAGCTATGATTTTATCAGGTTAGAGATGAAACAACAGCAAAGATGAAGCCATTTTTCCTCACATGTAAGGATTTCTATATAAGTATATACATCTGGAAATCTCATTTTGAAGTGAGTTGAAGTGTCATTTCAAGAATAAAATCACTTTTCTATAATCATACTGCTACTTTTGGTAGTTTGAGGAAAAGTGCTGACCATAATATTTACTCTAAGAGAACTTCAAAGTGATGGAATGGTTTAGTATATATTAGTGCATTGTATAGTATTGCATAGTATTAGCATATTAATATGATGTATTAGTATTATCATATTAATGTATTGTATGATATTGTACACTATTTGTATAATGCATAATATTGTGAATTGTGTATTTCTTCAGCTGTACTTTAGCTTCAGTTGTTACCATTATCATTTTCATCATCATTTTCTCAGCAGATAAAAGCACTTTGGTGACATTGAATGGGCCTAAAAATTAAACATTAAGCCAAATTAGGTATATGGGGGGAAAAATCCAAGAATAACATAACGGCAAATTCTCCCCTAGTTATGATTACAAAACTTGAATGAACATATTCACCTGACCATCAAAAGTGGAGCTTAGCTTGAACCAGTGACAATGATGAAGATGATGTTAGATTTATATCCATATTTGTCCATGAAGTCATGGTGGCTTCATTTATTCCCATAGCAACTGTTTCAGATAGGTTAGAGAAAATAACTAGCCTAGTATCAAACAATACATTTCCATATTTGAGGATAGCCTTTAATCAACATCTCACTCACTAGATAGCTTTTTCAATTGCATGAAAATGACAGAGATGATATGTCAGGCCTGAATGATTCAAAGTGATTGTAAGAGGATAGACAATAAGGGATGTAAAGAGACAGCACTGAGTGGATCTTTTTAGAATAGAATTCTTTAGAATTAAATGGAATTCTTTATTGGCCAAGTGTGATTGGACATGGAAAGAATTTGTCTTTGGTGCATATGTTCTCAGTGTACATAAAATAAAATATATCTTTGGACGATTCCTTCATGTGAATATACAAAGGAGACAAGAAAAAAAAAGAATGAAATCCAAGATATGAATCAAATACCCTGTGAGGTAGTTTGATTCCTTTGATTACGACACAAAACAGGATTGAGGTCTTTATGCTAACTTTTCCCCATGTTTTCACACTACCTAGAAGTTGTCATTCGGGACAAGTTCTGCTTCCAGAAATATTGCTTATTTGAAGGTAAAATCCACTTCCAGTAAGAATCTTTTGCAGCTGGGATGCTGGCAGGAAAAGCTTTCCTTATCCTGTTTGGTCAGGCTATATTTTAAGGAACATAAATGGCAGCTGAAATAGGGCTGCTCAGTGAGGCACTTGCAAATGCCTCACTAAGAAAAGTGAGAGAAAAAGGCTTGATGCATAGGCCATTCTCAGAGGTTGAAGAATAGCTGGTATGAACTACATCCCGAAAATATGCAGTTCTTGCGCATGATACTTAAAAAGTCAAACATCCGTAGCTATTTAAAAATGTTGCTGATTTTAATGACAGGCATTACTAAGATTCTGGATTATACTATCTGTTACTATTTTATTTGCCAGATTTATTTACAAAACATTCAGCAACTTGATGGATGTTTTATCCTTTACTGAAAAATGAGAGGGTGAACCTTGGAAACATGCAGTTTTGCTTCAGAGGTTATTGTTACTGTATTAAATTAATGAGCTGTCTAGACAGAGATCATCTGAGTCAGCAAGTGCACAAACATCTGTTCTGAAAAGCAAATTAAGTTTTTAGATGAAAATCAGAAATCAAATGGAAAGCGAGTGTGAATTTAATGGTACGTTGTAAATAATACAATGCAGAGTAGAGATGATTATGAGGCTACATTTATTTACTTTATTGATTTAGCCAATTCAAGTGGAATATTGTGGTACAATCAACCAGATGTTTAGACTGGGTTTGGCTGTTTTTTATCTACTTATTGAGCCCCTTCCAAGCACCTGGACAAAGAGATGTTCTTGTTTAATACAATAACAGATTTGGAAGGAATCTTAAAGGTCTTTAAATCCAACCCCAAGAACCATAAATTTAAGTTTTATTGGATTTATAGACCGCCCAACTCCTGGCAGACTCTGGCCAGTGAATCTTGGGGAACTCCACCACCACCTCCAGTGCCTCCACCGCCAATCCAGCTACCACCTCCAGCAGTGCAGGGAGGGCTGTTGTAACGCAGCTGGGAGGCAGGCAGGGGTAGGCTACTGTCCGAACGGGGAGGGGAGACACAGTGGGGTAGTGAAAATGGAGCTCCACCCCAGAACATCCAATTTGCACTTAAAGATGTTGAAAGAAAATGCAGGGTGTCCTGCTTAAGCGACACCCACAGTGTGGTAGTAAAAATTTTGGTAGCCCTTCAATGGATGCAGGTACATTAACAACGAACCCAACTGAACTCCTGAGTCCAATCTCAAAAGGAGAGACTCACATCCGACAATCTCAGGAGTAGGGATCCTGTGAGGACTAAGAGTCTTCTGGACAATGATTGCCACTCTTTCACCCCTTCCCTGGGGTCGTGGCTGATGCAGTACCTGAAATCCATCTGGGCACATCTCTGAGAGAGGAACACCTCCCACATGGCCCAGCCAAGTTTCAGTTATACATGCCAAGTCAGTCCCCTTCTCCAAGAGAAATCTCAGATAAGTGGGGCCTTGTTTACAATAGACCTGGCATTAAGCAGCAGCAGCCTAACACCAGGGCCCTGACATACCCTGTCACCTGCTATACAGGGTGAGCCCGATAAACTACTGTAGAATCTGAGGGGCCGGAACAAGTAATCACTCTAAGACAGCAAGTCATGGTTCCCTGTGAGTGGCCCCCTCTCCCAGTCATAACCAGGATGTTCTGGTTCTCCCACCCCCAGAGATCGCTTCCCCCACCCCACCAGCAAAGTTTCTTCTTTATCTTCTTCTACTACCTTTCTATTCTCTAATCCCAACAGATATTTCAATGAACTATTGTTGCTATTGTCATGACATTGTGCAATTTTCTGTGCAGCCTCTGACCAGGTGGCCAACCGTTTCTTCAGCTTCTTTTATCAGCTTCATTACTATTATTACATACATAACAATATATTAAAGCAAAGCTGTCAGTTTTTTAACTGGTGTTGACCTTCATATACATCAAATTAATCCTAAGAACCTAAGATGCCACAATGTATCAGCATAATATTTGTGCCAATTTACATACACTTACTGTGGTCTTTTGTAATTGATGGATGGAAATGAATAGAACAGAATATAATTTTATTGGCCAAGTGTGCTGGTCACACAAGAAATTTGTCTCAGTGCATATGCTCTCAGTGTACATAAAAGAAAAGCGAAATTCATCAACAATCATATGTTACAAAACTTAATGATAATCCAGGTACAAATAAGCAATCAAATCATATTAGGAACAGTCAATATAAATGGTAAGGATACAATAAAAAAAGTGATGGGGACAATGAAAAAAATAATAGTAGTGCAGACTTAGTAAATAGTTTGACAATGTTGAGGGAATTATTTGTTTAGTTAAGTGATGGTGTTTGGGGAAAAACTGTTTTTGTGTCTAGTTATTCTGGTGTGCAGTGCTCTATATAGCATCATTTTGAGAGTAGGAGTTGAAGCAGCTTGTGTCCAGGATATGAGGGATCTCTAAGTATTTTCACAGCTCTTTTTTTAGCTCGTGCACTATGCAGTTCCTTAATGGAAGGCAGGTTGGTAGCAATTATTTTTTTCTGCAGTTCTGATTATCCTCTGAAGTCCTTGTCTGTCTTGATGGGTTTCAAAATGAAACCAGACAGTTATAGAGGTGCAGATGACAAATGTTGTCAATGCTTAAATTTTCTAAGTCTCATCCAAGATTTTTTGCTATGATATACAATGTATTGATTTCCAGAAAGCTGTAAAAACTTGGCTTTTCCAGCAGGCTTGGAATTAAGATTGATTGTTAGTATGTATGGTATTTTTAAAAATTAGATATGTGGTTTTAGTGATGTTTTTACTGTTTTGTATACTTGTATTGTATTTAGAACCGTTGTTAGCCGCTCAGAGTCCATTTCAGAGTGAGCAGCAAATAAATAAATAAATAAATAAATAAACAAACAAACAAACAAACAAACAAACACTAACACCACCACAGCTGGTTTATGCCATAATGCTATAATTGATTATTTTTTCTGTTCCTATTCCTAGCTATGACATGCAAGGAACTCTGGAATTAGAGTGGAAAATAATGGAAGTTCTAGGAACATTTATATATTTGTGTTGAATTAAAATTCAGCAAAAACATGTGACATATATATAGTGCTATTTCGGAACAGAAAAAACAACAGAAAAAACACACACACATATGTATATGATTCCAGTTTATTTTCCCCAAGATGTAATTTAGTCCTGTTCATAAAATATCCTTTTTGCAGATTTATATATGTAATCATGTTGTACTATAATAGTAATTGTGTCTACTCAGTTAGATTTTAAAATATACTGGAATAATAGCAATAGAAATAATAATAGAATAGAAATGATTTCTATAAATATCAACAAATATGGTTTCCTGATTTTTTTTGAAACACTATATTTGATATTGCTTAACTTGATAAAAGGAATGTTGGCATTATAAGGTATTATGAATGCAAGAAATGGATGTAATCTGTTGCTGGTATTGTTGCTACTTTAAAAAAAATATGGTGCCGAGAAAAATTGGCTTGCTGAAAAGAATAAATAGGTGATTGAATTCATAATAGTCTTTATCCTGCCATGTATTTTTGTCAAAAACGCCACAGCAATGAGCTTCCTGATTTAAATCTCTTAGCAATAAAGCATTTTGTTCTGCTTGACATGAAGGCAATTGGTGAGCCACTCTGGGACTAGAAAATCAACAATACACCAGCTGTCATTTTATCTTCTATCACTAGTCAGAACTAAGCTGTTTTGAAAACCAGGGCATTTTCAAGATAACTTTGTTTTCTGTTTTCTGTCCCTTTATGTTGTTAGAATAGAGCTGGAGAGAAAAGCTATGGCTAAGATTCCCAAATGATGTAGTTTAAAGAGCCCAAGATCAATAACTTGTTTGATTTGTAACAACATAAAAAGGTCCTTTGGAAATGCTTTGGGAAGGCCAGAAAGTGGCTATGTGTGCAAGTGGCTAGTGATGTCCCATCCATCACAGATCCACTGTTACACCCTCTGCAATTTGCATGCCAAGCAAATAGATTGACAGATGATGCTGTTGATATCACTCTGCACTACAACCTATATCTTGAATCTCCAAAGACCTATGCTAGGTACTCTTTGTAGACTTTAGTTCAGAATTTAATACATCATACTGGATGTTCTAACTAATCCAAATCAACTAGCAGTACCTGAACACACTTGTAAGTGAATCACAGGCTTCCTAACAGACAGGAAACAGCAGGTGAAGCTAGGCAAAATCACATCAGATACCTGTACAATTAGCACAGTCCCCTCCCCCCACCCCAAGACTGTGTACTTTCACCACTTCTCTCTATATACCAATGACTGCATTTCAGATGATCTATCTGTTAATTAAACTACTGAAATTTGCAGATGATACAACAGTGATTGGTCTCATTCGAGAGAAAGATGAAACTGCATACAGACAGGAGGTTGAACAACTAGCTTTGTGATGTGTCCAGAACAATCTGGAACTGAACACACCCAAAACCATAGAACCCTCCCATACTACCATATCTTACAATACTAGACAACACTGTATCAACAGGGTTTAGGTTTCTAGGTTATATCATACCTCAAGACATAACATCAAAAAAGCACAACAAAGAATATTGCGGCGCAGGCGGAGTAACAGTCGGACACAAAGGTGTGGGTATAAATAGGGTCACTTTTATTAAACCAAACTCAAATTAACTATTTAACCAATTAAACCACGTGACCTGCAGGGGTGCATAAATCAAATGGGGGCGGAGTTAACTTTCCAACAAACTCAACTGAGCAACTCTAGGGCGAAAGCTCCTTGCCTGGGTGCAGGGTCAGGTAAAATTACACCTGCCCCCTGCCCAATTCCACGCCCCCACGGCATGTGGGATGGCTCGCCACTGGTCTCTGATACGCCCCAGGCAGCGAGCCACAGGAGCGACCCCCTCCCCGAACCCAAGCCGGTCGAGCCCTGTAATCCGAGAAGGAGATCGCCCCTCACCTCAGTAGAGGCGCCCCTAAAGGAGATCACACAGTTGCTGCTCACGCCCATTTCCACCCCCTATCGGCCGTCCCCCCCCCAGTGACCTTGAGGGGGGGCACTAGTTGGTGAGACCACCCCCTAACCACACTCCCACGCACAGAGTGGAGCAGGCGAAAAAACAGCCACAGTTCGGCCAATTCACTGTGACTGCAGAAAATTCCTACTCGGTCCCACCGAGGGCGACCCATCATATGCACCCTGTAACAGAGGGAGGGCGGGCGGGTGTCCCGCGCCAGCGGGCAGGAGGCACTGTGCCATGAGGCAGCCCCTTTTGCAGGGCTACCTCCCTCCTGCCCGGTCCAGTGGGTGACCAGCGCACCCAAACGCCACGCTGCGGCCCCCGGGGATGATGTGGGGGCCGCAGGCTCCACCCCAACATGGCGGCCTCCTTCCCCGGCCCACGCCGCAACCCTCGCCGGCTGGTAAGTCGCCAGCGGCATTGCGGCGCAGGCGGAGTAACAGTCGGACACAAAGGTGTGGCTATAAATAGGGTCACTTTTATTAAACCAAACTCAAATTAACTATTTAACCAATTAAACCACGTGACCTGCAGGGGTGCATAAATCAAATGGGGGCGGAGTTAACTTTCCAACAAACTCAACTGAGCAACTCTAGGGCGAAAGCTCCTTGCCTGGGTGCAGGGTCAGGTAAAATTACACCTGCCCCCTGCCCAATTCCACGCCCCCACGGCGTGTGGGATGGCTCGCCACTGGTCTCTGATACGCCCCAGGCAGCGAGCCACAGGAGCGACCCCCTCCCCGAACCCAAGCCGGTCGAGCCCTGTAATCCGAGAAGGAGATTGCCCCTCACCTCAGTAGAGGCGCCCCTAAAGGAGATCACACAGTTGCTGCTTACGCCCATTTCCGCCCCCTATCGGCCACAGCAGGGGGTGAAATTATAAATTTATTCCCCCTGCTCCCCCCCCTGCACATAAATGTGCAGGCACCTCTGCAGGTCGCTATGAATTTGTCATTCCCCTCCTCTGACAAGTGTACCCTGTCCCCTCTGAATAAAGCTAACTGGGATGCTCTAATGTTGGGGTGATCTATCACACCCCCCCCGTCTGGAGTACCCCTTCCTTCGCTGCTCTGTTGACTCTCTACCTGGCATCCTCCACCGCCTTGGGTTCTTGGCATGCCTCCAGCACCTCCGTGGTAATATATGGTACCACCACACGCGTGTGTCAGGCCACCTTTCCCAATTCACCAGCAACAGGTGGTTGCCACCAGTGTGCCACACCAAACAAACTGGGTCCAGCCCCTCACTGCTCCCAACTTTCCCAACGGGAGAGGCCCGTCTCAAACGGAGACCTCCGAGCTCAAGCCCTTTCCACTGAAGCCCCAGTGACTCAGCAACCTCCACATTCCTGAAGATAATGTTGCAGCTGTACATCCAGCCGACATGCCACGCTGTGGCTGCAGTTCGCTACTGTGGGCAACGGAAGGGCAGCTCCTTCGCACTTTGCGCGCAATAAAGTGGAGCAGGGCCAGGACCTAGAGAAACGATAAAAATAACAAGACAGTGTTAGCCACCCGCTCCCAAAACGCTTGTACTCAGGTGCTCGAATCTATGCCATGAAAACCCACTGACTTCGATCCGCCACCGGATTCATTACTTTGCTGAGAACTTGTTGAAAACCGCAATCAGTATTGCTGAGGGAATACCACCCGATATCCTGCTAAATCCTTCTGTAGCAGCCCCTAACTGTTATTTGCTCAGTGGAGGCCTGTCTTATGGTACAAAGGGCACCATTCCCTGGCTTCCTTGTTTTATCGTGGACTGAGGCCATCACACCCAGGCCTATGTCCTGTTTGATACGCCTGGCCGGTGATCAATCCACCCCCTGCGTTACTGGAGACTCCAAGCACAACCAACACGGCTGCCGCGGCCCCCAATTTAACATCGGTTTGCTGGCCCAGGGAACCGTACATGATCCACTACCAGGCGACCATGCCAGCACCTTGCATACCTACCATGTCCCTAGGGACATGGCTGTCGTGTGAAACGGCCTCCTTCGTTGGGTGAGAATCTGGGTCCCATCCAATGCCCGCTGCCCCCGAGACTGGGTAATGTATAGCGGCTTACCAATTTCTGCCCCATCTGCGCCCCTTCCTTGGACCATCCCTTGATCATTCCCCCTGTCCTCACATAGTCAGCCACCGGGGTCTTTTGTTAGGAGAGCTAATCCCCCCCCTGTTGCCCCTATACGATGGCATGTAACCGTGTGGTCCCACCTGCACTCCTTTGCTTGGTGATGGCGCCGTCCACCATTCTGGGTACCCTGCGCCCCAGCCTATGCCATGTGGCTGCCAACCACCTGCCCATGCGCACCTACTCCCTGTGAACAGACCAGGCCTCCTATTGCTGTCTCGCTTCCCCTCCGCTGGACCAGCTGTGCCTGAGTCACAGACCCATGTTCCTGTATTGCTCTCAGGAAGTCACAATACTCTTCTTCCAGCCTTAAAATGCCTGGGAGATGAGCCAATATGCTCGGAGGCCCTGCTCGCTCCCCCGGGGAGTAGAATAGTTGCGAGAAATTTATGCAGATAAGCAAAGGCCCCTGCAAAGGCCTTCTTTACCGTTAGCGCATGAATTAGCTTGACCAACATGACTTAATCAATATAACCATAATATTAATGGTACATCCTGACACCCCCACTTCGATATAGCTTACGATAATAACTTTGATAAACTATTCTTCCCTGAAACCATTAATATAATGCTTAATAACTCATCTAAGGTAATTTGATTCAGATGACCGCAAAACTTAGCGTTCGTGCAAGCCCCCCATTCCAGGAAATGACTACACCACTTCTCTGAACAACTAAAGGGGCTGCGATAAACTGACTAATTCATTTATTTATTCAGTTATGCAATTATCATGCCGCCCCTTCCCTAGACCCATGGCGGCTCACAACATGTCGGCCAAAGCACTTTTCACAGAGCCAGGCTATTGCCCCCACAATCCGGTTCCTCATTGCTTACTCCTGAGTGAATTAACCAGAGATTAGGAGATTTCCAAACTTCAGCCTGGTAATGACATGGGGATCTGCAGGCTGTAGTTATGACATTAATAGTATCTCTCAGTTTTGTTGGTACAGAAAAGGCCTGCTACCAACTGCACCCATACTGTTATGGCCCTCGGTACAAATTGACATTTGGAAATGTGGCAAAATTCAGAACATTAGTAGTGAGGAGCAACCAACAGTCACGCCTATAGTGGTAGAGCCCTACCCCCCAGTGTCGAGGGCAGTATTAGTGCTTTACCCCTAAAACATCCTATAGGGAAGAAATACTTTCCTGGTGTCATGTCCCTCTTACCGATGTCTGGTTCTCCTTATGGTTCTTGTCCCGAATGGAACCGCCATAGCATACAACAGGTCCAGAGTATCCTGAATTATTTGCCCCCATTGCCCAAATGGCCATTGCCAATTTTACTACCTCCCCATATAATAAGGTCAACAGGTACCTCGTATGGACCACGTGCCCTGGCCAAATTGGCCAATGATAGAAACATAGAAGATTGATGGCAGCAAAAAGGACCCCATGGTCCATCCCGTCTGCCCCCACACTATTTCCCGTGGGTTATCCTACAGTGGATATGTTTATCCCAGGCATGTTTAAATTCAGCCACTGCGGATCCACTGCCCGAGTCTGCTGTAACGTTTGTCCCAAGGATCAACCACTCTTTCAATAAAACCATAAAATAATAAATGACAATGACAACGATAACACACGAGGCACCCAGGCGGACAGTGCTCACAGATACCCTCCACTCAGCTAGAGACGTAAGCCTTAACAGTGAGCGACTGTGCCTGGTCTACTTACTGCCAGGGTGTGTCAGTGTGTGTTCCAGGCTCTGCCCTAAACTGGGGAAAGGTGGGAACCACCATGTGGACAATCCCCCTCCTCGCCATGAGGGCATAATAATGCTGCTGTCCAGCTAAATTACTGGTGTCTAGCTCATAAATCCCATAAAATTAAAATAAAATATATTCTGTATAATAATAGTAATAAATCATAATAACAATTCATTAAGTTTGCATGTCGCCCCCGTCTACCGACAATATATATATCATTGTAGCGTTGATTAACTCTTTATGCATCCAGCAAGCTGAGAAACCCAGCATTTGGCCTATACCAGACCACTAGGTTGCAGACACGAGCCTTGTTGCTCTCATTTTGTATATCCTAAACCCCCCCGTTAGTATTAAACTAATAGAATGAATTAATAGTATATTAAATAAAACTGACCCCAGTGGTTCAATTAATCCAACCACTTAATCAGCTGAAGCTTCCAAAAGGGGAGGAAATAGATCCATCAACCACTGTATTCATCCAAATCTCCAGTGTAAGTTCCCCCTGATTCTAGTGGATTAATAATAATTATTACTTTAATTAGTTGTTTTTATAATTCCTTGTTCAATAAATCAGTCAAGAATGAAATGCATCTTATCTAATAACTGGGTTGCCCTATTATCTATATGCAAAATTAGATCGGGGAATAAATAGTTCAATATTGGCATTGTAATCGATAAATTACTCCTTTGTCAGGAAATGGGGGGAGGGGGGACAATCCAATTGTAATTTTATGACCAATTAATAAATCCCCCGCCCTCAATCCAGGCTGCCGTGACTCTACCAATTAATCCTGTGGGTTTCAGTGAACCAAAACCACTTCTGCCCACAGCTGGAACTATTCTCCTTACCGATCACTATCATTATGAACTGACCTATATGTAATAATAATAATAATAATAATAATAATAATAATAATAATAAATACTTTATTAGACCCGTATGCCGCCCCACCCCGAAGACCCGGGGTGGCCCACAGCAAGCGCTGTGTACTAAACGTATACTGGCAAGAATACATGCTTGTGTGTGTGTTTGCTATTACATGGGGTGTTTTGTTTTTTTTTGTTTGTTTTTTTTTTTAATTAAAATCGTTACATATTTTAATTAATTGGATTGTTGTGACTGGTTTTTTTTTGTTTGTTTGTTTTTTGTTTTTTACTTGTCGTGAGCCGCCCCGAGTCCCCGGAGAGGGGCGGCACACAAGTCCAACTAATAAATAATAAATAATAAGAAGCAACAACCATGTAAACCTCCCCTCCACCAGGGGAAACGGGGCCCCAAGCAGTGTCAGCCTGGCTAGTGCTAATGGGGGGAGGGGCCGCCAGGAGGCAAGAACCACCACCCCCGCACCGCGCAGAGTCCTGACCCCGAAATCAGCGGCCAAAAAACAACCACGTGGAGGAAGGGCGAACGGCCTCTCCGCTCCCTAGCGCTCGCCCCGGCCTCCCTCCACCGAAGCGCTCCAGGCGCGTAGCCGGCAGGGCCATAAGAGCCCCGGCTCACCCCGGGCGGAAAACAGGCCCGGAAACCACAACCCGGCCGGCAAGCCGTCGAAGCCCCGCGCGCCCTGCCGCCATATACACGAGGCCGGGGGGGAGGGGCGCTGGCACGGCAGCCATCTGACCCCCTCCCCCCTTTCCCAAGCAAGCAAACCAGGCGAATCCTCCAATTTTCCGCCGGCGCCGTCCTGCGCGCTGCCGGCAACGAAGAAGGAGAGGCGAAACCCGAGCTGCCCCCGGCGATCGCCAACGATCCCAGGGGCTTCGCAGAAGGCCCCGTCCTCCAACTCCAATCCTCCCGTCGGGGAGAAAAGGCGCGCTGGTCCCCCCCCTCGCCGTTCAGTCCTGCGGCGAGATCGGGGTGCAAGAGCTGTCCCGCGCCAGCGGGCAGGAGGCACTGTGCCACGAGGCAGCCCCTTTTGCAGGGCTACCTCCCTCCTGCCCGGTCCAGTGGGTGACCAGCGCACCCAAACGCCACGCTGCGGCCCCCGGGGATGACGTGGGGGCCGCAGGCTCCGCCCCAACATGGCGGCCTCCTTCCCCGGCCCACGCCGCAACCCTCGCCGGCTGGTAAGTCGCCAGCGGCATTCTTTCTGCACCAACTCAGGAAACTCAAACTGCCAAGGAGCTGCTGATACAGTTCTACAGAGGAATCATTGAGTCTGTCATCTGCACCTCTGTAACTGTCTGGTTTGGTTCCGCAACCAAACAAAAGAGAGGCAGACTTCATAGGATAATCAGAACTGTAGAAAAAAAAAATTACTGCCAACCTGATTTCCATTGAGGACCTATATACTGCATGAGTCAAAAAGAGGGCAGTGAAAATATTTACTGACACAACACATCCTGGACACAAATTATTTCAACTCCTACTCTCAAAATGTCGCTACAGAGCACAGCAAGACAACTAGACACAAGAATAGTTTTTTCCTGAACACGATCACTCTGCTAAACAAATAATCCCCTCCCCACTGTCAAACTAGTCACTACGGCTGCATTATTATTACTACTAGTTTTTTTTCCATCATTCCTATCACCCATTTCCTCCCACTTATTACTGTAACTGTAACTTGTTGTTTGTATCCTTATGATTTATATTAATATTGATTGTTTCCTGATTGTTTATTTGTAACCTATGACAATCATTAAGTGTTGCACCTCATGATTCTTGATAAATGTATATTTTCTTTTATATACACTGAGAACATATGTACCAAAAACATCACACTTGGCCAATACTATTCTGTTCTGTTCTGCTCTGTTCTACTCTAGTCTACTCTACTCTATTAAATAGATAAAATAGAAAGTACAGTATAACAATCTGTGCAAATCCATTTATCCTCACCAACACTTAATTCATCTATTTCTCAATAGTTGGTCCAATTTCCTCCAAGGTCCTTATTTTTAAAAACAATATATTAGGTTGAGATTAATTCACACATGCTTACTGCCCAAATGTGAAGGAGCAACAATTATTTTTAACAATATGATGTAACCTTAAGGTCATCCGCAACGCCACCCATGTCTGACCAGGCTTAAGGTCATTCTTATTTTACTAGCATTATATACAAAAACTTTCCAAAGGCAGCTTCAGAGTGCATCAAATCTATTAGGGGAGAAATGAGCTGACTGTCAGTGACAGAAAATGAAGGTGATAGGGTTGCAATATAGACCCCAATTTTGTGTGAATAGCAATAAGCTAATTTGCAAAAGAGTATTGCCAATGTCAATACTTTCAGATCAGATACCAACGAAGGTCTAAAACAGAGGTGTTTTGATTTTCTTAGATCTGGCCCACGGGCCATCCTAGAAACAGTGAAGGACCAGCTCACAGTGTCTCTGCCAGAAAAAACGGAGCTTGGCAGGGCTGCCTGCAGCCATCTCAAGCTTCATTTTCACTGGCAGAGAGTTGCAGGAGGCCATTGCAGCCAAAAACAGAGCTTAGGAGCCCATTTTCACTGGAAGAGTGCTTGGGCCAGCACAGGTATCCCCGACACGAGTGACATCGAACTGGCCATGCCACACACACACCAGCCCCCCCAGATCAAACACAACCCTGATGTGGCCCTCAATGAAATTGAGTTTGACACCCTTGGTCTAAACAGAAGACATTCTTAGGATGAAAAGTCCAAAATTCCAAATTTCTTGGTCTGGTACAGCAACCAGACAGGACAGATACAGATTCCCATGAATAGTTACGGCTGTGAAAAAACAATTGCAATCAGCCAGCCTTCCATAGAAGACCTATATATAGCACAAGTCAGAAAAAGGGCTGAGAAAATATCTACAGACACTTCATATCCTGGACATAAACTGTTTCAACTTCTCCCCTTAAGATGCTACTATAGTTGTTTTGCATGCCGAAACAACTAGACACAGGGACAGTTTTTCCCCTTGTGCCATCATTCCTCTGAACACTTAATTCTCACCTCACAATGCTGTCTTATGTCCAAGGATATTTACCCATGTTGCATGGCTTAGCATTATGATTATTGAAAAGTCAGGACTCCGGTAGTTCAAATCAAACTGGTTTATTCATGGCAAGGGAGATTACAAAACACTGGAACGGTAGATTTGCCGGAATGAGGGCAACGGCTAACCCGTTGCCCTTTTATACTCTTTTTTAACGCGGGCTTTTTCCAACTGACACACATTTAACTTTCGCGGCTATTTTCTGAATAGCCGCGTCTTAACCAATCGCAGATTTTCTGCGAATATTTTTAAACAAACACAACACCCCTCCCTCTTTAGCTGAGACCATGATTACGTGTTAATCCACGTCACATAGTCCTGCAAGCGGATTGGTGGCTTTACAGATCTCTGGGACCTGCGCAGTTCATTTTGCTGGGAGCTGCTTGCCTGGACGGCTGGCTCCGTTGCTCCGCTAAGGCTAGTCTCTGACGGGCCTGGTTGCGATGATGCATTTTGATCTTCGCCGGCCGCCAGGGGCAACAAGCAGCCATCGCTGGAGTCTCGAGGTGGTTCTGGTAAGTCCTCTATTGGTTTGTCTACAGTAGGCAAAATGTCTGGGTTAGTCTTCATTCTCTTGCGTAGTTGGTCGACATGCCGATGCCAACTGCGCCCATCTGTTAATATTACGATGTATGTTTTTAAACCTGTTTTATCTAATACTGTTCCATCTTTCCATTTATCGTTCGAATCATAGTCTTTTGCATAAATTAAATCCCCGATGTTAAACTGTCTCTCACTTTGTACTTTTATTTCTTTTTGGTCATTCTGGTAATTTGGGTGAATTCTGTCTAATTTAGAACGGAGGTTTCTGCCCATTAAAAGTTCTGCCGGGCTTTTGTTTGTGGACGCTGACGGCGTAATATGCTGAATGGTTAAAAATTCATCAATTTGTTGTTGCCAATCTCCTAATGGTGCTTTGTTTAATGCTTCCTTTGTGGTTCTAACCATTCGTTCTGCTTGCCCATTAGCTTGGGGAAAGTGAGGTGGAGTGAGCACATGCTTTATGCCCTGGTCTGCAAGAAATAGTTCCATTTGACGGGCTGTTAACTGAGGCCCGTTGTCAGATACCAAAATATCTGGAATACCATGTGTGGCAAACATTTTCCTTAATGCCTTTATAGTTGCGCTAGTAGTTGTGGATGCCATGAGTTCAATTTCCAGCCACTTGGAGTATGCATCCACAACCAGTAAAAAGGATTGGCCCCTGATTGGTCCTGCAAAGTCAATATGTATTCTAGACCAGGGCCCTCTTGGTGTTGGCCACTCTGATGGTGTGACTTTTGGTGGGTTGGGTCTTGTTCTCTGGCAGGGTACACAACCACCCACCCATGACTCTATGTCCTTGTCCAACCCTGGCCACCATAAATGACTTCTGGCAATAGTTTTCATTTTGACTATTCCTGGGTGACCTATATGCAATAACTGCAATGCTTGCTTCTGTAAGGATTTTGGAATAACAACCCTGTCTCCCCATAATATACAATCTTTTAACACATTTAATTCAAACTGTCTATTCTTAAAAGGTTGAAATTGGTTTGGTTGTTGTTCAATTGGCCATCCCTTTAATATCCATTGTTTAATGTATTTCAAAATTGGATCTACTTGTGTCTGATTGGCTATTTCTGTTGCTGTTAATAACGTTTGTTTACTAGTTTCAATTAATAAAACGCTTGAGGCAGGGGCTGGATCACTGACTAATTCTGTTTGGGGGCACCTGCTTAATGCATCAGCATTTCCTATCTCTTTCCCCCCCCTGTGGATTAATGTATAATTGTAAGCGGCTAGAAAAATAGTCCAACGAGTCATGCGAGGGGAAAGAAAGGCGGGAGTTTGTTTGTTTCCCGCCAAAATACCTAAAAGCGGT